>NC_083594.1:3776167-4106167 GCF_027579695.1 Neoarius graeffei | reverse complement strand
AGATCAGCACCAAAAGTCATAGCAATGTAATTCAGCCCAGAGGTATTCTTCTTCATGTGAAATTTGGTGATGATTGGTTGAGGGAGAAATAGCATCCTAAAAAACATTAGGAGAATAGAAGAAAGATCCTGAGCGAGAGTTACAATTTGCGTGACCGTTGCTAGCACAAATTAAATAGGCATGTTTGCTAACTAGCAACTTGAGCCTGTTAAATTCTTAGCTAGCGAGACAGATTTGATGGGTAGCTACTTAAGTGAGATGAAACAGCCAATTATCTCTCCTCATTGCCGTAACCACAACCGTCTTCTGTCGTCTGATTCAATAGTATGAGGTTTAAAAAAAATGCAGTTTTAAAATCCAACAGCACAACATGACATTTTAGGAAACAAATTCTGTCTCTGCACTTAAAAGTCATTATAGTATCCCTGATTTATGTCTGAATTTCAGAAATATTTGTGTCAGAGTGGTGTGTCGCACTCGGGGGTTTAGTTTATGGATGCTACTTTAAATATCAGGCTAGCTAGCTAGCTAGCAGACATTAGCTAAAGCTAATGTAGGTTGTTGTTATCTAGCATTGCGTCACTTTACCACTTATTCAATGCTAATTTATTTCTTTATTTAATATACGTTTTAAATCAAATCCTCTGATAATAAAATGAGAAATTGAAACATAAACGATTCAGCAAAACGCTTTAAGACGCTCGTTTTACAGTAAAGCAGCATTTCTTTTAAAGCGTGAGCTGCAGCCCCCTGGAGGGCTGTGAAGGTATGGCAGGAGCGCCAAAAGCCATCATTCACAAAATAATTTTTTTTTTTTTATTTTGTAATTAAGTTTGAAATTACCATAAAATATTCTTGAGGAAATATTTCCAACCAGAACTAATAAAACAAAGCCATGGGATTTAAATAATGTGATGTTTTTCATCAGGAACGTATCTAATATTTCGTCACTGCCAGGGAATCGTAATCGTAATACCTCATCATTATGAACTGTTATGTTTTACAGTTATTACAGTACAGTCATATACAGTACAACAGGGTTCCCCTATTAGTTTTCCCCAAAGGACAAAGTATGTGAAGTGTGCCAAGCCAAGGGCCAGAATGTCCGGGATTTTTTTTTTTTTTTATTGTGCCAGTAAAAGTTGATATATGTGTAGATGATGTTGCTGCTGCTATTATATTATATTATATTATGGGCGGCACCGTGGTGTAGTGGTTAGCGTTGTCGCCTCACAGCGAGAAGGTCCTGGGTTCGAGCCCCGTGGCCGGCGAGGGCCTTTCTGTGCGGAGTTTGCATGTTCTCCCTGTGTCCGCGTGGGTTTCCTCCGGGTGCTCCGGTTTCCCCCACAGTCCAAAGACATGCAGGTTAGGTTAACTGGTGACTCTAAATTGAGCGTAGGTGTGAATGTGAGTGTGAATGGTTGTCTGTGTCTATGTGTCAGCCCTGTGATGACCTGGCGACTTGTCCAGGGTGTACCCCGCCTTTCACCCGTAGTCAGCTGGGATAGGATCCAGCTCGCCTGCGACCCTGTAGAAGGATAAAGCGGCTAGAGATGATATTATATTATATTATATTATATATTTAACAGCTCCACAACCGTTTTCTTGTTTTTCTGATCATGACTTAAAACTTCTCCAACCATATCAATTGTGCACTTTTTAATCACCTCAGCATCAGTGAATGGCTTCGTAGCTTTAGCTCGGTTCCATGAAACACGCCTGATGCTGCTGGTGCGCTCTCTCGTGTCGATGTTGATCTGCACGTAGTAGAAGCGGAGTGCTTGTATGATGTTATCATGTTTGCTGTTTTTTGTTTGCGCTGATCCGGTTTTGCAGGGTAGATCGCATTGAAACTGGCAGCATGCATAGTGTTGAAGTGCCATTTTAGATTATCTGCTTTGCAGAGCGCTGCAGTCTGCGTGCATATCACGCATGTCGGTTTAGCATTGGCGTGGTCCGGTAAAATAAAACAAAACCGATCAGGATTGGGTTTCCCAAAAGCCTCTTAAAGTGCCATTCCACCATTGGATGTATTCTTTGGCATAAAATACAATATATTTTATAACAACATGACTAGACAGAGAAATCTTTTAGCTTCAAAATGATATATCAAACATAATTTTTTGACAACGACAAGTATATTAATTTTGCGACCAAAGTCACCTACCCTTTTAATTTCCGCGCGGTAGTGAAACGTGATGTCATCGGCAGGTTCCCCTTCTTGTGTACCACGTGTCGGTCTATTTTTAGACCAGGAAACCCCCAAAGTGAGAGAGTCATTTCTCCTCGTATATGGGGGCCAAAAAAATTGCGAAAAATTTTGAGTTAATCTTTCAGTTAGCTAGATTTATTGGTATTAGCTAGATTTATTGGTATTATTTTTATCGCATTCTATCTGCCATTGCTGATAATGTGTGCCACGTCACATGGTACACAAGAAGGGGAACCTGCCGATGACATCACGCGCGGAAATTAAAAGGGTAGGTGACTTTGGTCGCAAAATTAATATACTTGTCGTTGTCAAAAAATTATGTTTGATATATCATTTTGAAGCTAAAAGATTTCTCTGTCTAGTGATACCGTTTATATATGTTGTCAAAATATATTGTATTTTATGCCAAAGAATACATCCAATGGTGGAATGGCACTTTAACGCTAAGAGCATCTTAACTAGGAAAGAGAGCGTTCATTGTGCTGCTCGCTCGACCATTTAACGATGATCTTTGTGCTACGATGCTTTTGGGAAACTCAGCACAGTCCAGTCAGAGTTGATCTGACGGTTTTCCTGCTCCACTTTGCGCTTTTTCGTGCAGGTCATGTCGTTCTTCGTTGAGGAACGTTAACGTTATTATCATCCGACTTACCTGCGGTATTTCACTTAGATGGCAGGCGGCTGAGCTGGTTTGTGTGCGCAGTATGTCTTGATTTACATTTTTTACGTCTGCATGCACTTTATGCTGGTGTAGGATGAAGGTCAAGTGTAGGGTGTGGGGTGAGGTCAAAATAACGCACTTTATTTCTCATGTTAAGACAGGTGCATTAGTGCCAGTGGTTCAGCGTGAGGCAGACATTTGGCTCCCATGGGCCGCCTACTGGGGTTCAGTGCAGTACAATATACAGCACAGTTTCTATCCCCCGCTGCCTGAAAGGCCCGAAGGGGGATTATGTCGTGGTAATGTCCATCCGTCCATCCGTCTGTCCCAGGAAGGGTACTGACCTTCTGAAATCTACTCCTCTCACAATTTTTGGAGGAATTTCACGAAACTTGACAGGATTCTTTGTTATATGTCGGTAATACGCATATTGCAATTTCGTTCAATTCATTTTACCAGAGTTATGGCCGAGTTCCCAGCAAGGGATATCATGCTCTCAGAGCGCTCTTGTTGAAGTATTTTACAGGTTTGAATGAAATTTTGTACATTGTTTGATTTTAGAGTGTATTTTTATCTATATTATCTCATCTCATTATCTGTAGCCGCTTTATCCTGTTCTACAGGGTCGCAGGCAAGCTGGAGCCTATCCCAGCTGACTACGGGCGAAAGGCGGGGTACACCCTGGACAAGTCGCCAGGTCATCACAGGGCTGACACATAGACACAGACAACCATTCACACTCACATTCACACCTACGCTCAATTTAGAGTCACCAGTTAACCTAACCTGCATGTCTTTGGACTGTGGGGGAAACCGGAGCACCCGGAGGAAACCCACGCGGACACGGGGAGAACATGCAAACTCCACACAGAAAGGCCCTCGCCGGCCACGGGGCTCGAACCCGGACCTTCTTGCTGTGAGGCGACAGCGCTAACCACTACACCACCGTGCTGCCCCATATATATATATATATTTTTTTTTTTTATTTTTTTTTTGTGTGTGTGTGTGTGTGTAATCTTTATCTGTTTTTTACAAGTAAGGTGAGAGAGAAACGGCATTTCTATTCTGCTATATGTCCTGGATATATAGTGAATTGACAATAAAGAACCTTTGAATCTTGAAATATTTACTGTCGACATTATATCAATTCTGAATATCAGTGCTGTGTCTGTGTAAGGAAAATGACATGTTTTGAAAATCTGGACTAATCAGTGCATTGATTAAGATTCAAAGCACATTTCCTGCTTGAAAAACCTCTTCTTTTTTTTTTTTTTCCTCACAACCAAAATTCAGGCCAGAGCAGTTTATATCCCAAGCTGCCATCTGAGACACGTTTTCTCCACCATAACTGATTACAGGCACGAGAAACGCACACATCACAGTACATCACACACGGCTCACGTCTTTCTCACACACAAGCACTCAATTTCTCGCATATACGCACAGTGTCTCGCTCTCCCGTTCCCCCGCCCTCCCTCGCTCTTTCCCCATCCCTCGTCTCCATGGAGCGTCGAGCAAACTTTTAATGTGAGCGATGCGAGCGGTGAGCCGTGCTCAGCAAAGTGCCATCTCAGCATCAGTGCTTTAATGATTAATGCCACGCTGATGTCCTCAATTAATTTCCTATTACGACACAGAAGGCCGCAACCAGCCGATTCCAAATCTCTCACATCTCCCCATTTGTTTAAGAGCGATCTCTGGTCCCGTGGCAGATGTCTGTCAGGAGCTCAGAGTGTTTTGTGTGTGTGTGAGAGAGAGAGAATATCGAAACGTCGTCATAATATTTGCTTCTGAATTACTAGTCCAATTTTTTTCTCTCCCTCTCAAAGAAAATCCCCCGAAGACATCTGTTTTCTCGCACGCATTTTTTTCTAGGTGTGTGATACAGATTCAGTCTGACACATACATTCTCAGCCATCAAATATCCGCTCTTGACAAACCAACGAATCAAATTTTATGCATTGGATTTTTCTTCTTGTTTTACTATTTTTTTTAATAATTTTTTTTTTCCTTTAACCAACACCGCCCCCTCAGGACTGTCGGAGCATTTCGATTTTGAATCTCTCTCTCTCTCTCTCTCTCTCTCTCTCTCTCTGTCTGTGTGCTGAAAGCGCTTCTGAGAATGCAGCTCTTTTATTCCATTATGTGCTTTGAAGACAGCTGATGGAAGATTGCAGGTGAAATGTCTGGATCTTATCGACTTGGTGCTCCACTTTATCGGAAGAAACCAGGCTGGCACCACAGCCAGCGCGAGTCCAGTGCCCAGCATCAGACATCTCCGAGGGAGAACGCTCCACCAAACCCCCTCATAATCATATTCATTAGGCGAATACAGACAGGAGCTGAGCTTTAGGCGAGCACTCAGAGTCTGCGAAGTTTCATGTGTCCGTGGAGAAGGTGGCGCAGCCGGGGAGTGCGTGTGTGTGTGTGTGTGTGTGCGCGCGCACGTGTGCGATCTGCCGGCTGACCCGCTGCTCTCTAATGATACAGGTAGGCAGGTGAAGATGGCCTGATTGAAAGGTTTTAATGCTTTGCATCTTCACGTGCACATTTCGGTGTCCACGCGCATAAAGCCCTCAGCGTGTGAGAGGGAAATTGCCCTTGAAATGTATATATATATATGTGTGTGTGTGTGTGTGTGTGTGTGGGTGGATGCGTGTGTGTTAATGCAGTGCCCTAAGCAGTGGCCTGCTTAATGATGGTCACACAATGCTATCTATCATCACACACACTTTGCAGCCAGGCCAGCTATTAAACACAGCCTAGAGCATTGCACTGCACACACACACACACACACACAGATACACATCAACACACCCACACATAAGGATAGATATACATTTTGTATGAAGTGCAGCCATGCAGCGATTAAACAGCCCCGAGGTCTCCTGCAAACACAACACACACACACGGGCAAGAGCTCAAAATACCTCACGATAGAATCTCAGGACAAAAATACCTCGTGATAGAATCTCTCTCTCTCTCACACACACACAAAGGTGTATATGAACATATTGAACATTCATTCAAATGCACTGTACGGTATGTCAGGAGGTACTTTAACCACGCCCACCTCTACCACTTCTCTATTTTAATAAGACTGATATTCAGTGTGGGCGGCACGGTGGTGTAGTGGTTAGCGCTGTCGCCTCACAGCAAGAAGGTCCGGGTTCGAGCCCCGTGGCCGGCGAGGGCCTTTCTGTGCGGAGTTTGCATGTTCTCCCCGTGTCCGCGTGGGTTTCCTCCGGGTGCTCCGGTTTCCCCCACAGTCCAAAGACATGCAGGTTAGGTTAACTGGTGACTCTAAATTGAGCGTAGGTGTGAATGTGAGTGTGAATGGTTGTCTGTGTCTATGTGTCAGCCCTGTGATGACCTGGCGACTTGTCCAGGGTGAACCCCGCCTTTCACCCGTAGTCAGCTGGGATAGGCTGCAGCTTGCCTGCGACCCTGTAGAACAGGATAAAGCGGCTAGAGATAATGAGATGAGATGATATTCAGTGTATTGAAGGTGCTGTAGATACGTAGGTTGGATGCAAACTTTTTTTCTTCTGTGAGACTGGGATGTAAGTTTTCTAAGCAGTTTGATATGATGTAATGCTTAATAAGGAGAGTCGTGTCATTCTCGTTCTCCTCCAAGTATATATATATATATATATATATATATATATATATATATATATAGAGAGAGAGAGAGAGAGAGAGAGAGGGGGGAGAAGTTGGTGAGAGAACGACCTCCTGGGTGATCTGATCTACATACTGGTGTAAGACACAGAAACACACTGTGATCCGATCACATAAACCACTTTTGGAGGTGGACCAGGTCGCATATGACCAGATAGCACTGTTAGAGTCTCAGTGCATCTCGGTACATCATTCAGTACATTTACATCCACACAAATATGGCGGCATGGTGGTGTCGTGGTTAGCACTGTCGCCTCACAGCAAGAAGGTTCTGGGTTCAAGCCCGGCAGCTGACGGGGGCCTTTCTGTGTGGAGTTTGCATGTTCTCCCCGTGTCTGCAGTTAGGCTAACATGGGATGGCCATGGGTTAAAGTGCCCTTGAGCAACCTAACCCCCTACTGCTCCCTGGGCGCTATAGCATAGCTGCCCATCGCTCTGGATAGGTGTGTGTGTGTGTGTGTGTGTGTGCTCATTGCTTGCATGTGTGGGTTCACTGCTTCAGATGGGTTTAATGCCTAGAGGAATTTCACTGTGCTTAAGTGTATGTGTGATAAAGTTCTTCTTAATATTCCACTATTATTCCACTAACAGATCTTTCATTAGCAGACGACACGATCGAAACGTTTGAAACGGTTACATGAGATAAGATTCGTGTTTCTGCCTGAAAACAAATGACTGACGTAATAAATGTGCGTGAAACCCTTCCTCCAGTGGAAAAGGGATATGAAATCCAATCACAAGACGTCATCAGAGACACAATCAAAACGCCAGGCTTTGCGTAAACGGTTTTAAAGCGACAGCAGGAAGCAGTGCGTATTGCGGAGGTTAAACTGCACAGCGTGTCGTTAATAAACTGCACGTATTTTATTATCGTCAGCAAACTGCTGTGGTATAAGCGGAATAACGCACTCCAGACCTGCACAGCACGCCGCCGTGGATTATTTACGTGTCTCCGCGCTGTGAGTTGTGTGTTATTCTTCACATACACACTTTATAACTACAGGCTCTGCAGCGACGGCCATGACACAGAGATCATTTTACACAGAGGGTACAGTCTGTACCGAGTGAAGGTGCAGAGGGAAACTAACAGACACCGAGTGATGTACAAGAACCTCAACACACACACACACACACAATGATGATTGGATTTGGTCTGATGATTTTACTTTCATCATGAGCATGTAAGTTCCTGACATTCTCACGAACACACTGTATCCTGGCAGCGTGTTACTCGTTTCACTTTAGTGACAGCTGAGCTGTCAGCTCATCACAAACACACACCGAGAAAACACACACAGCATCATCCTTGCAACCTGAAGCACACCATGTTTATACAACTTATATAATAGTACATACAATATTACATACCCTGTGTGTTTGATTATGGTAATGTTCCTACTACTTTACGATAATCATACCAACATAGATACCTGTGTGTGTGTGTGTGTGTGTGTGTGTGTGTGTGTGTGTGTGTGTGTGTGTGTGACGGGGGGGAGGGGGAGCATCTGAAGCAGAGAAAGAGAGAGATAGATTGAGTGAAGGAGAGGGAAAGAGAGAGAGACTGAGTGAAGGAGAGAGAGGGAGCAAGAGAGAGAGATGGGGTGAGAGAGAGAGAGACTCTGAGAACGAGAAAGAGAGAGACTGAGGGAGAGAGAAAGAGAGTCTGGGGAGAGAGAGAGAGAAAGAGAGAGAGAGTCTGGGGGAGAGAGAGAGAGTCTGGGGGAGAGAGAGAGAGTCTGGGGAGAGAGAGAGTCTGGGGAGAGAGAGAGAGTCTGGGGAGAGAGAGAGAGTCTGGGGAGAGAGAGAGTCTGGGGAGAGAGAGAGAGTCTGGGGAGAGAGAGAGAGTCTGGGGAGAGAGAGAGAGTCTGGGGGAGAGAGAGAGTCTGGGGGAGAGAGAGAGTCTGGGGAGAGAGAGAGTCTGGGGGAGAGAGAGAGAGAGTCTGGGGGAGAGAGAGAGAGAGTCTGGGGGAGAGAGAGAGAGTCTGGGGGAGAGAGAGAGAGAGAGTCTGGGGGGAAGAGAGAGAGTCTGGGGAGAGAGAGAGAGTCTGGGGGAAGAGAGAGAGTCTAGGGGAGAGAGTCTAGGGGAGAGAGTCTAGGGGAGAGAGAGAGAGAGAGTGTGTCTGGGGGAGAGAGAGAGTCTGGGGGAGAGAGAGAGTCTGGGGAGAGAGAGAAAGAGTCTGGAGAGAGAGAGAGTCTGGGGGAGAGAGAGAGAGAGTCTGGGGGGAGAGAGAGAGAGAGAGTCTGGGGGAGAGAGAGAGAGTCTGGGGAGAGAGAGAGAGAGTCTGGGGGAGAGAGAGAGAGTCTGGGGAGAGAGAGAGAGTCTGGGGAGAGAGAGAGAGTCTGGGGAGAGAGAGAGTCTGGGGGAGAGAGAGAGTCTGGGGAGAGAGAGAGAGTCTGGGGGAGAGAGAGAGAGAGTCTGGGGGAGAGAGAGAGAGAGTCTGGGGGAGAGAGAGAGAGTGTGGGGGAGAGAGAGAGAGTCTGGGGGAGAGAGAGAGAGAGAGTCTGGGGGGAAGAGAGAGAGTCTGGGGAGAGAGAGAGAGTCTGGGGGAAGAGAGAGAGTCTAGGGGAGAGAGTCTAGGGGAGAGAGTCTAGGGGAGAGAGAGAGAGAGAGTGTGTCTGGGGGAGAGAGAGAGTCTGGGGGAGAGAGAGAGTCTGGGGAGAGAGAGAAAGAGTCTGGAGAGAGAGAGAGTCTGGGGGAGAGAGAGAGAGAGTCTGGGGGGAGAGAGAGAGAGAGAGAGTCTGGGGGAGAGAGAGAGAGTCTGGGGAGAGAGAGAGTCTGGGGGAGAGAGAGAGAGTCTGGGGAGAGAGAGAGAGAAAGAATCTGGGGGAGAGAGAGTCTGGGGGAGAGAGAGTCTGGGGAGAGAGAGATAGTCTGGAGGAGAGAGATAGTCTGGAGGAGAGAGAGAGAGTCTGGGAGAGAGAGAGAGTCTGGGAGAGAGAGAGAGAGAGAGAGAGAGAGAGAGAGAGAGCCTGGGAGAGAGAGAGAGAGTCTGGGAGAGAGAGAGAGAGAAAGAGTCTGGGGGAGAGAGAGAGAGAGAGTCTGGGAGAGAGAGAGAGAGAGAGAGAGAGAGAGAGAGAGTCTGGGAGAGAGAGAGAGAGTCTGGGAGAGAGAGAGAGAGTCTGGGAGAGAGAGAGTCTGGGAGAGAGAGAGAGAGAAAGAGTCTGGGGGAGAGAGAGAGAGAGTCTGGGGGGAGAGAGAGAGAGAGAGTCTGGGGGAGAGAGAGAGAGTCTGGGGAGAGAGAGAGAGAGAAAGAATCTGGGGGAGAGAGAGTCTGGGGGAGAGAGAGTCTGGGGAGAGAGAGATAGTCTGGAGGAGAGAGAGATAGTCTGGAGGAGAGAGAGTCTGGGGAGAGAGAGATAGTCTGGAGGAGAGAGAGATAGTCTGGAGGAGAGAGAGATAGTCTGGAGGAGAGAGAGAGAGTCTGGGAGAGAGAGAGAGTCTGGGAGAGAGAGAGAGAGAGAGAGAGAGAGAGAGAGAGCCTGGGAGAGAGAGAGAGAGAGAGAGAGAGAAAGAGTCTGGGGGAGAGAGAGAGAGAGTCTGGGGGGAGAGAGAGAGAGAGAGTCTGGGGGAGAGAGAGAGAGTCTGGGGGAGAGAGAGAGAGAAAGAATCTGGGGGGAGAGAGAGTCTGGGGGAGAGAGAGTCTGGGGAGAGAGAGATAGTCTGGAGGAGAGAGAGATAGTCTGGGAGAGAGAGTCTGGGGAGAGAGAGATAGTCTGGAGGAGAGAGAGATAGTCTGGAGGAGAGAGAGATAGTCTGGAGGAGAGAGAGAGAGTCTGGGAGAGAGAGAGAGTCTGGGGAGAGAGAGAGAGAGAGAGAGAGAGCCTGGGAGAGAGAGAGAGAGAGAGAGAGAGAGAAAGAGTCTGGGGAGAGAGAGAGAGAGTCTGGGAGAGAGAGAGAGAGAGATGAGAGAGAGAGAGAGAGAGAGAGAGAGTCTGGGAGAGAGAGAGAGAGTCTGGGAGAGAGAGAGAGAGAGTCTGGGAGAGAGAAAGAGAGAAAGAGTCTGGGGGAGAGAGAGAGAGTCTGGGAGAGAGAGAGTCTGGGAGAGAGAGAGAGAGAAAGAGTCTGGGGGAGAGAGAGAGAGAGCCTGGGAGAGAGAGAGAGAGAAAGAGTCTGGGGGAGAGAGAGAGAGAGCCTGGGAGAGAGAGAGAGAGAGAGAGAGAGAGAGAGCGAGCACCTGGGAGAGAGAGAGAGCATTAGCTGCAGTGTTGGATGTAGTGCAGGTACAGAAGAGCTGGCAAGTTGACAGTCAGCACACACACACACACACACACTTGATGCATGACGTCCTCCTTTCCACAAACCAGTAAACCAAAAGTACACAAACGTAGAGAGAGAAAGTGAGGTTTTTCCTCTCCAGTTAATTTATTGCCTTTGGCGAGATAAAATGCATTTTTTTTCCATTTTTTAGTTGTTGTGTATTGGAAAGCATATGTGTGTGTGTGTGTGTGTGTGTGTGTGTGTGTGTGTGTGTGTGCGTGCGTGGGTGATTACAGAGACCTGTTGCCAAGCTACAGCAGCACCAACAGCATGCCGTGAGCAACAGCAGCTCTCCTACCGTGGGAAAAAATACAGAGACGGCAAGATTGTTCAGAATTATGTTTATTTATTGTATTTAATAGACATTAATACACAGCACCGACTCAGACTGAGGTTAAATCTTTAGCGAAATCATATGTACATCAGCATTAAACCAAAGCGCGCGCGCACACACATCAGCGCACAGAGTGTGGTAAGGCTGGTATGAAGAGCACACACACACTGCCTGGTGTCGTAGCTCTTCAACATGTGATGATTCAGGAAATTTAAGCCCAGTTTTGCAATAAATGTGTTTTTATTGAGGCTTGGCGGCTTTAGTGGATATAAGATACAGCCTGAGAAAATAGGGATTAAATACTTTTTAATAATGTTGATATCAAATATAGAAATGGACCATCTATGAATAGTTATTACAAAATTTTAAACTCTTTTAAATTCCACCTCCATCACTATTGTACTGTAGTATACTGTATTAGTGTAACTTAAACTAACCCTGAGCACGGCATTTTACAGAATTTAATAAATAATATGCATTACTGTTCAAGAGTCATAGTCACATATCAAGAAAATATCCTGAATATAATCAAGTTTATCTCATATTTCTTATTATATGGCACGAGCTGGGCGGCACGGTGGTGTAGTGGTTAGCGCTGTCGCCTCACAGCAAGAAGGTCCGGGTTCGAGCCCCGTGGCCGGCGAGGGCCTTTCTGTGCGGAGTTTGCATGTTCTCCCCGTGTCCGCGTGGGTTTCCTCCGGGTGCTCCGGTTTCCCCCCACAGTCCAAAGACATGCAGGTTAGGTTAACTGGTGACTCTAAATTGAGCGTAGGTGTGAATGTGAGTGTGAATGGTTGTCTGTGTCTATGTGTCAGCCCTGTGATGACCTGGCGACTTGTCCAGGGTGTACCCCGCCTTTCGCCCGTAGTCAGCTGGGATAGGATCCAGCTTGCCTGCGACCCTGTAGAAGGATAAAGCGGCTAGAGATAGTGAGATGAGATGGCACGAGCTACTTCCAATAAAATCGTGCGCTCTGATTGGTTCCTAGGCGGGCAGTATTTTCCCATAATGCCTGTACACGATTGCAGACTTTCTTTCCAAGGCGCTGGCTTTCAGTGTTGCAAAAAATAAGCAAAAATAAAATGACAAAATAAAAAAGATTTAATTGGAAATCAAAAATGGCCAAAAGACAAACAAGAGTTACCGAGGTGTAGTGGTTAGCGCTGTTGCCTCACAGCAAGAAGGTCCGGGTTCGAGCCCCGTGGCCGGCGAGGGCCTTTCTGTGCGGAGTTTGCATGTTCTCCCCGTGTCTGCATGGGTTTCCTCCGGGTGCTCCGGTTTCCCCCACAGTCCAAAGACATGTGGTTAGGTTAATATGGGACGGCCTTGGGCTGAGGTGCCCTTGAGCGAGGCACCGAACTCCCAACTGCTCCCCGGGCGCTGTTAGCATGGCTGCCCACTGCTCTGGGTGTGTGTGTGTGTGTGTGTGTGTGTGTGTGTGTGTGTGTGTGCTCATTGCTCACGTGTGTGTGCATGTGTGTGTTCACTGTTTCAGATGGGTTAAATGCAGAGAGTAAATTTCACAAGTGTGTGATGAATAAAAGTTGTGCTTTCTTCTTGCTTTCTTCATCAAGAAATGAGCAGCGAAGAGCATTCAGAAACCGCTAACCACTAACAGAAATTCAGTTTTGAAACCGCTAGCCGTTTATTCTGCACGCACGACTCAACTACGTTATAAATATGACGTGACTGAAAGCAGCGTCACGCCTCATCATCATGAGCGTCTGTTTTAATCTTAGAAATAAAAAAGACGTATAATAAACTCCTTCTTAACCTCGCTTGCTCGGTCTTTACGGGAAAATATCAGACCGAGGTCTTGACAGTACGGCCCGAGCCGTAGGTGAGTTATTATTAACCAAATATAAGATTATTAAACATATTTTTCAACATTTTTACTCATTTCATCAGGCTTGAAATAGTCTTTTTCTGTTAATAGATAAATTTACCATTAATTTTAAGTATATTTCTAGAAGCAAACAGAAAATGTAAAATTTGAAATGCAAGCAGGTTTAATGATCTTACATTCGCTTTATTTTAATCAGAGGTGGAAAAGCACCAAGCAAATACATTCCAGTAAAAGTATGGGTCAAAATCTCATCTTATCTCATTATCTGTAGCCGTTTTATCCTGTTCTACAGGGTCGCAGGCGAGCTGGAGCCTATCCCAGCTGACTACAGGTGAAAGGCGGGGTACACCCTGGACAAGTCGCCAGGTCATCACAGGGCTGACACACAGACACAGACAACCATTCACACTCACATTCACACCTACGCTCAATTTAGAGTCACCAGTTAACCTAACCTGCATGTCTTTGGACTGTGGGGGAAACCGGAGCACCCGGAGGAAACCCACGTGGACACAGGGAGAACATGCAAACTCCGCACAGAAAGGCCCTCGCCGGCCCCGGGGCTCGAACCCGGACCTTCTTGCTGTGAGGCGACAGCGCTAACCACTACACCACCGTGCCGCCCCTGGGTCAAAATTGTAGTTGAAATTCAAAAAAGTTGACATTGAAACATCCTCGAGTATTAAAGCTAAAGCTACGGTCACGCTACAGCTCGCGATGCTTTGCGATGGTTATCGATGAAAATGAGGGTTTTAGGTGGCGATGCATGGCGATGTACAGGAGAGCTAAAAGTTATGGTCACACAGCAGGCGAACACTTGACTGTCACGCCTTCGTACACTTGAGTGGCCACGCCCACTCACAGGACCCAGTCGTTATGGGAAACACCTGATGCTGATTTGAGCACAATCAGCACATGCATATAAGGACACAGAGGCTTTGCAAAGTATCATCATCATCATCATCGTCATAGTCACGTTTGTTTCTAGCCATGTTTATGACTCTGCTTTGTTTCGTTTGTGTTTTGTTTTTGTAAATATCACGCCTGCTACAGTAATAAACTCTCTTCCTGCACTTAGATCCATCTCCCACCGCATACCTGACAGAATACTTCGCAAAGTCTCTGTAAGAATAGTGTCCTTATATGCAGGTGCTGATTGCGCTACAGTCAGTATCAAGTGTTTCCCATAATGGCTGGGTCCCAAGCACACGCACACAACGCGCTCCAAAGGATCCCCAAATGTAAATGCACTTTTTAAGTCTCTGTGAAGGCTAGGCTACGCCTCGCTGCTGTGTCGCCAAGGCTTCCGCGAGTATCCGGAACATGGATTAAAGACAAATACACTTCAGGAAGGTCAACGAAGGTTCCCCAGGCTTCGGGAAGTGTTCCCAAACCCAGCTGTGATGATTCGCTGCTTAGTTTGCTGACAAAAACAAACATCGCCACCAAATTTCAATGCATGCACTGAAATTTTTCACCGCGTTTTTGGCCACTCACAAGGCGGAGACGCACCAAAAAAACAACAGCACATTCGCTATGCATCGTATGATTGGTGACAATGCAACCAATTTTTCATCGCCAAGTATTCACAAACCCATCGTGAGCTGTAGTGTGACCAGGGCCTATAAGGTTAGCAAATGTTTAAGGCAGTTTAAGGCATGTTAGCAACAAAAGACAAACGCTTAGCTAGCTAGATAGCATACCAAAGTAATTTATAAAATTTAACTAGCTAGCTAATTTAGCTAGCTTCTCATCTCATCTCATAATCTCTAGCCGCTTTATCCTTCTACAGGGTCGCAGGCAAGCCGACTGCTTTTTAGAAAGGCTGCTTTTTTGTTTGTACGCGGAAGAACGAGACGTCTGAGACTGTAACCAGTTACTTCGAAGGTCGGAACGTAAAAGTGTTTTTTGTTTCATGGGATTTTACTTGAGTCAGCGTACAAGGATTCATTTATTCTTAGTAATAACTTGAGGTGAAGTACAAATTTTCCAAAATAGTGCAATAAGAGTGTACGCAAGATAATTTCTACTTTCAGTTTCTGTGTGTGTGTGTGTGTGTGTGTGTATGCTTTCTGAAGTATGTACCATACATCTGGCCCTGAGATGAAACTGCTATGTTTTGTTTTACCAAAAAATAAATAAATTGTTTCTTATTTCATCTCGTCTCATTATCTGTAGCCGCTTTATCCTGTTCTACAGGGTCGCAGGCGAGCTGGAGCCTATCCCAGCTGACTACGGGCGAAAGGCGGGGTACACCCTGGACAAGTCGCCAGGTCATCACAGGGCTGACACATAGACACAGACAACCATTCACACTCACATTCACACCTACACTCAATTTAGAGTCACCAGTTAACCTAACCTGCATGTCTTTGGACTGTGGGGGAAACCGGAGCACCCGGAGGAAACCCACGCGGACACGGGGAGAACATGCAAACTCCACACAGAAAGGCCCTCGCCGGCCACGGGGCTCGAACCCGGACCTTCTTGCTGTGAGGCGACAGCACTAACCACTACACACCCTGCCGCCCATTTCTTATTTCACTGAAAGAAAAACTCACCGAAGCAAGCCTGATGATGCAACTCTTGCTGTATATAGATCTAGAAAATCTAGAATAATTTTTTCCAGCACACGTCATGTTTGGAAGGAGAAAATGCAGATTTGCGTTTCAGCTGTGAGACCATTGAGCGAGACAGTGTGTACGTGTAAATGTTCGCACTGTTCTAAAATACGGTAAAGCAGCTCATTTCTGTAACAAAGCTCAATATGTTGCTAGCAGGTAGTCTTGGTCTATAGTGTGTGTGTGTGTGTGTGTGTGTGTGTGTATGTGTGCGCGTGCGTGCAGTGATATAAATAAATCAGTAGAATAAAGCCGCATAGCTTCATATTGATGTGAAATAAAGCAAAGAGAGTCCTCACAGTCGAGCAATAAGCCCGTAGCATTAATGAAATTTATACCTCCATTGATTTCACCTTCGTCATGGAGAACAGCACACATTCGCGTTTCCAAATCTGCAAATCCGTCTTCCCGCACGTACCTTTCCTCGCGCCGTGCCGTCTGAAAGGGAAAAAAAAGGCTCAAGGTCAAAACTCAATACCAACACGATGCACAATCTAACGCGCCGTTTATATCCGCATCCTGACACACAGCTCGACTGCGGATTCATACACTTTACACATGGACGCATGATCACGTCCGGTTCACGCCTATCACCTACACGCTCGTTTGTTACCTGTAAGACAGGCACAGTGGATAAAAAAAATGATTAATATGCACAGACGCATATTACAGATGCTTTACGTCCCGGTTCTGTTCCTTGTCAAACACTTAACTCGGTAAATAGAATAAAGTGTGTGTGTTTATCCTGCACAGAGAGAGCGAGAGAGGAAGAGAACACAATCCAATTTGGTTATTGTTTGAGATGGAGATGAAATCTTTTCTCAGATCCACTGCAGGTATTGTGTGAACATCTTGAAATATTCATCTCCCTACCCTCTCCAATCTAGCACCTGGCACTGCGAAATTAAAATGCTAATACGGGCGTCAGGCAGGAGGGACGAGAGGAAAAGTTGATTCGCGAGTCTTTCACGGAAACTTGGAGGAGAACTTTCCTCCCGTAGAGACTGTCGGAGGTTGTTAAACGGCGGAGAACTTTCCGTACACGCCTCTCGTTGTGTGAGATCTGAGGAAAGTGTGCAGTGAGTGGAGTGGAGTGGAGTGGAGTGGAGTGTCGGAGACACATGAAGCGATGGAGGGGTTTGAGAGATGTTTACCTCCTCATAAGCGTATGTATGAATTTGTCATTGCAGCTAGGTGATAATTATATACGCTAGCGTGAGTGTACGTTCTCAAAACCTCTCAAGGGAAACCATTTCGTTTATTTTTAACCTGACACAACTTTCCTGAATTCTGGATTCTGATTGGCCACAAGGTGTTCATTCATTTTCCCTTTTCCAACAGCAGTTATATTTCACAGTTACTCCACGAAGTCGAGTCGTACGTGAGCCGATAGCCGACGAAGTGCGTAGCACCAAGATTGAGTGGAATAACTGTTTTATTCTATCCACATTCACTGGATTTTCAGAAACGGAGCATTTTTATTTTTATTTTTTGCAAATTCGATCAATAAAGACTTTATACAAAACGTCCGACAAAATCATTTTCGCTTAGGATGTAAACAAACCGGCGAAATGACAGGAAAATGAAAGTGAAAAATGCGATGATAATAATAATAATAATCCTTGAAAAAAAGATACATTCTTACCATCAAATACTTTTATTCCATATTTTGTTGCTTTTTTTTTTTTTTTGTATTTTGGGGGTTTTGTTTTCAAGTAGAGTTTTTATTTTGTCCTCGGTTGGTTCAGCAACACGCACCGCCATTTTGTTTTTCTCTACTCATGGTATATGAGAGATAGCCTAGTAGTAGAGTAGCCAATCAGAGCGCATGATTGCTCATATCCAGTGAATATAGATAGAATATTTATATAATATCGGCTGGCTTTTTTTCATGGTCTATCAGATATATTCCATTCAGCTAGCATGATATTGAACGAGTCGAAGATGAGTAGCTGAATGGAATATATCTGATAGACCACGAAAAAAGCCAGCCAATATTATTATTATTATTATTATTATTATTATTTATACACACACTTTTCATATCAGTATTCTTGAAGGCCAATGTGAGCTTAACCGTGAGTCAGCACCGTCAGTGCAGCAGTGAAGTCGCCTTCCAGCCGGTGTAGCGTTCATCAGTAGTGTTAGCGAATGCTAATAAAGCAGTCAAGCCAGCGCTATCGAGAGCTACAGACTAACGACTGAGAAACTAAGATTTCTGTCTCCAGACTCTTCTTCCACGCTGCACGCTCGCTACAGGATTTTTCACTCAGACTTAAGTATTCATTTCCCTGTGTAATTTACTGACTTACTTTTAAAATCAACATCGACAGCTACACACAACGGAGCGAGCTGGCAGCCAAAATTCTCTCAAAATCTTCTGTATTTAACGACGCAAACCTGGCGGCCATTTTTGTTTACAAATTGTCCCAGTCACTCGCTAGTGCGAAAGTTTTACATCTCCGACGTGTCCTGTATGTATGTAGAGAATAGCGCAGGTTTGTTTTACTACGCTGGTTATAATGCATAAAATAATACACAGAAATTTTTCTTGTAAAGCGGATGCTCCACATTAAAAACAAAAAGTCAAATCATTTCTGAAGGTCAAGTTGAGATATTAATGGAAGGAGTCTCCAGTGTGAACACTGTGTAAAAGCCTAAGGTTTAGTTGTAAACTTTCCGTAGGCTGCTGTAAAAAAAAAAAAAAGGAACGACTGTTTATTCTGTAGCTGCTCTAGTGTAAGTGATAAGTTTTACGTTGATCATTACCAAAGATCGAGACAATACTCAACCCGCTCTACAAATCTAACCGTGAATGACGAGTCTTATCTGGTTTCCTGTGACACTTCCTGCTCTTGCTTCGATACATTCGCGACTGTCAGGTGTATCTCGCGTCAACAGGAGTCGACAGGCACATTTCCTTCGAGTCTTCTTGCATGTGTGTGAGAGAGAGAGAGAGAGAGAGAGCTAGTTTGATTCCTTATTTGAAAGGGATTGTAGCCAGATTGCTACGGTCCCCAAAGCTTTTCATTTCCCCCTCCGCACGGTCGATGTAGCCCCAGGCCGGCTTAATGTGCTCTAAGCAATACCTATTACTCATACGCTGTCAATTTAGGTAATTTATTGCCGTAATTCTGCCCTCGTATGAATTGTGGCAGTTCAGAGTTTGTAAATACTTTGAAGTTAATTGAGGGCATCAGTTCCTGGGAGAGCAAGCAAGGTGTGTGCGAGAGATTGTGCACGCTTTGCCAATTAGCATCTCTCCCACCTCCTGCTTCCAATCTCAAAACAACTCGCAGCACTTAACGCTTTTTTTCTTCCCAAAGCTCATTCCGGACTCTTTACCAGGAACGGCGTACATGTTTGCAGAGATGTCATCGAGCGGGTTAATTTCGCTTCCCGCCAAAGCGCACTTTGTGTCAGATAAACTCCGAACAGCTTTTCTACAAAGACACCTTGCTTTATTCAAGTCTTCGAACCACTTCGATCGACCGATGCGATTATTTTTACACTCTCTATTAAGTAACAACCTTGACCTATCGTTGTCATCTTTCCTTTTCAATTTCCATTTACTTTTGTCTTCTTTGACTGCCTCCTCCTCCGCCTCTTCCCTTCTCGTTATGTTAGTCTTTCATCTCATCAGAGAACCATTCTCTCTCTCTCTCTCTCTCTCTCTCTTACTCTTTTCACTCATGTTCACATCTCTCTCTCTCTCTCTCTCCACCCCAGAACCCAGACATCGTTCTGGTCCACTACCTTAACGTTCCAGCCATAGAGGATTGTGGGAAGCCATGCGGTCCAATCCTGTGCTCCATCAACACAGACAAGAAGGAGTGGGCCAAATGGACCAAGGAGGAGCTCATCAGCCAGCTCAAGCCCATGTGTGAGTATTTATGAGATCTTCGAGGATGTAAATATCCCCACGTTCAGCCCGTTCTTATTCCTCCTGTCGTCATTAAAATGGAAAAAATAACGCACTGCATCACTAAGATTGCAATTATAACCCAATTAAAGCCATCCATTCAGCTGGAATGGATATTAAGCTTGTAAATCAGACGTCAGGATATAGATGTGAGGGTTTTTTTTTTTCCCCACCAGTCCATCACATCTCCCAAATTGGAGACGGCAAGTTGCCAAAAGCCTGACAAACTGAAGATCACTCCTGAGTAGTTCTGACAACGCTCCCCGAGCCCGCTGTGCGTATGACCTTATATAAGTCCGTACAGAGGATCGACTCACTCAGCGCATTGACAGGTAGCTGTCATTTCCAGCATAGAGCCTCAAAGAGAAGGACAAACTCGCAGCAAGATAAAAACTTTTATAAGTCAGACCACGCCTCGCCTCGTCTCGTGCCGATTTCTCGGCCGCTTCATTACGCAGTCTGTAAAAGCATCTGTATATTTGAGTGACTTTTAAATCTCAGCACACTTCACTGCGTCATTAACTTCATGATGTGATGTGGCAATGAGGAAAGGGCAAGCAAACACCACTCACGTCCCAATCTCTTTGACTGACCTTCTGGAACAAGCGAGCCGTCCGTGCTGCGATACTGCCATCTAGTGCTGACATCGCACTACTGCAAACCTTTTTTTTTTCTGTTTTTTCGCAGACTCAGGCAAAAACGGAGGATCTGCTGACTCTTCTCCGTTCACTCCCCAAGTCATGAATTTTAAATGAATTGGTTATGCACTGGCATCTCAGGTTAAATACTTCCCCCCACCCACCACCGTCCCGCTCCACCTCCCTTGCTTGACCTGGTCTTTATTTGGTTAGCGCATGTTTGCTTGCGTCACACTTTAAACTTCTTTCGCAAGCTATTGATTGGTAGTCATGTCTGTTTTCGCTCCGGCAGATTAAAAAGGATGCTCGTAATTGATGAGGTGCACGCCTGTGCTGCGGAATTCAGATTAAGGAGCAGACACGATAGCTTTATAGCTTTTGCTCCGTGTTAGCTCTTGTTCCGCTCCACTACCAATCCCATCACGGCACATTCAGCACACAAGCAGCATGGCTACACTCCGATACCGGAGAGACAGAAGAAACCACGCTAACGCACAGCCGTAGGAGCCGTTCGGCGCACACCGCCATCGCCCTCTCCTCACGCTCATTACAGATGTGATCCTGCCATCGAATACGGTCCAATAAAAGCAAAGAAGATGACTAAAAGCATTTACGAGCGTAGTTTATACACCTATAATATGTAAGGACTAAAACGAGGCTGATAAATGAAAGTAATAGACAGAGTTACTGCTGAATCCTTTGACAGAACAACATGTCGTACTTTTTAATGTCATGGAACATCCACGAAATAAGTTAGATCCTCTTGTCACTGAGGTTATAGCACCTATAAACAGTCGTTCACTCACCAGCATCGTTTCTTTTTTCCTCTCTCGTGAAGTTAGACGACAAAAGAAACGCAGCTTGTCACGTTCCGGAGAAACTACAAAACTCTTGTTTGTTCCACAAATAAGCGACTCATTTCAGAAAACATCGCCTTATCAACGTTACCATGGTTGTTTTTTTTACTCGGTTTATGTGGTGCGTCTGCAGCCCAAGCCGCTGCTATTAGAATAAGTGCATTAATATAAACCTGCGATTTGCAGCTGCATTAAGAAGAAGAAAGAACCTTTATTTGTCAGCAGTGAACACACACACACACCCAGAGCAGTGGGCAGCCACACCAGAGCGCCCGGGGAGCAGTCAGGGGTTCGGTACCTCGCTCAAGGGCACCTCAGCCCAAGGCCACCCGACGTTAACCTAACTGCATGTCTTTGGACTGTGGGGGAAACCGGAGCACCCGGAGGAAACCCACGCAGACACGGGGAGAACATGCAAACTCCGCACAGAAAGGCCGTCGCCGGCCGCTGGGTTCAAACCCGGAACCTTCTTGCTGTGAGGCGACCATGCTAACCACTACACCACCGTGCCGCCCTAATTACTGTCAGAGCTGCTGTTCGAGAAAATTAATCAACGCCTTCCTCCTGACCAATCAGAATCCAGAATTCAAGAATCACCCCGGAATAAAAAGTAAAAAGATTAATAACACGTGTTGCTGTAATAATAATGAACACTACACAAAGCTTTTGGTTGCTCATAAATTGGTGTTAGAATGACGTTTGGTCATGGGGTGTGTTCTTTGCATGAGATTTGGAACCGTCGTGTATGTTTTACGGCGTTAAGAAATTTGCATAACATTGTGTGATGAAAGAAAAAGCCTCCTCCTGTACCTGCGTATGGCGTGTAGTGTATAGAGTGCTGAGAGATTGTTAAATCTTGTGCCGGTGTTGTGGGTTTTTCTCAGGCCTGGCCTTTTTCCATGATTAAAAAAAAAAAGCATCAGTATTAATTTGAGCGTTTTAGGATCATTCCCATGAATTTTAAATGATTTGTTTGTAGATAATCGTTATCAACACCGGCAACTGTGACTCACAGAAACGCAAGCATCATGTGACTGCGTTTGAACTGCAATTCTTTGATCGAGTAGTCTGAACGACGCGTCCTGTGACTTCAGTGTTCGAGCATTTTGTCGAGCTTTGATTTTGATCTTATTGAGAAAAACTCGGGTTGTGGAACTGAAGCAGCGTTTGCTTTTATATCAGGCTGCTTTTGATTTACGATCCCTCACCAGTTTCAAGTCATACGTACTTCTGTGATTAAACGCAGCTTTAGGTCACGCCCAGGTGGACTTAACAAGCCTTCGTGGATAATTTACATCGTGTAAGAGTTATATAATGCTGGAGTCTTGTTTGTAATCCTGTAAACTCATATACGCTCACTCTGAGATGGTCTTTGTCACCTATTGATTCTGGATCATGATTGATTGGCTATTACATTACGAGCATTTAGCAGACGCTCTTATCCAGACATACCACACACCACCCAGAGCAGCCTCGGGAGTGGGTGGGGTGGGGTTCACTGCCTTGCTCAAGGGCACTTCAGATATTCCTGCTGGTCTAGGGAATCGAACCGGCGACCTTTTGGACCTTTTGCTTTTCTAACCAATAGGCCAAGGTGATCATATAGTTTATACTCAGCATAGCACTTGTTTCATATCACACCCAAAAAAACTATAAAATAAATCGAAAGCAGCATAGAAAATATGTTTGGTTTAAAACATTTTTGAACAAAAGTGATATCTAGAACCTTGTAGCAATATCCATGTTTACATTAACCAGCGTAATGCACAATTTGAAATTACGACCTAAATAATGAGTGATGGAGACACGTGATTTTCCCCCAAAATAAATGTACACTCAAGAAAGTTGCAGGGCGGCACGGTGGTGTAGTGGTTAGCAAGAAGATCCGGGTTCGAGCCCCGTGGCCGGCGAGGGCCTTTCTGTGCGGAGTTTGCATGTTCTCGCCGTGTCCGCGTGGGTTTCCTCCGGGTGCTCCGGTTTCCCCCACAGTCCAAAGACATGCAGGTTAGGTTAACTGGTGACTCTAAATTGAGCGTAGGTGTGAATGTGAGTGTGAATGGTTGTCTGTGTCTATGTGTCAGCCCTGTGATGACCTGGCGACTTGTCCAGGGTGTACCCCGCCTTTCACCCGTAGTCAGCTGGGATAGGATCCAGCTCGCCTGCGACCCTGTAGAACAGGATAAAGCGGCTAGAGATAATGAGATGAGAAGAAAGTTGCACTTGCATGAGGTGTTTTTTCCCCCCCAGACAAATCGATAAATCGATATTTTGCAAAATTTAAATGGAAACGCATTTTTCGCATTTCAGTCATGATATGACATGACATGAAGAGCAAATGGAAATGTGCCATTTTTGACAAACGAGCGCTCTGTAAGAGCTAACGCGAGAGGAGAAACCCCGGCTTTAATCACATAACATCAGTTAATGGACACTCAGAGCATTCATAATTGTGTTTTGTCCACTTTTTTAAATCACTTCTCTCTTGCAGTGGAAACTCAGCTAATGTCGATTAAGAAGAAATAAATAATAGTTGAGTCATCGATCTGATAACCAGGATCGGTATCGAGCTGATGCCAGGAAATTAAAAAAAAAAAATTAATTCAATGGATTCATGTCACACTGGAAAATACTGGAATTTGGGTTTACATATAAAAAGATTTGGGTTTGTTTTTTTGTTAAATTTATACGTTCTACTTTATTATATGTATTAGATTTGCAATGATTTTTTTAATAATTGTGTGAAATAGCTTAACTGAATAAAAATGCTACGGTTTTTGGTAAGTCGTGTTTTTCGTTATGTGTTTTATTTATCCTTTATTTTTTTGTAAGTACTTCTAGAGTTTAGTAGAAAAAATAGAAAGAAAAATATCAAACGGGTCTGGATATCGGCTGATGCTCCAGGTTTCGGTATCGGTATCAGGAAAGAAACTGTGGTGTTGTGTCTTGTCTCTAAACATAATCTAAACAGCAACGGGAATAGTCAGTACGCTGTCATATTGATTAGCTTTGATTAGATTTGTTTCCTGTAAAGAGAGTTGTAAAGGCATTTCCAGAGTTAGACATTAGCTCATCGATCACACAGGCGCATCACGTCGGCCATGTCGGTACTCCGTGTGGTCAGGGAGCGTGAGGCCGTCTCTCCCTTGCAGTGCCAGTAGAGGGAGCTGGTGAGGTGGTGGGCGCTGATGCGCCGCCCGCTGGTCTGTGTGGCTGTCTGGCTGACGTCTCTGTCTCCTCCTCTCTTCCGGCAGTTCATGGCATCAAGTGGACTTGCAGCAACGGGAACAGCAGCACCGGCTTCTCGGCTGAGCAGCTGGTGCAGCAGATCCTGGACAGCCACCAGACCAAGCCACCTCCCCGGACTCACAACTGCCTCTGCACGGGGACGCTGGGTAAGGGAATACCGGGCCGAGAGAAGGCAGGGAAGGCATGATTGCTAAGATTTATACTGGGCTTATCAGAGAAATTATGTAACATTTTAAGATAGTCTAATAAGAAGATCATCTTATTCCATTTTAACCAAATAGATCAAAGTAAAGAACGGGTGAAGGATTAAAACTACATTTGGATGCAGACAGAAGATATTTTATTGCTGTCTGAAGGGATTCCTGAGGTGGATACATGGGAGGGTCTTTTCTCTGTGCATGCTGAATCCACCCTTTCAGCACTGAATTTCCTAGAAGTTACATCATAATTGCCATCCTGCATTTAAATAAGCATCACAAAGAAGAAAATGTGTTACTTTTAAACAAAGAAATGTTCAGACGAGCTTTGTTTGATCTGTTTAACGTTTGACATATGGAGTATAAAATAATTTTCAAGAAATCCCTGATGATTCATGTAAAATAAATGTTTTAATATGAGCTCATCTCTTTTATAACTTGGACTTAAATGAAGCGTATTAATAAATTGCTCAAGTCATGAAATCGTTAAATGCCCCATTTTAACAGGATGTAAAATGCAAATCGAGGTTCAGGGTTATTTTACGTAAAAGACATACAATATTGAATTTCATGCATAATAAATACTGAGATCTTAAATCCTCTATTTAAATTTTATCGTATTTGTTGCTATGTTCCAGAATGTAACCTGAATGTAGTTTTGTGCTTGTGCAATACACATATTTGTCACTAGATGGTAGCCTCGTTGTGCATTCGAAATTATTCCTCTCATTCTAATGCGAGGAGGGAAATATATATTATATTGGCTAATATATATGCTATATAGGTGAGAATTATGCGCTACTAAAATCACAACAAAATTATATTACAATTTATATCTAAATTGACTTGAATTTTCTTCACTTTTCATCACTCAGCAACACAGCGAAAAGATGGTTTATGCAGCACCATTTCTGGATATAAATAGGCTAAGTAGTCGCTTAGGGCCCCTATGAGACTAGAAATCCACATAACAATCCAGGATATATTATGTAGAATAGCGCTTCAAGCCCTCAAAGATTCAGAGTCCAGCCCTGGTGTATGTATTGTTACATAAAACAAAAAAACCTCACGCACATTCTTACCACTGCGTCTGTTCCTGTGTGCTCCAAATGTCCACAGGTGCCGGCAGCAGTCTGCATCACAAGTGTAACAGTGCCAAGCACCGCATCATCTCCCCGAAGGTCGACCCGCGCTCTGGAGGTGCTTACAGCAGCACTCACTCCGAAGTCCAGAACAGTGATGTGTCTGAGGGCAAGACCGAGCACACCCATGGAGCTGGCAAAAATGGCAGAGCAACAGGTGACGGGCCAGGTGGATCAACAGCCCGAGAAAAGAGGAACAGCAAAGGACCAAAACCGGCTTTACTTCATCAGAACAGTATGGAGGTGTCCTCCACCAACCAGGTTGAGGTACCAGACACCACCCAGAGCTCTCCTGTCTCCATTAGCAGTGGGCTAAACTCCGATCCAGACATGGCCGACAGCCCAGTGGTGACAGGTATGAGCCATGTGGCCTCCGTCATGAGCAGCCTCTCCCAGTCCGCCACTGTCTTCATGTCAGAAGTCACCGGTGATCCCGTCTACAGCATGTCTCCCACTGGAGATCCCAGTGCTCATCTCTTAGGTACTGACACAGCCTCAAGCAGCTTGGTGCTGGCAGTCGCTGCTGACAGTCACAAATTTGCTTTTCCTGGGGCTGTGGGTGTGGGTTTAGGAGATGTAGGGTCGACAGAAAGGTTGGCTATGCTTTCTGCAGCTAGCATGTCAGAAGAGCTTGTACTCTCGAGCAGCCTAGAATCTGGGAGCATCAAGCTGCCTGAAACCACCGTGAACTTTGACCCAGACTGCTTCCTCAACAACCCCAAGCAGGGCCAGACATATGGAGGAAATGGGCTGAAGACAGAGGTCAGCAATGCCAGTAGTTGCAGCAATGGAGGAGTCCGCTGTTCGCCTCCTCTCACCAACAATGGTTATGGCTTCAACGCCTCACTGGTCAAGAATATAAAGACAGAAGACACATCATTTGAGCAGCAGCTGGCCAAAGAAGGTGGTTACCAGGTGGGAGAGGTGGCCAGTGGTGCAGGTAGCATGTCCAGTTCCTCAGGCAGTGGCTCAACCCAGAGTTCCTTAGCTCTGACCCCAACTAGCTCATTGCTCCCATCTGGTGGTGGCCTGAGCCCTAGTACCACACTGGAGCAGATGGATTTCAGCGCCATTGATGCCAAGCAGGACTACTCTTCTACCATGATGTCTGCTGCCAACTACGGTCAAGCTATATCCAGCCCTCAGTTGGCTCATCAGAGCCACTCTCCCAGCTTCTTCCTGCAGGGCTCACCTCAGTCCACCCAGACACAATCCCACCAGAACACTAGCACTTCTGTTCAGAACTCACACGACTCAAATGCTTTTATGGGTTTGTCTGTAGTCAAGAGTGATTCAACAGGCACCAATGGGCATCACCACCACCATTCTCATCAAGGCCAGCACACTGCATCCAATTGCAATGGCAGCTCTCCAACTGAGAGAAATGGGCAAGGTGGCAGTCTGCAACTTTTGCAGTACCAAAACCGCTTCGCAGGTGCCAGCAAAGAACACGAGGATGTTGGAAGTCTGGAACAACCAGCCAACTCAGAAGGACGGGACACAGGTGGGCAAGAAAAGGAGACAGAAGATCTGCTGAAGGCAGGGGACCACCTGCAGCACTGTGTGGGAAATGGGGCAGACGGCAGTGGCGCTACAGAGCACTACCTCCAACAACCAGAGAGCACCAACATCGGAGCAGGAGGAGCTGGAGGAACAGGTACGGGTACTAATAGTGGAAGTCTGTGTAACGGCACTGATGGCAACAGGTCAACTGGCAGTCCAAATCAGCAGCTCCAGCCTCTCCTACAGGGAGCAGGACTTGTCCAGGGGCTCTTTAACAACATGGCAGCCCACCAAGCTCTGGCCACAAGTGGAGCCAATGGAGGAGGATCCATGGAGATCAGTCTCGATCACTTTGACGTCTCGTTTGGGAATCAGTTTTCAGACCTCATCAACGATTTCATTTCAGTAGAAGGAGGAAACAGCGCTGCAATCGGGGGACAAACAGGCAACACACTCTACAGCCATCAGATAGTGACCCACTCAGGCACAGAAGGGCAAGTGTCATCTGGATCAACCACCCAACAGGTTACTGAAGAAGGATCCACCCATGGAACTGCAGGGTACAACTCTGCAGAACTCTGCCTCCAGCCCTGTTGCAGCCCCCAGTCGGCCCAGACCGGGGCACTTGGAACAGACACTGGGCAGCTGGCATACATGCAAGTAGAGGAAGTAGTGTCTGCTGCTGTGGCTCATGGGACCATGGGGATACTTCAGAACACAGGGAGACTGTTTGTGGTGACAGACTACTCACCAGAGTGGTCTTACCCAGAGGTGAGTAAGTCACTGTGTCTGTTAGGTTTGTTGTTTAATGTTTGTGGTGCTCGTGACATGGGGGTGACATTGCCAACTCACAGCTCCAGAGTCCCTGGTTCGATTCGGAGCTTGGGTTATTCACTGTACAGAATTTCACATGTTCTTCCTGTGTCCACATAGTTCCTTCAGCTTTTCCTGTTTCCCTCCCAACACAAAAATACCTGCAGAGTAGATTGACTACTACTCTAAAATTGCCTCTAGATGTAGATGTGTGAATGATTCCCTGAGGTATATTCTCACCTCATCTCCAGTGTTCCCAGGATAGGCTCTCAGAAAATCGTACTTTAGGGGTACAATGGCTTGTCACTGGGACAGTACCCGCTAAGGTACTTCTTTATATACGGTACTGCTTGGAACCACATATGTACCTTTTTGGTCCTAAAAATGTACACATAGTTACCTTGAGGTCTAATAATGAGCCCTTGGGGGTACATTAGTGTAGATTGTACCTTGGGGGGCAGAAAGGGACTCCTACTGTACCCCTATTTCTGACAGTGCAGGCTCTGGCATACTCTGACCATGACCAGGATATAGGAGTTCCTAGAGATGAACGAGTTAGTATTTGTGGTGCGCAAGGACCATAAACTGGTTGTCAGATTGTTGTGGTTGATTTTCATGTAGAGGTGTTGTATAACAACCACAGGATGGCAGCACTTCGACAGAAATCAATAAAATGAGACAGAAATACAGTCCTGTGATGATCTGGTGACTTGTCTAGGGTGAACCCCACCTCTCGCCCATAGTCAGCTGGGATAGGCAACAGCTTGCCCGCGACCCTGTACAGGATAAGCAGTTACAGATGATGGATGGATGGAGACAGAAATACTAGTTTTTCCCCTCATTTAAATCAACTGGAAATTATACCAATGCTGCCATGGGGCAAAGGGACGTTCTGTAGAGTAATACGCACAGAAGCATAAAAGAGCCAAACAAAACCCCTAATAAGTAAGTAAGTTCAAACTCCACCTACACTTTTATAACTCAGACATATTCTACTGTGCAAAGGCAAACTGCAGTATCTGCATATTGTGTCCATGGCAAAAGACAGTCCGATAGCGTCACCTATTCCCTATTGGACCGTCTTTTGCCTCTGACACAATATGCAGATACTGCAGTTTGCCTTTGCACAGCAGGATTATGTAGTAATTGCTCTGTGTTTGTCTCTGCCCTTATAATAATCCTCTGAACGTTGTGATGTAAACAGTGGATGGAGAATAAGAAGTGTATTTGCATGTTGTAGGGTGGAGTGAAGGTTTTAATCACAGGACCATGGCAGGAGGCTAGCAGTGACTACACTTGCCTGTTTGATCAGATCACGGTTCCTGCCTCACTCATTCAGCCTGGAGTGCTGCGATGTTACTGCCCAGGTAGGAACTCAGACAGGACATGAGTGCATATAACTACAACCTCAAACCATTCTGTATTCATGCACAAATAATTGCTCCTTCGTGTTCAAAAAGGTGTGTGGTTTTTGCCGTAGCTATCTGGCAAGGTATTTCCAAATGTCATGAAGTCTAAAATCTATTTTATACAAAGAGGACAGCTAAAGGTACCCTGGTACAGGTGGGGTACTCTGACTGGTACCTGACATGAATATGTCTCGCCTGCGTACATACATAATAGCATATTTTACATAACAGTAATATTAAATATTAAAATAAGCTCAATATATGACACCATTTTAGGGTCATTGATAAAAATAACACAAGATTTCAGGAATAGTCATAATATTTTGAGGAAACTATAGAAATGATACACTATATGACCAAAACGTTTGTGGACACCTGACCATCACACCCATATGTGGTTCTTCTCCAAAGTGTTGGAAGCACACCATTGTACAGAATGTCTTGTAGCATGTCTTGAAACTAAGAAGCCCAAACGTGTTCCATCATGTCGATGCTCCTGTACACAAAGCGAGCTCCATGGTGTGTTCAGGTTGGAGTGGAAGAACTCGAGTGTCCTGCACAAAGCCCTGACTGAACTCAACCCCACTCACTGAAGACCTTTGGGATGAACTGGAACATTGACTGCACCCATCAGTGCCTGATCTCACGTGGCTGAATGGAAAATTTCCCACAGCCACGCCCCAAAATCTAGTGGAAAGCCTTTCCAGAAAAGTGGAGATTATTATAACAGACACAGGGGAATAAATCTGGATTGGGATGTTTAACAATGTCAACTGTGGCATGTCGGTGTGATTGGTCAGGTGGCCATATAGTGTTTATCGAGAAAAAACAAAACTATATCTGATATTATGAGAAAAGAAATGTCACAAGTCATAATGCATTGATACACTCAGTACAGAAAGTGTTCTGGGATACGGACTCTCCCATAAGGTTTAAGTTTATAGTACAAGTCTAGGCGTAACAATATACTGGGGGCTCGACTCTGAGCATAGCAGACTTCTACACCTTCAGTACTGTCTCCTGGAGAACTACACACCCTCTTCGAGGGTCACACAGATGGAACCACTGATAGCCTTGAAGGTGACCACTGCCTGTGATTTCCCCTTCAGCAAAAGAGACTTCACTAAATTATCGTCTCTCATTTACAACGTCTCTCATTTTAACACAGGGATGTAGTTCTGGTAGTGCCAATTTGTCAGAGAATTATAATAATAATTTGTCAGAGAATTATTTTTGAAAATATTCAATACTTTTTCTCGTGATGACGTTGTAGCAGTTCGTATGGGTGGGTGGAGCACAGAAGGACGGCAGGCCAGAACTGCGTTCACAAAACTCTTATTTTCACTTTTCAGTGCAAATTTTACTCTCTCAGCCACACACGCACGCACACACTCAAGTCGTCTGGTTGGGGAGAGAGCTCCCTCTGCTCTCGCTGTCTCTCCTTAAATAGGGCGCGGTCACTGGGAAGACACACACAAACAGGTTAATTCATGTCAGGTGTAGTGATTCTGCCACTTACCTTCCCTGACTCCGCCCTCCTGTCACAGACCGGCACTTGACCACGCCCCCGCTGCCACATACCCCCACCGCCCAACTGCAGCCGACCCCCCCGATGGGAGAGGAAGTCCGCCACGACCATCTGCGCCCCCGGCCTGTGGACCACCTTGAAATTAAAGGGTTGGAGTGCCAGATACCAACGGGTGATCCGCACGTTGGCATCCTTCATGCGGTGGAGCCACTGGAGGGGCGCGTGGTCCGAACAGAGGGTGAAAGGGCGCCCCAGTAGGTAGTAACGGAGGGCAAGGACCGCCCACTTGATGGCCAGACACTCTTTTTCTATTGTGCTGTAGCGCCCCTCACGCACTGACAGCTTCCTGCTGATGTACAGGATGGGGCGGTCCTCCCCCTCCACCTCCTGGGACAAAACCGCCCCCAGCCCTCTGTCCGACGCATCGGTCTGCAACACAAAGGGGAGAGGAAAGTCAGGGGAGTGTAAAAGTGGCCCCCCACACAGTGCAGCCTTTACCTCAGAAAAAGCCCGCTGGCATTGCTCCATCCACTGGACCGGATCTGGTGCCCCCTTTTTAGTGAGATCAGTCAGCGGGCTGGTGACGTCCGAATAATTAGGTATAAACCTACGATAATAGCCAGCCAGCCCCAGGAACTGTCTCACCCCCTTTTTGGTCTTGGGCCTCGGGCAGGCCGCAATTGCTGCGGTCTTATTAATTTGGGGACGCACCTGCCCGTTGCCCAAGTGGAAGCCCAGATACCGTACTTCCACCCGCCCAATCGCACACTTCTTCGGGTTGGCTGTGAGACCCGCTCGCCTCAGCGACCTAAGGACGGCCCTTAGGTGTTCAAGGTGCCTCGCCCAGTCATTACTATATATGATGATGTCGTCGAGATAGGCAGCCGCATAAGTGGCATGGGGGCGGAGGACCCTGTCCATCAGCCGCTGAAATGTAGCAGGTGCCCCAAACAGCCCAAACGGAAGTGTGACGAATTGGTGTAAACCAAACGGTGTGGAAAAGGCCGTTTTTTTCTCGGGATAGTGGAGTCAAGGGGATCTGCCAATATCCCTTCGTCAAATCCAGTGTCGAATAAAAGCGAGCCGTGCCGAGTCAATCGAGCAACTCATCAATACGAGGCATTGGGTATGCGTCAAATTTAGACACCGCGTTGACTTTTCTATAGTCCACACAGAACCGGACCGACCTGTCGGCCTTGGGTACCAAGACCACCGGGCTGCTCCAGTCACTGTGGGACTCCTCGACGATGCCCATTTCGAGCATGGTCTCAAGTTCTTCCCGAACCACCTTTTTTTTGTGTACGGGTAGCCTGTAAGGGCGGCTACGCACTACCACCCCCGGGGCGTCTCTATGTGGTGCTCTATGAGGTTAGTGCAACCGGGCAGGGGCGAGAACACATCCAAAAACTCGGTCTGCAACTGGGCGACCTCCGTGAGTTGGGTCGGGGAGAGGTGGTCTCCACAGGGGACCGGAGAGGTACGGGATGCCAATGCCCCTTTTTGAACCTCCGGCCCCAGCTCCGCCTTCTCCGGAACCACCGACACCAACGCCACGGGGACCTCCTCGTTCCAGAGTTTAAGCAGATTGAGGTGGTAAATTTGTAGCGCCCCACCCCTGTCCATTCGCCTCACCTCGTAGTCGACGTCCCCGACTCGCCGTGTGACCTCAAAGGGACCTTGCCACTTGGCGATCAATTTGGAGCTCAAAGTGGGCAACAGTACGAGTACTTTATCTCCCTGGGTGAACTCCCTAAGGCGCGTACCCTTGTTGTACAGGCGGGCTTGCCGTTCCTGGGCCTGCCGCAAATTCTCCTGAGTTAGGTGGGTGAGCGTGTGGAGTTTTGCGCGCAGGTCCATAACGTATTGAATTTCGATCTTGCTTTGTGAAGGTCCCTCCTCCCAATTTTCCCGCAGCACGTCTAGGATGCCGCGCGGCTTACGCCCATATAATAATTAGAACGGGGAGAACCCCGTGGAGGCTTGGGGAACCTCTCGCACTGAGAACAACAAGGGTTCGAGCCACTTATCCCAATTACGTGCATCCTCACTTACGAATTTTTTAATGATATTTTTGAGGGTGCGATTGAACCGTTCCACTAAACCGTCCGTTTGTGGGTGATACACACTGGTGCGGATCGGCTTAATCCCCAATAACCCATACAGTTCGCGCAGTGTCCGTGACATAAATGTAGTGCCTTGATCAGTCAGAATCTCTTTCGGGATTCCAACTCGGGAGATGACGCGGAAGAGTGCCTCTGCAATACTGCGTGCTGAGATATTGTGCAGAGGCACTGCTTCCGGGTATCGCGTTGCATAGTCCACCAGAACTAATATAAAGCGGTACCCTCGTGCTGACCGATCTAATGGCCCGACGAGATCCATCCCAATTCTCTCAAATGGGGTCTCGATCAATGGAAGAGGGCGCAAAGGCGCTTTTGGAATGGCCGCTGGATTTACTAACTGGCATTCGCGACATGCCGTACACCACCTACGAACATCGCCGCGAATCCCCGGCCAATAGAATCGGGCCATTATTCGGGCTAGTGTCTTATCCTACCCTAAGTGTCCAGCCATGGGATTAAAGTGAGCCGCCTGGAATACCAATTCTCGGCAGCTCTTCGGAATCAAAAGCTGCGTGACTCGCTCTTTAGTTTGAGTGTCCTGCGTCACTCGGTATAACTTATCCTTCATAATCGCGAAGTAGGGGAAGGACGGGGTGGCGTTCGGCTGGAGCGTTTGACCATCGATTACTCTCACTTGGTCAAACCCATGTCGCAGAGTCTCGTCTCGCAATTGTTCTAATGGGAAATCCACGAGGGATTCCCCAATAGAGAGAGGAGGAGCCGGCTGCTCCTCACTCTGACGCGGAGATGACGTAGATGGCTCTGTGACAGCTGCTCCCGCCAAAGCGACACCGGGACCTCCCCCTGTCAAATGGCAGGACCCACTCTTTACTAAGCGTGTCATTAAACCCCAAAATCCCGGCCAATCAGTCCCCAAAATTAAAGAGTGGGTAAGGCGAGGATTAACCGCCGCCTACACTATAAATTTTTCCCCTCTGAAAAAAATGTGGACCGACACCAAATGGTAGCTGTGAACATCCCCGTGCACACACAACACCTTCACCCCCTGTGCTCCCCCCAATGCCTCATTTTGCACCAGGCTTTGGTGAATTGAGGTCTGGTTACAACCAGAATCCACCAACGCCTGATATGTATCCCCTTGGATACTCACCGGTATGCGATACGCTCCGGCCCGATCGAGGGCAGCCTCTGGCGCGTTGGGGATCCGAACCACCGCGCCCACTTCCATCGCCGTGCCCTGCTGTTGAAGGTGGCCCGGCTCCCCGCAGCGCCAGCAAACCGGCCCGGGCTTTCCCTCTGCACCGGTGATCTGGGGCTCACTCACCTGAGGTGGGGGAGAGACAGACACAGAAGGGAGAAACGGGAGGGCACTGCGGGTGCGGCGGGCCGGCTGGGGTGGTGCCGGCCCCCGCCTCCGCGGTGGGGGAATGGGGCGAGGACGGGACACAGGAGGATGGGGAGGGAGAGAAGAGAAGATGCCATTTGCTGTCCTGCCACCGGGACAGCCGCCAAATGGTCCTCCTCCAGCTCGACTGCCTGATCCAGTGACACCGGTCGGTGGCACTGGACCCACTCCGCAGTTCCTGCTGGCAAGCGAGCGATGAACTGTTCCAGCACCACCTGGTCGATGATTCCCTCGGCGTTGTGGTTGTTGGCCCTCAACCACCGCCAGCAGGCGTCCCGGAGCTGCTGGCCAAACGCGAACGGCCGGCCGACTTCCTCCAAGCGCAACGCGCGGAAGCACTGGCGCTGCTGCTCTGGAGTGCGCCCCACGCGCTGGAGGACGGCCCGGCGGAGGTCCGCGTAGGCCAGCCAGCGGTTGGCGGGGAGCTGTAGCGCGGCCAGCTGTGCCTCTCCCGTTAGCAGGGGGAGGAGGCGCGCCGTGCGCTGCTCCATCGGCCACCCCGAGGCTTCAGCGACTTGCTCGAAGAGCATGATGAACGCCTCGGGTCATCCTGCGGGCCCATCTTGGTGATGGTAAGGGGAGACGGGCCCGCAGTAGGAGCGCTGGTGGACCCCGCCGACGCGAGGAGGTGCCAGAAAGCCTCCCGATCTTCTTGTTGGGCCAGCACCAGGGCCTCGAAGCGTCGCTCTTGCTCCTTCCAAAGGGTGATGAGGGCCTGGTGCTGGCTTTGCTGGGCCGTGGCGAGGGCGTGGACCAGGTCGGCGAACGGGGAGGACTCCATGGGGCTGCTCGGCTGGTGCTCCACTTTCCTGGGTTTCAGCACCACTGTAGCAGTTCGTATGGGTGGGTGGAGCACAGAAGGACGGCAGGCCAGAACTGCATTCACAAAACTCTTATTTTCACTCTTCAGTGCAAATTTTACTCTCTCAGCCACACATGCACGCACACACTCAAGTCGTCTGGTTGGGGAGAGAGCTCCCTCTGCTCTCGCTCTCTCTCCTTAAATAGGGCGCGGTCACTGGGAAGACACACACAAACAGGTTAATTCATGTCAGGTGTAGTGATTCTGCCACTTACCTTCCCTGACTCCGCCCTCCTGTCACAGACCGGCGCTTGACCACGCCCCCGCTGCCACAGACGTTTTCTCAGAATATCACTATTTTATTCGCGAAATATTGTGACTTTTTTCTGAAAATCTTCTATTCAAATTTTTTAAACAGTGATCCTGAAGCACTGTTGTTCCCCTAAACTTAAATCTGTCATTTTATCAAATCCAAATTTATCATTATTCACTTGCAGATTTATTATTATTTATTGGGATGAGGTGTATATACAGGGTGTTTCAAAAAAAAATTATATTATTTGAGATGTAAATATCCCAGAAACTACATAGTCTTGGAAAATGACACTGAACAGGTATAATGTTGAGCAATATAAGATTTATTCCTCAAAATTTGAATGAGAAATCAAAGGTATGTGGATTCCATGAACAATTTCACAAATTTTCAATATGCACACCGCCTGACACACACACACACACACACACACACACATACAGCCTTCCTCTTTAAACTTTTTGTGCCGTGTCCAAGGCTGCATTGCAGTTGGTGCATTTTTAGAGAATTCTCTCATAAATGCACGCTGCGCAGTCTTGTTCGACTGTGTCTGAGCGTACTCTAACACACAACACGCCTTTTCTTTTCCAGTCAATGCCATTTCTATACCTAAAAAGATTTAAAAAAAACATTAAACATAAAATTTTGACCTGTTTCCACACATGCTGTTAAAATTTGAGGTCAATTGAACGAGAATTGGCAAAGTTATTAGATTGTATATATATGTATATGTGTGCGTGTGTGTTTATTCTATCCACATCCACTGGATACAAGCAATCACGCTCTCTGATTGGCTACTCTACTACTAGGATATCAGCTCATATACCACGAGTAGAGAAAAACAAAATGGCGGAACGTGTTGCTGAACCAACCGAGGACGAAATAAAAACTCGACTTGAAAACAAAACCCAAAAAAAAGCAACAAAATATGGAATGAAAGTATTTGATGCTAAGAGCATATCTTTTTTATTTTTCAAGAATTATTATTATTATTATCGCATTTTTCACAAATTGCTCCTGTCATTTCGCCAGTTTGTTTACATTCTAAGTGGAAATTATTTTGTCGGACGTTTTGTTTAAAGTTTTTATTTGTCGAATTTGCAAAAAATAAAAATGCTCCGTTTCTGAAAATCCAGTGAATGTGGATAGAATAAAACAGTTATTCCACTCAATGTCGTCGTACACGGATTATAGCGCTATCAGTTCATGTACGACTGGATTTTGTGGAATAACTGTTATACCGTAGATGGTCAGTGTACAGTATCTTGTTGATCGCTTTCTAATTTCTGAAGATTATTAGTAATAAATATCTTAAGTGATCTATAAACATTAGGAGATGGAAAATAGGCGTGTCAGCTTTATAAGGGTTTGTTTTGTTATTTTCCCCTGGAAGGGTGGGACAGCTGGGCATTTCCTTCTCTTCCCTTTCCCTCAAATCAGTCCCAAGAAAGAAGGGATATAATAATGTACAAGGATTAATCTACATCGCAGAAATATTGTTGGCCAGCACTGAAAATCCTGACAGACGCAAGCAGTAGATTACGACCCGAAGCAGTAAACAGAGTGTGTGTTTCCTCCTGTAGCTCATGACACAGGCCTGGTGACCCTTCAGGTGGCAGCCAGCAGCCAGATCATCTCCAACTCGGTGGTGTTTGAATATAAAGCCCGCGCTCTCCCCGCCCTGCCCACTTCTCAGCACGACTGGCTTTCCCTGGACGGTAGGTCTCCTCATTCACTTCACACACACTCTTTACTGAGGCGCTGCTTCTCACCTGGGGTTCACACAGGGATTAATTCACAAAACATCTCAGGAGAATTGTTATCATGGCACGTTTTTTTTTTTTTTAATTGATCATTGCTGTTTTCTGGCTTATACTCATGAGTGAGTAGCTGCTGCATTTAAAGATGTGTGTGTGTGTGTGTGTGTGTGTGTGTGTGTGTGTGTGTGTGTGTGTAATTACTGTATATGCTGATATTTGTAAAATATATTAATAAGGCTGGTTTATATTTACATGTTCTCGAATATGATTGGTCAGATGGTGTTGATTTATTTTCGATAAAAGCAGCTCTGACAGTAGTGCAGCTGCATATCACAGGTTAATAATAATAATAATAATAATAATAATAATAATAATAATAATAATGATGCACTCAGAGCTTTAATACATTGTATGAACCGTGTATGGTGGACGATCCACATAATCTAAACCTAATAATAAACAGATTGTACAACTAACAAAGAAAAATGTGTAATTGTTGATATGGTGATGTTTTAACGTTTATGGAAGGAGTCTCCAGTGTCAGTTCTTTACATTTTCTGACGTATGGAGGAGTTTACACTTTTTCCAGTTTATTGGTAACACAACAAGCTGCATTTTTAGCTGGTTTGCATTTTTTAATTTGCGCTAGCAGCACTGGCACAAACTGGTCCTCTCACTCAGGATCTTTCTACTTCATTCTTCTTATTATTATTATTCTAATATTTTTAGGATGCTATTTCTCCGTCAGTTTTCAACCAATCATCACCAAATTTCACATGAAGAAGAATACCTCTGGGCTGAATTACATTGCTATGACTTTTGGTGCTGATCTGGATCACCAAACCAGAATGATCCATGAAAAACAGGATTTTTTCCTCACTAAGTGTCATTCTCTATCTCTTACCGTTCCGGATCTATAGGGTACGGTGACCAGACGTCCCGGTTTGTAACGGCTAGCACAAATCACTGCGACTTTAGTCACAGTCTCTATCTAGTTTGTTATTCATTTTCTTCTTTGATTAATATAAAATTGTACTGATTGGCAAACCACTGTGGTGTAAAAGAAATAAAGCACTACTACTGTACATACCTCCAAGTGTTTTATTCCTTACGTCCAAACAGGCGATGTGGATTTATGTTTTTGGTTCTGATACAGGATTTTAAATATATGTAAGCCAATTTTTTACATAAACATGGAAAAAGGGAGATTAAAAGTGAATTTAAAGAAGAAATTCAACAGAAAATACTGTGTACTTATTGACTGAGTGGGAGGGCCGGACGGGGAAATATTTGGCTCGAGGTCATGCTGCGCTCGGTCCGTACGAATGACCAAGAGCCAAATATTTTCCTGTCCGGCCTGACCTGAATCAGTCAATAGGCATTTTATCAAACAACCTTTTTTTTTTTTAAACTAGCATACACAGTGGAAAGCAATGAGCAACGATGTGCAAAAAACAAACCAATCAATTTTTCCACCACTGAAGGCTTCTGTGGCATTTGGTTTGTTGCCTTTTCCATTTTTTCTGATGTCTCTGTGCTCGGACTTCAGGACTTCCCTGGACTTTTTAAAGTCTTTGTATTTCAGGATGTTTACAGTGGTGCTTGAAAGTTTGTGAACCCTTTAGAATTTTCTATATTTCTGCATAAATATGACCTAAAACATGGTCAGTTTTTCACACAAGTCCTAAAAGTAGATAAAGATAACCCAGTTAAACAAATGAGGCAAAAATATTATACTCGGTCATTTATTTATTGAGGAAAATGATCCAATATTACACATCTGTGAGTGGCAAAAGTATGTGAACCTTTGCTTTCAGTATCTGGTGTGACCCCCTTGTGCAGCAATAGCTGCAACTAAACGCTTCTGGTAACTGTTGATCAGTCCTGCACACCGGCTTGGAGGAATTTTAGCCCGTTCCTCCATACAGAACAGCTTCAACTCTGGGATGCTGGTGGGTTTCCTCACATGAACTGCTCGCTTCAGGTCCTTCCACAACATTACCATTGGATTAAGGTCAGGACTTTGACTTGGCCATTCCAAAACATTAACTTTATTCTTCTTTAACCATTCTTTGATAGAACGACTTGTGTGCTTAGGGTCGTTGTCTTGCTGCATGACCCACCTTCTCTTGTTCATGGACAGATGTCCTGACATTTTCCTTTAGAATTCGCTGGTATAATTCAGAATTCATTGCTCCATCAATGATGGCAAGCCGTCCTGGCCCAGATGCAGCAAAACAGACCCAAACCATGATACTACCACCACCATGTTTCACAGATGGGATAAGGTTCTTATGCTGGAATGCAGTGTTTTCCTTTCTCCAAACATAACGCTTCTCATTCAAACCAAAAAGTTCTATTTTGGTCTCATCCGTCCATAAAACTTTTTTCCAATAGCCTTCTGGCTTGTCCACGTGATCTTTAGCAAACTGCAGACGAGCAGCAATGTTCTTTTTGGAGAGCAGTGGCTTTCTCCTTGCAACCCTGCCATGCACACCATTGTTGTTCAGTGTTCTCCTGATGGTAGACTCATGAACATTAACATTAGCCAATGTGAGAGAGGCCTTCAGTTGCTTAGAAGTTATCCTGGGGTCCTTTGTGACCTCGCTGACTATTACACGCCTTGCTCTTGGAGTGATCTTTGTTGGTCGACCACTCCTGGGGAGGGTAACAATGGTCTTGAATTTCCTCCATTTGTACACAATCTGTCTGACTGTGGATTGGTGGAGTCCAAATTCTTTAGAGATGGTTTTGTAACCTTTTCCAGCCTGATGAGCATCAACAACGCTTTTTCTGAGGTCCTCAGAAATCTCCTTTGTTCATGCCATGATACACTTCCACAAACATGTGTTGTGAAGCTCAGACTTTGATAGATCCCTGTTCTTTAAATAAAACAGGGTGCCCACTCACACCTGATTGTCATCCCATTGATTGAAAACACCTGACTCTAATTTCACCTTCAAATTACTGCTAATCCTAGAGGTTCACATACTTTTGCCACTCACAGATATGTAATATTGGATCATGACCAAGTATAATATTTTTGTCTCATTTGTTTAACTGGGTTCTCTTTATCTACTTTTAGGACTTGTGTGAAAATCTGACGATGTTTTAGGTCATATTTATGCAGAAATAAAGAAAATTCTAAAGGGTTCACAAACTTTCAAGCACCACTGTATCTTACTGTTGTTGTCAAGCTAGCATTGAATACTTTGCGAAAAGGAAGACAAAGTGTCAGGTTTGTCGTCTAAACTTCCTTTTTTCTTCTCTTGTATATAGAAACTGCATCGCAAGCTGTCGCGCTCCTTAGAGCGGATGACTGTTGTGTCTCTTTCCTCCTTAACTTCTGCAAGAAATCTTTTGAAAACGTTCATGTCGTACTTATTTTTTACGGTGTTTTCTGTCTTGTTGTCGTTGTCTTTGCATAAACAAGTGAATTTCTTCACTCTAAAGTACCTTTTTTTCATTTTCTTCAACAGTTTCAGCTTGCTCAATGAGGTCTGTGTCTGATAAATCATCCGGATAATAAAATTCACTTTCACGGTGGTCGGTTGTGTCGCTCATTTTTCAAAGTAACAATTCAGAGCAAAATGAAAACAGCGGAAGGAAGCGAGGGAAACAGGTCCGGGGCCGCATACGGATTTTTCCGGACCGGATTAAAAAATCCGTATCTGCCCAGTCATGTGACTTTTCCCAATGGTTTTATGTAGAGCACGTGTGCAGGTCCGTACGGGTCGCATGATAAATGCATGTTACTTTATCAGTTGCGTGTTGATATATTTTACAACATGATCATTAATTTTTTTAAATAAACGGTTAACACCTTTGAAATTTTGGACTGTTATTCAGCGAGAGTCGGATCAAATCATACCTCGTGTTTAGCGTCATTCTGAAAATCTACAAAAAAAAAAGAAGCAGCATATCGTTTTGTCTTTCAATCCTTGACCTGCTTAATGGGGTTGTGATTTAGAAGAAGAAAGAACACCTTTAATAATAATTAGCGATGTAATGGTTACTCGGTAAGCCTTTGAGAACTAAACACATTCCTCAGTGGAACATTAACAGCCGTGCCTGGAGCGCGAGTGAGGCCGTGTCCCTCGGTTCGTCCGTGTTCCCGTCCATTCCTACAAGGCACAGATGTGCACAACACAAGTGTGTGTGTGTGTGTGTGTGTGTGAGGTCGAGGGGGATGGTGAGGTTTGCTGAAGCACACAGTGACAGGATGGAGCTATGAGCAAAGCTGCAATGCAGGGGCCTGGAGCACAACCACGTGTCTGAGTGATGGTCAGGTTAACGCTAACAAAAGTGGTCTTCCCTTCATGATTCATGATAAGAAAGGTGTCTGTGTATATCGTCCTGTGTGTGTGTGTGTGTGTGTGTGTGTGTGTGTGTGTGTGTGTGTGTGTAAGCTGGCTATACAAGCAAACAAAGCTGCAGTGAGACAGGTATAAAATAAGGTGCATGAAGTGCTGATTCGGTGACAGGTCGACACAACTAATCAAAAATTACTGGGTTTAAAACCTAGCAAGAATAACTAGCAAGATTATTCACCAGTTTCCACTGAATTACTCTCAAAAAAGTCTATTTCACACGGAGAATAAAGCTAAAGTTTATCTTATCTTGATAGTGTTTAAAAAAAGAACTAATGACAGATAATTAAGTTATTCCATGAAATCGAGTCGTACATGAGCTGATAGCCGACGAGGCGCGTAGCACTGAGATTGAGTGGAATAACTGTTTTATTCTATCCACATTTACTAGATTTTGAGAAATGGAGCATTTTTATTTTAAATTTTTTTGCAAATTCGATCAATAAAAACTTTATAAAACATCCAATAAAATAATTTCCACTTAGAATGTAAACAAACCGACGAAATGACAGGAGCAATTTGTGAAAAATGCAATAATAATAATAATAATAATAATAATAATAATAATTTTTGAAAAATTTAAATAAAAAGATACATTCTTACCATCAAATATGTTCATTCCATATTTTTTTGTATTTTTTTAGCGCTTTGTTTTCGAGTAGTTTTTATTTCGTCCTCGGTTGATTCAGCAACACACTCCGCCATTTTGTTTTTCTCTACTCACGGTATATGAGCTGATATCCTAGTAGTAGAGTAGCCAATCAGATTGCTCATATCCAGTGAATGTGGATAGAATAACGTAAGATGTATTGCAAAGGTTCAGAAAAGGAAAGCAGGATTATGGATTGGATAATGCCTGTGCATTAAAAATACACATGAAATTCCTTTTTTTGTCCACAAAAACAAGCATTTCATTATTTTTTTTTGGGATTAGCTGTAGGTCATTTGGGATTGTAATTGGGCTGGAAATGTTTCTTAAACCTGTAAACCCTGGTTAATGATATCACCTGGAACCCTGTTGAACTGCTGTTGTGTGTCTAAAACCACTCGTAATGAGCTGATAGAATGTACACCGGGTGGCACGGTGCTGTAGTGGTTAGCGCTGTCGCCTCACAGCAAGAAGGTCCGGGTTCGAGCCCCGTGGCCGGCGAGGGCCTTTCTGTGCGGAGTTTGCATTTTCTCCCCGTGTCCGCGTGGGTTTCCTCCGGGTGCTCCGGTTTCCCCCACAGTCCAAAGACATGCAGGTTAGGTTAACTGGTGACTCTAAATTGAGCGTAGGTGTGAATGGTTGTCTGTGTCTATGTGTCAGCCCTGTGATGACCTGGCGACTTGTCCAGGGTGTACCCCGCCTTTCGCCCGTAGTCAGCTGGGATAGGCTCCAGCTTGCCTGCGACCCTGTAGAACAGGATAAAGCGGCTACAGATAATGAGATGAGATGAGAATGTACACCGGATGACTGCGTGTTGTTGACTTGTAGCCTGTAGCGTAGCTCGAGGGTTGTATCCTCTCCACTTTGTTTAGTTGGAGGCTGATTAATGCCATCCTGCCTCACTGAAATCTGCAGTCACGGGCTGCTCCTGACTCCTGACTCATGTAGCGTTCACTGATTGGCTGGATGACAGAAGAGACCTTTGCACTTTGTATTGAGTATATTAAAGGCTTCAAAAAAAAAATTTGTAATGGGTATAAAGTATGTTTCTTATCCTTGGAAACGGAATCCAATAATACGCAAGTAAAGTGTAAATACAACAAAATAATTCTGAAGTATCATAAAGTACTCAAGTATTTTCTCATATTGGAGAGACGGCCATCACGGCATCACGCTCAGATAGGTATAACACACAACTGGACAATAATTATATTTTTCAAGAGGTATTAATACTGAATTACTTTGCTAGCTAGCGTATCTGTGTAATATTCTTAAGGCAGTGCCCAAGTTTATAAACCTATAAACGTTTCTTAACGTACAGTACCTACAGCGCATGGAAAGAAATTCTAGAAAGCAAAGATGCCGTCAAAAAATCATGAAATGTTTTCTACATTTAAAAAAAAAAACTTTTATAAAGAGCAGTAATGCAGAATAAACTAAGTTAGTACTTATACAGCCATTAGCTGGTAAGTTCTGTATTTCTGATCGTCTTGGAGAATCTGACAAAGGAAAAAAAAGACTCTGGTTCAGTAAATACAACCCCGATTCCAAAAAAGTTGGGACAAAGTACAAATTGTAAATAAAAATGGAATGCAATGATGTGGAAGTTTCAAAATTCCATATTTTATTCAGAATAGAACATAGATGACATATCAAATGTTTAAACTGAGAAAATGTATCATTTAAAGAGAAAAATTAGGTGATTTTAAATTTCATGACAACAACACATCTCAAAAAAGTTGGGACAAGGCCATGTTTCCCACTGTGAGACATCCCCTTTTCTCTTTACAACAGTCTGTAAACGTCTGGGGACTGAGGAGACAAGTTGCTCAAGTTTAGAGATAGGAATGTTAACCCATTCTTGTCTAATGTAGGATTCTAGTTGCTCAACTGTCTTAAAGGTCTTTTTTGTCGTATCTTCTGTTTTATGATGCGCCAAATGTTTTCTATGGGTGAAAGATCTGGACTGCAGGCTGGCCAGTTCAGTACCCGGACCCTTCTTCTACGCAGCCATGATGCTGTAATTGATGCAGTATGTGGTTTGGCATTGTCATGTTGGAAAATGCAAGGTCTTCCCTGAAAGAGACGTCGTCTGGATGGGAGCATATGTTGCTCTAGAACCTGGATATACCTTTCAGCATTGATGGTGTCTTTCCAGATGTGTAAGCTGCCCATGCCACACACACTAATGCAACCCCATACCATCAGAGATGCAGGCTTCTGAACTGAGCACTGATAACAACTTGGGTCGTCCTTCTCCTCTTTAGTCCGAATGACACGGCGTCCCTGATTTCCATAAAGAACTTCAAATTTTGATTCGTCTGACCACAGAACAGTTTTCCACTTTGCCACAGTCCATTTTAAATGAGCCTTGGCCCAGAGAAGACGTCTGTGCTTCTGGATCATGTTTAGATACGGCTTCTTCTTTGAACTATAGAGTTTTAGCTGGCAACGGCGGATGGCACGGTGAATTGTGTTCACAGATAATGTTCTCTGGAAATATTCCTGAGCCCATTTTGTGATTTCCAATACAGAAGCATGCCTGTATGTGATGCAGTGCCGTCTAAGGGCCCGAAGATCACGGGCACCCGGTATGGTTTTCCGGCCTTGACCCTTACGCACAGAGATTCTTCCAGATTCTCTGAATCTTTTGATGATATTATGCACTGTAGATGATGATATGTTCAAACTCTTTGCAATTTTACACTGTCGAACTCCTTTCTGATATTGCTCCACTATTTGTCGGCGCAGAATTACGGGGATTGGTGATCCTCTTCCCATCTTTACTTCTGAGAGCCGCTGTCACTCCAAGATGCTCTTTTTATACCCAGTCATGTTAATGACCTATTGCCAATTGACCTAATGAGTTGCAATTTGGTCCTCCAGCTGTTCCTTTTTTGTACCTTTAACTTTTCCAGCCTCTTATTGCCCCTGTCCCAACTTTTTTGAGATGTGTTGCTGTCATGAAATTTCAAATGAGCCAATATTTGGCATGAAATTTCAAAATGTCTCACTTTCGACATTGGATATGTTGTCTATGTTCTATTGTGAATACAATATCAGTTTTTGAGATTTGTAAATTATTGCATTCTGTTTTTATTTACAATTTGTACTTTGTCCCAACTTTTTTGGAATCGGGGTTGTATGACAAGAACAACTCCAGACAAAAAAAATTAATTATGAGAATGACTTAGTTTCTCTGTAAGTTCTAGACTAACCCAGTTCATGTAAATATGCAAACTCGGAGTGTACATTTTACTTATTTTACTGGCTTCAATTTTCCGATAAGAGCGAGAAAACAAGTAATGTTTAGCTGAACTGATTGTGTACTAAAGTAGAAGCGTGTTCTGGTCTGCTTTTTGTTTTGTTTTTATGCACGTGTGCATCTGCAGAACTTTAAACGAATTCATTTGAAATGTTACGGATGGATCGTTTTTAGCATTTCTGCATTTCCTGTTGTGTGTTGGTTTTGCACGTGCCCACTGGAGCGCGCTTTCTGGTTGGACAATTTAAGGTTTAGTGGCCAGGAATGACGTTTAATGATTTATGAAATCATTTGAGGCCTCTGACATGAAATAAATAAGTAAGATTTACTTAAAACAAAGGAAGAAAAGTTTAACTTGCTTGCTTTATTTGCGCAAAAGTTAACCACTGAAGTAAAGCCGAAGTAAAGTTGAAGTAATTTTGTCCTTTTCTGGCAGGCCTTTGGATGAATGAACTCCTTTTTCTTGTTTTGTTTTGTTTTTAATGTAGGTATATTTACTTTTCTACATCATTATTAGTTGTATTTAGTAAGTTGTTTTAGCTGTTAGGTGCTTTTGAAAACTATATAGTTGAATTTGTGTGGTATAAGTAATAATAATAAAAATAATTAATTAATTAAAATGTACTTAGTTAAATTTATGAAGACTTTAAGTGTGGAAATTGTTCAGTCTCACTCCAGTGTCGAAACTTTCAGACTGTCACACTTGAATTAATTTTTTTAACCCAAAAATCATAAAGACAAAATGAGTCCTTTTGGGTGTTTTAAAGCGAGACGGCCTTTCGATTTCATAAAATCGGTGAAATTTAGTTCTGTCTGAAATGTGGTGATTGTGATATCTGTTTATTTCTGTAATATCTCACAAAATATCAGGCCATTCTGTGACTGGGAAGTTATTTAATTTGAGGGGATTAAAGCAAATAATGTGCATGAAATCACTCGCTTCATGCAGTCAAGCAGACAGAGGAAGTCCGTGTGCGCATGCGCAGGTTTACCTTCTTCTTCTTTTGGGTTTTACAGCAGCTGGCATCCACAGTGTTGCATTACTGCCATCTACAGGTTTCCCTTTGAGCGTGCACTGACAGTTCCATCATTCTGTCGCTAAACGAACAGCTGATCACACCGAGGTGCTCGCTGAGCGCCCATATTTATTAGTTTGGTCCTGCGTTTCCTTTCCTTCGTATAGAACATAACGTCTTTTCTTCTCGCTTTCTTTCCGTTACTGTAGTCGCTCTTTCACGTTTCATTCGCACACTCACGTCCTCCATTTTTCTCTCCTGTTTCAAATTTGTATCCCACAATGCCTTGCGTGAACGGGGAAAGCCCACCACATGATGTATGGCGTAGTATCTTGAATTGGGTCATGGTGAAGCAGGAAAAAATAGCAGAGAATTTAAGGCCATGTGGAGATAAATTCATTAATTGTTCTATTTTTTTTTAAAAAACGAATACAATTGGAAGTCTGTGATTTGAATTCAGTAGCTTTCGGTCACTAAACAAAAATAATTGAGCGTCGGGGAAAATTCTTTTTCTGACCTAGACTTGAAAAATCTGAAAGGCGGTACAGCTTTAAATTTGTGAAGACTTTGTGTGGGGTGGCACAGTGGTGTAGTGGTTAGCGCTGTCGCCTCACAGCAAGAAGGTCCAGGTTTGAGCCCCGTGGCCGGCGAGGGCCTTTCTGTGCGGAGTTTGCATGTTCTCCCCGTGTCCGCGTGGGTTTCCTCCGGGTGCTCCGGTTTCCTCCACAGTCCAAAGACATGCAGGTTAGGTTAACTGGTGACTCTAAATTGACCGTGAGTGTGAATGGTTGTCTGTGTCTATGTGTCAGCCCTGTGATGACCTGGCGACTTGTCCAGGGTGTACCCCGCCTTTCGCCCGTAGTCAGCTGGGATAGGCTCCAGCTCGCCTGCGACCCTGTAGAACAGGATAAAGCGGCTACAGATAATGAGATGGGATGAGAAGACTTTGTGTGGAAATTGTTCGGCCTCTCTCCAGTGTAGAAACTGTCTGACTGTCACACTTGGATTAATTTTTTAACCAAAAATGCGGAAGTCATAAAGACAAAATGAGTCCTTTTGGGTGTTTTGTAAAGGGATGGTGAAGACATTTGCACAGTGTTGTACATCCCTCCCAACTCATCACTGTGTGAAAGAAAGACTGTGAGGGTTGTTTTTAAGGGGTTTGTGCTGTTAGTGTGTGTGTGTGTAGTGTGAATCCTGTGCTACCTGCTGCCATTTAGCTTCCAAAATCCAGGCTGAACATCAAGTGAATGTGAAATTCCACTAAATGTCATCATGACCATGAAACAAACACACACACACACACACACACAGCGTGCTCACACATGAACCCGATAACCCGAGTGTTGTGCGCGGTGTGGAGTGGACGCGTGAGAAAGCCCTCTCCTCTCCCCGCATTGTCATAATGCAGTGGGGAAAACGCGTTTATCCGCAGCGCTGCAGCTCCACAAGCACAGGCACAAGCTAGACGAGGGGGCAGGGGTGCACAAACTACTGCCCACTGACCCTCAACACACACAACCACACTGCACACACTCTACACACACACACACACACACACACACCACAGCAAAAGGAGGCTGTTTTAAAAAAGCACTTTGTGGTGCGCTGTAACCAGAGCAATGGCGCGACTCCGACAAAAGCGCAGCTCCTCATTTAGCGCCATCCTGTGGATCTGAGCTGGTGGAAATGCTCTGATTTCCATTTCCAGTTAAAGATCTAGAGCAGTGTGATGAGACGAGATGAGATAAGATGACATGAGGGCAGCGCAGCAGTGTGTGAAGGAGCAGCATCTTTTGTCAGGTTTATTATTATTATTATTATTATTATTATTATTATTATAATATGTGTAGTGAATTAGCAGTGATGCATCCAATGCAGCTTGATCCCTTAAAGCATTTTATTATCCAAATAACCAGTGTAAGAGTTCATGAAATAAAGAAAAGACTGCTTTTGGCTTCGCGCTTTTTGCGTTCAAGCACCAAGCAGATGGAGGAGGAGGAGGATAAAGGAGGAGGAGGAGGAGGGTCTTTATCCTCCTCTCCACTCCCCTCACTTCCACTTTGTTCTATTGTTGTTGGGTCTGTTGGTGAGCTGCTGTGTGTCAAAGCGCAGGAAAGAAGCGTCTGTGAGTGACAGGAAGTGTTCCGGTTCGTACAGAACGATCTTTATTTCTATTCATTTTAATATTTCATGGTTTATATAGCTTATTGATGTTTTGAAAAGTGTTTTAAAATATTTTAAAGCTAAAGTTTGACAGCACTGTGTTCATCCTTATAAGTCATAGAGGATGTTGTTAGCTGTTTACCTGCTCATTGATTCGTTTCAGGATTGCACTGAGAAGCTCTTGATCTTTCACGCCACATCGTAACTCGTGTCGTAACCTAATTAATAACGTGTCGTTCTTCCACACGTGAGGAACGCAGCCTGCTAGGCAAGGCACAAACAGTCTGTATGGGGATCTGTGTAAATATAATATAACCTACCTGTTATGTTTACCTTGAATTCTTGCAAAAGTTGAGTCACAATATGGAGGTCAGTCAGGATTTGTTTGTTTTTTCTGCCGCTGATCCTCAGGTGGACGTGCGTCTGATCGTTCTCAAGCGTTATAAATGCCAATAACAGCACTCAGGAGCAGATAAATTGTTTAGTTCCTGGGTCGTATATCTCTGGACGTGGCTCAGATCAGTTTTCAGACAGTGGAAATGTACAGGAAGGAGCAGGACGAGTGGCGCGCGAGCTTTTAGGCCAAAAGTGTTTTTGGGCAATTCTTCAGCAGAGAGGCCAGAATTATGAAATGATTAAGACGGCCATAACGCGTCAGCTCAGTGATAAAGTGCTAAAGTATGGAATCCAAGGCAAAATGTACCGAAAACCAGATTTAAAACTCATCACCCCACCCCAATTATTGCAATGTCGCTTCAAAGAAATCTTGGTTTGAATTTTAAGAAATGAAAGTTCAGTTTTGTTTTGGTTTTTTTTCCCCCTGACGTAATTATGTTACTGACTTTTCTTTCCGGCGGCACGGTGGTGTAGTGGTTAGCGCTGTCGCCTCACAGCAAGAAGGTCCGGGTTCGAGCCCCGTGGCCGGCGAGGGCCTTTCTGTGCGGAGTTTGCATGTTCTCCCCGTGTCCGCGTGGGTTTCCTCCGGGTGCTCCGGTTTCCCCCACAGTCCAAAGACATGCAGGTTAGGTTAGCTGGTGACTCTAAATTGAGCGTAGGTGTGAATGTGAGTGTGAATGGTTGTCTGTGTCTATGTGTCAGCCCTGTGATGACCTGGCGACTTGTCCAGGGTGTACCCCGCCTTTCGCCCGTAGTCAGCTGGGATAGGATCCAGCTCGCCTGCGACCCTGTAGAACAGGATAAAGCGGCTAGAGATGAGCTGAGATGAGACTTTTCTTTCCTCGTCAAAGATTTTGCGTTCAGAGTTAAACAGCCAATTTTTCAATGCTTTTTAAGGTCAAAACAAAGATACCCCACACGGTGTGAAATTTTAATTTAATACCATTATCTTGAGTGCTGCAACTAAAAAAGTCACCACATTTTGCTGTGAATGTAATTCCGTTACTGAAGAACATTTTATAACCACTCATCATCGCTGATTTACATAAAGATCATTCACTTGTTGAACTCTCGTCGTCTGCAAGTCCGAGTCAGATCTGGGTCGCTCTAATCCAGCCTGACTGTGAAAGTTCAAGGTTCCCCGTTCCACACTGATGAGATTTCCTGCTTGGATTTGGTATTAAACCTTCAGTCTGGCCTCTCCTCCTTCTCTTTCTCCTTCTCCTCCTCCTCTCATGTTAGAGCGGCTGTGTGCTTAAACTTGTCAGTCAAACCACCGTCTTGTTTTGAAAGACAACGCTAAACCGAGACGGCATGCTTGTCAGGGAACAAGATTCTACGCTTCTACTTTTATCTCTGCACTCAAAGGTTCTGGACCTGGATGATCCTAGAAATGCAGGAAACAAGTAATATATTCCAGCTTTCTCCTTTCCAAAACAGACAGCTTCGGTTGTTTTGTATACGTCCCTAAAACAATTATTCCACAAAACTGAGTCGACGAGATTGAGTGGAATAACTGTTTTATTCTATCCACATTCACTGGATTTTGAGAAACAGGTCATTTTTATTTTTATTTCTGGCAAATTTGATAAATAAAAACTTTCTACAAAACATCCGACAAAATCATTTCCGCTTAGAATGTAAACAAACCGGCGAAATGACAGGAGCAGTTTGTGAAAAATGCTGTAATAATAATAATAATTCTTGAAAAATAAAAAAGATGCGCTCTTACCATGAAATACTTTCATTCCATATTTTGTTGCTTTTTTTGGGGGGGGGTTTGTTTTCAAGTAGAGTTTTTATCTCGTCCTCGGTTGGTTCAGTAACACGCTCCGCCATGTTGTTTTTCTCTACTCACAGTATATGAGCTGCTATCCTAGTAGTAGAGTAGCCAATCAGAGCAGTAGAGTAGCCAATGTGTGTCAGTCCACCAGACTTTCACACCAGATGCTCAGATGATGGATTTTGAGTTTTACTTGCTGCATTACACTACCAAGCCTCTGTATGATGCAGGAAATACAAACCAAAGTGAAATTGGATCGCGGGAACTTACTATAAATCCGACATGAAATCATGTACGCGCAGTTCAAAGGGGTCCATTTTCCAGGCGCTCACTACAGACGATACAGAACCTTGTGAATCCATCAGGAGACAATCTTGACTGTAGATTATCGGCGAATTTTCCCAAATTTGTTGAACAACAGAACACAAAATGCTGCTCGGACGGTCAAGAAAACACGTGAATGTTGCGTGAAAACCATGCTCGCACGATCGACGCATTTTCAGCACAAATCAAAATGTCATTCGTTGAGTTTTACGGCAGAAGGAAGATCTATACTTGTCCCAGTCGTGGATGATGTTAAAAGTGGTAAATGTATCCCATAGGGGGCGCTATTGAGGTGATTATTCATTGATAGTTTCAGGATCAGCCAACGAAATGGGTGCAAAATCACTTTTTGGCGCACTTTTCAACGCCGTCTCTATGCGTCCTGTAAGCAGAGCATCTGGTACAAAAATCCCGTGGTGTGACACATATCTACTGTACATAAACAGATAAACATTTCCCTTATAAATGAAACACCGTGAAGTGAGTTTCTCGAAACTCAAGTGCACTCAACAATTTATTTTGACCGAATCTGAATTCTGATAAATTACCTTTGTGTGTGAAATGAAACCTGTCTCCACAAGGTCCCGGTGATAAACAGCATCGTTACAAAACAGAAATCTCAGCGCCTGAAGAAAACAAATCAGAAGAGGGAAAAAGAAATTGCATTACTCTGCTTTCAAATGTCCAGCTTTGTGTTTCTCAAAGTTCACACTCAGTAATGTCACTTGTCCAGGTGTTGTACGTGTGATCCTGAGCGTCCTGTTCCTGAGGATTTTTTTTTTTTTAAAGAAGAACAGCGTAGAAGAAAGGCAGTGTTGTTGTTGTTGTTGTGCAGGTTTGTGTCCTACATGCAGTATTTGGTCTGGAGGATGAACTCCGAGACTTAGTGCTGGGATTGTAATCTCACAGGTAATGGGATTACCCTCAATCCATTTCACCTCCCGCTGTATTTAAGACCCCAAGCACCTGTCTGGAGTGTAATCCTCCAGCATCCACAGCATTAAGACCTGTTATCCCAGCTGAACTAAATCCTCCAAGTCAGATCATCAGAACACATCATCATGACTCTCTGTCTGTATTTTTAAGATGTGAAATGTTTTGTGGACATTGCAGAATCGAACATTTCTAAGAATATCCCTTCTTTTCTTTTTTTTTACCTTTCCCCTGATCTGATAGCGCTTGAGTGAATAAACTCACATGCCGTATTTGCTATCCATGACTCATCTGTAGATAAAATCAGTAATCAAACCGAGGCTTTTGTCAACACAAAACAGAGCCCTGAGTGCCGAGCAGCAACAAGTGTGCGAGCGCCTCGGTAGAGTTTAGGACGAAGAAATGGTGCAAGATCCCCCACTTTAGAGCATGATGCAACATCGTGATGAAACAGAGAAACTGGGCTCTGCAGCAGGGTATATTAGAGTGAAATGCACAGAGAGCCTGGCAACAGCGGCTTTAGCGTCTCCATCACAGGGTGGACTAATACAAGGCACATGAGATCCGACCGACCAGTTGGACCGCACCGCACGGGCCGGTAGACTTCCTGCTCTGATCTCTGATGCAACAAACCGATAAAGAGGGTAACGCTGTCAACTTGCTGTTCTATTTTTTTTTCCTCAGTATTTTTAGGCGTACTTTTATTTGAGTTGTATGATGCATTTGTTTGTATTAGACTGTCACTGAATGGCAATGTGACTGATTTAGATGTTTATTAGATTTCTAAATAGGATCACGTGTACTCCGTGCACTTAACGATTCAAGTGTAGGTTTTTTTGTGTTGTTGTTGTTGTTGTTTAAAGAACATATAAACAATGCTGAAAAGACAAAATGCAATGCAACTGATACAATAAGGTCAATTATTAAGAGCAGTTTATGAAATTTACTTTAATCAGGAATAAGAAAAAAAAGTTAATTTTTCATTTGACATTTAAGCGCTGATTAATTATTATTATTATTATTATTATTAACCTTCACTTTTACACTGTGTGTTTAAATAGGAGCATGTGGTTATAATAATAATAATAATTGTACACCATAGATTACAGTTTGTAGTTCGTCTCGGCTGAAACCGATTCGAAGCCGATTTGAGCCGTGCCACAAAGCTCAGGGCATTTAGTAGCCCGGTTGCTCTGTTTCTGCCCTCGTCTTATTGGCTGTCTCCAGGCGGTGGGAGGTGTCGTACAAGGGAAGGGCTGAGCGTTGATTATGTCGAGGCATTGTTGTACTGTCGTTTGGACCCTCCTCTCCCCCATCACATCCTCCTCCAACCTGTTTTTGGTGTACGTGCACCGCATTCTGAGTCACTCAGAGTGGACAGAGAGAGAGAGAGAGAGAGAAGGAGAGGGAGAAGGGAGGGAGAGGGAACTAACAGCAGGTGGAGATGACATCATCTGCACTGCACCAACACTGCAGCACTGTTCGAACAAAGACATGCTGTAGCCGCTATGGCTAACACAGAGCCGCTGTCTCCGCCTGTTGATAGGGTGGAAATGTGCACACACACACACGTGTACTGATTATTATAACCATCTTTTGTTTCCTTTGCTCTTCCCATCCATCAAACAAAGCTCGTATCAATGCTACGCCTTCAGATCAATTTTAAAAAATGTCTCGAAATAAACATTTATCAAACCCAAAGCCTGTTTGTTTTTTTTGTCCTGCTGTGACCGCAATAGGACTGCGTCCACGGTTCAGTCAGGAGAACCCTATCAATGGGTCACGCTGCACAGACGCTGTCGTTAACTCAGCGTGGACACTAATCAACTCTCTGCTCCACAGACAACCAATTCAGAATGTCGATCCTGGAGCGCCTGGAGCAAATGGAGCGCAGGATGGCCGAGATGTCTGGCCAGCAGCAGCAAGGCAGCGGAGGAACGTCTGAAAGTGGAGTAACAGGAGGAGGAGGTGGAGTAGGAGGAGGAGGAGGAGAAGGAAGAGGCAATGCTGACCAGACACAGGTGTGCCTCATCACCGTGTCATTAATTATTCATCATTTTGTTACCTGGATTTATCCCACAGCGCTGTTGAATCCTCAGTTCTGATTGGTCAGCTCATTTCATTTTCTGTTATCACATTTATTATTCTAAATCACAGAGGCTCAGTGGAATATGTTATTATTTCTCTGTCCATAAATGGATTAAAAAAATCATGTAATGGTTGATATGGTGAAGTTTTCTGTAACTTGTTTTTAACACGACAGGGGAGTATACACTTTGAAGTTTCGAGATAACATGACAAGCTGCCTTCGTCTTAACTTCAGCGTTAAATGTAACTTTAAAATAAATGGTTAAAAACCACTGGCGAACCGTTAATATTAGCGCTGGGACTTGAGCTCAGCCAAAACTTTGCCAGAGATGCACCAAAAAAGCAACAGGGCAAAGGATTTTGTAAGGGATTAGCGGCAGGCTGCCAGGTCGCTCCGTTGTTGATTTTAAAAGTAAGTCAGTAAATTACACAGGGAAATGAATACTTAAGTCTGAGTGAAAAATACTGTAGCGAGCGTGCAGCGTGGAAGAAGAGTCTGGAGACAGAAATCTTAGTTTCTCGGTCGTTAGTCTGTAGCTCTCGATAGATAGCACTGGCTTGACTGCTTTATTAACACTACTGATGAATGCTACACCGGCTGGAAGGTGACTTCACTGCCACGCTGACTCATAGTTAAGCTCGCGTTGGGGTTCGAGAAGGCCGAGGGTGATAAATTTTTCATCCCGCCCATTATAAATCAAAATCTGATTGGTTAATTAATTAATCTGTCACTTAACATGCACTGCCATGGCCTTCTGTCCCGGCAATGAAGTCCTAACCAATGAGTGAGCAGCTCTAAACTCTTCTCAGCCTGGAGACACCAAACAAAACAATCTCATTGGATAACTCGATTTTAATGTCTTCAGGACAGTAACCCTTTCATTTCTGACGCACATTTGATAGAAAACGAGGCCAAATTAGAATTAGAAGAGAATAATTATAATGAAATTATGGAAGGATGAAATAAATTAAATATAACATTTGAAATGCTGATATGTTTGGGCTTCTCTGAACACCCTGACGGTTCTCCTCTTTTTAATAAGTATGACATGCTATTATTTATTACTTATGATAAGAATCATAAGAAGAGGCACTCCGCTTGATCACACTGTCCCATCGTTGATTATTTTCCTGCAACAGCATGTTGTGATTATATAGGCGTAGTAATGTACGTCGGATGCGATGTCCCCTCAGCTCTCCCCGGGTCAGAGTCAGAGTCCTGGACAAGCTGGAAGCTCCTTTGAGAGTCGTGTCGTGGTGGTGTGTGAGAAGATGATGAACCGTGCTTGCTGGGCAAAATCCAAGCACTTAATCCACTCCAAAACTTTCCGGGGTATGACCCTACTCCACCTGGCAGCTGCGCAGGGTTACGCCAACCTGATCCAGACCCTCATCAAGTGGCGGTGAGTGATATTTTAACATCGCGCATGAAATATCGGTCGTAGCGCTAACGCATGGCGCTAATTTTTAGGTTATTTTTCCACAGCACTAAGCATGCAGACAGCATTGACCTGGAGTTAGAGGTGGATCCTTTGAATGTCGATCACTTCTCCTGCACCCCGTTGGTGAGTTTTTGGTGGCAAACTGATTTATTTTATTTAAGTGTTGTCTTAAATTGGCTTTTAAATCATGACTTTTGTTCTCCAGATGTGGGCTTGTGCTTTGGGTCACACGGAGGCAGCAGTGGTTTTGTATAAGTGGGATCGACGTGCCCTGGCTATCCCTGATTCTCTCGGACGCTTACCGTTGGCCACAGCCCGATCCCGGGGCCACACGAAGCTGGCAGAGTGTCTGGAAAACCTTCAGAGGGAAGAACATCAGCAGCAGACTCCAGGGGCTTTCTCCTCGTCTGCAGAAAGCTCCACCACGGAGGGTTGGATGAATGTTTGGGGAAGTGAGACCACCTCTGGAATAAGAGGGAGCAATGTTGCTAGCTCCACTCCGAGCTCCAACCAAGGTGATTAGTCATGCTAAATCTACTGATAAATGTCATTTAACCTAAAGCGTTCATTCAGTAAGAGCACTTCTACTACTGTACAGACACATAATAGCTGGATTTAAAGTATGATTCCATTCTTGTTTTACGTCTCTGCAGATTTGAGGAGGCCCAGGTCTGAATCTTCCAGTTTCTACAACAGTGAAAGCCAAGGCGACGCCCCATTAACCAAGAAACACAAACCCAATCCAGAGATCCACCAAACAAGGTCAAGCAAGCCCGCTTCTACCCCTCTGGGTTTAGGAGAGCAAGTCAACAAGACTAAAACATGCCCTGCTAAAGCAGCCAGAGCAGGTACGATGGACAAAGAGTCAGGAAAAGGAGACAAGTCTCAGACGAAGCTGGGCTCGGCTTGCGGAGGCGGGCGATGGAGCGGCAGACAGACCGTAGGACGCAGAGGGCCAATTGGAGGACTCGCTAAAGAAAGGTTGGCAAACAGACTGAGGTTACGAGAAGCATCCGGTCCGGGATCAGTCTCTGAGCTTCTGGTGGGCCAGGAGGATCTGGAGAACACAGGGGACCTACAGGTGTGGAAATGCACGTCGCTATCAAAACCAGATTGTTAGTTAATATAATATATATCGCTGAAGTGTAGCGTAAATGAAAAGCCTTGATCGCATCTCGCATATCTGTTTTAATCACGAGGATTGAGTTGATTAATTTTCTTTTTTTTTTTTTTAAGATATTTTTTTGGGCTTTTTGCACCTTTATTGGATAGGACAGTGTAGAGACAGGAAATGAGCGGGAGAGAGACGGGAAGGGATCGGGAAATGACCTCGGGCCGGAATCGAACCCGGGTCGCCCGCATTCATGGTATGGCGCCTTAACCACCTGAGCCACGACGCCCCCCGAGTTGATTAATTTTCTATCACAGCAGCTCTGACAGTTACAGCTACAAATCGCAGGTTTATACAGTATTAACGCTCTCGTTCTAACATGCTGATATGGTGAAGGTAACGTTTATGGGAGGAGTCTCCAGTGTCTGTGCTTTGTAACAGTCAGATGTAAAACAGATAGGAGTCCTTTGAGGGTAAATGCTTTGGCTTTCACAACATTCTGTTTCCAAAAGCTGATGTCGGGAAAAATCCTTTCCACAAAGGTTTTCTTGCTTTTGTAGTTTTTGAGCTTCTGCGATCACTCGTCATCCGTCCGTCCACAATTTACAAAAATTGCTACTCTTGCAGGATTGATCAGATTTCGATCAAACTCTCATACAATGTTCCCCAAGTGGGTGTGCATAAAACTTGTCAAGATGGTCGTGCCACCTGTCTTATTTACGATTTTATGGGCGTCTTGGCCGGTATGAGCTACAGCCTCATTCAGGCCATTTTATTTGACTGTTCTTCCGTGTTGGGACTCTTCAGGAAAAGAAGGTACATTCCAACATGGAGCTAACGCTAAGGCTAGGCCACAAATCTACATCGTCACTTCATTTCAAGGAATTTTGTACGGATCATAACCGCTAATAAAGTGCGCGTATCTATCCTTCGCTTTTTTCTGACAAAGATTATCCAAGTAATCCGGTAGTAGAGCTTTTTTAGCTGTAGTGTTCTTCGGACAACAGCAACAGACGTCGGACATCTTCGATATCGCTCGTCTTCAGGACGTAAACAGCATGTAAACAAAGTTCATAAGCGTAGCAACGGCTGCTAACGTAAATGTGACATCAGTGCAAGGGGTCCAGAACTTTAAGCTCTCCAGCATCTTCAGGACAGAGGAGATTACAACTTGTGGGTTTTTTTGAAAAGAGAGACAAGAGAGAGGCTGGTGAGGGAGCGATTATTTATAGCTGCTATAATGTACGTGACAGCAGGAACTGACTTGTTTAACGGGCAGAACACAACATTAAAAGTAGCTCGAAATGAATAAAATGTATGAAATATGAAATGTCACTCTTTAATTAATAAAATCTCACAAAAAAATAAATAATTTGCAAATTGTTGTGGTATCGAGGAGTAAAGCCCTTCAGGGCATGCTGTTAGAGAAACTTCAGTGTGGTAGCAGTAACTCCACGTCATCCCACCACCTCATTGTTGATTATTAGGTCACCCGGCCGATAGGTGATGAGTTTATGCCATCATGTGTTGTCCGTCCAGCGTCGTCCACATTTCACGAAAATCGCTTCTTCTCTCTCAGTTCTTCACCGATTTTTATTCTTTTTGGCAGGAAGGTAGGTCTGCCTGGGGTGCATATGGCTTCTACCCAAATTTGTCTCGTCTCGTCTCGTCTCGTCTTCTTCCGCTTTATCCGGGACCGGGTCGCGGAAGCAGCAGTCTAAGCATGGAAGCCCAAACTTCCCTCTCCCCAGACACCTCGGTCAGCTCCTCGGGAAGAACACCGAGGCGTTCCCAGGCCAGCCGAGAGACCTATGGTCATGAGCTTTGGGTAATGACCGAAAGAACAAGATCGCGGATACAAGCGGCCGAAATGAGTTTCCTTCGCAGGGTGGCTGGGCGCCTCCTTAGAGATAGGGTGAGAAGCACAGTCACTCGGGAGGAGCTCGGAGTAGAGCCGCTGCTCCTCCACATCGAGAGGAACCAGCTGAGGTGGCTCGGGCATCTTTTTCGGATGCCTCCGGGACGCCTCCCTGGGGAGGTGTTCCAGGCATGTCCGCCCGGGAGGAGGCCCCGGGGAAGACCCAAATTTGTATAATTGCAATTAATAATGAAGATATGGCGTAATTAATCAATCCCTAACGAGCAGTTTCCACACAAATCGCTTCTTCTCCCTCAATTCTTCACCGATTTTGATTCGTTCTGGCATGAAGGTAGGGGCACCTAGGTTGCATAGAACTTCTACCCAGATTTGCTTCATTACAATTATTAATGAAGTTATGGACTAATTAAGCCTTAACGTCTTGCAGTTCAACAAAAGTCGCTTCTTCTCGGTCAATTCCTCACCGTTTTGGATTCTTTCTGGCAAATAGGTCGGTATTCCTAGGGTGGATATCACTTTTATATGTAGCTTGTATATAGCTTACAACATTTATTGTGCAAGTGTGGTGGCCCACTTTAGATCGTTCCTTCTGGACTAGACGGGGCCGGAGTGAGGGACGCCGTCATTGATGGTCTCGTTTTACTGTAGCAGCACAACACTGCTTCGATATGATATTCCTGATGTATTACGAACAGATTCGATAAGTTGATTTTCAGAATTAGTGACTAGACTCCTCCACGTTTCAGTTGAATATGATGACTCTGGCCGAGCACATCATCGAAGCAACGCCCGATCGCATCAAGAGCGAAAACTTCGTGGCCACAGAGTCAGCGCCTCTGGATAGCGTTGAGGTCAACAGCACTATGAGCTGGTTAGCCACTTATCTTGGAGATGCAGAAAGGTAATACACTCATATTTTGGCTTTATCGTAAAGGAAGTATTATACCGTACATCATTTTAAATTGAAGCATAATTTTTTTCAGGTTCTTATACAGCAAGCCGCTGGCGTGCTCCACAGGATTGGGCGCTGGCCACGCTGGCAGCCACCCGGAATCCGAAAGCCCTTTCGGGAAACTCGGACTTCCGTCTCCAGCAGACTGGAGCGCATTTCTTAATGTCTCTCACAGCAAAAAGGAACGGGATTTAACCCAGCTGGCCCTGTCCGACCACGAGCAGAGAGAGCTGTACGAGGCAGCGCGCCAAGTCCAGAGCACCTTCCGCAAGTATAAGGTAGGGCCCATCCGGATCCAGGGACATCTCTGTATCACTGCTCATGTAGGCTGTCATGGTGTTCCCCTTTTTTGGTGTTCATTGTGGCCTGGTTTCAGTCATTGTGCTGTATCGTGCAGTGTTGTAAGGTAAACCCAAGATAGAAACCAGATCTCTCAGGTTGTTTGAGGGGTTTAAAGGTGACAAGATGGTTTGTGTTTGGATTCGTGCGTTGCAGTTAAGCATGACGAGTCTTGCTTGAGCTAAGCATGGCCTGGCTACAGGAAATGACTGCATTGCTCTCTATATATACAGTTTATGTTATGTGTGTCCCATTCCCAAGTCTATAACACACTGACCTTACATCTCCAGATGATGTCACAGAGTTTCAGGTACTCTGACAATCTAAGTGGACTTCCCGGGCAGCCGAAAAAAGCGGAATCTAATGCCATCTCCGTGGTCATGCACTCGCAGACCCGCTGTGAATACTAACCTGTCCCCTCTCCTGTCCTCTCTTCCTCTCTTTGCCTCTTCCCTTATTCCATTCCCTCCCTCCTGCAGGGGCGTCCACTCCGAGAGCAGCAGGAAGTGGCAGCTGCTGTCATTCAGCGCTGTTATAAAAAGTACAAACAGGTAGGCTCACCACCTCGGAGATGTTCTCCTGTATTCCTGACTCTAGTCAGAAGTAAAATTGCATTTTGGTGTACCTTTATCTCCTTCCTCCTTATCTTCTTCTTCTTCCACAAGCTGACATGGATAGCCTTGAAGGTAATATGGCCGGCCGTTTTTCACAGGACATACATGCGATTGGAGAAATGGTGCTCGGATGTTTGAAACAACGTGCTTGTTTATTCCTTCGGCAGTATGCACTTTATAAGAAGATGACGCTGGCCGCCATCCTAATCCAGAGTAAATTTCGCAGCTACTATGAGCAGAAGAAGTTCCAGCAAAGTCGTCGGGCAGCCATGCTAATCCAGCAATACTATCGCAGCTACAAGGAGCTGGGCCGACCCAACTCGCACTCTCACGCCGCTGCAGCTGCAGCCCTGGTGCAGCATAAACTCAGGTACCAACACGAAGTACCGTGTTGAAGAAGGTTCCCATGTGGCAACACTGTCTTCCCGTGTTCATCACAGCAGCATGAACCAATCATATGCACCTGTGAGGTCATGTATCCAGAAGAAGGTAGATAGCGCTTTCTTGCCCTGTGAGCAGTTTGCAAACATGACTGGCTTCACAGGAAGCACTACAACCTCCGTGGTTTTACAGGGGAGAGTTGACTGGTGGGCAGGAACTGGCCAAGATTTATTAATTTAGGGAAAAATTAAATGGAAACGAAGAAAATGCTCTGTACCAAGGTGTTGAAAAGACGTTCAATTCCCATTCAGTACCCTTAATTTGAAAAATTTGAAATCCGTAATGTTTTACAACAAATATTTAAACATCAGTTGTTTAAAAAGACATAATAATTATAATAATAATAGAAATTAATCTATTAATATATTATTAAGCATTTTATTTTTAAAAAAAACTTTTAATCTTTTCATCTTCTGAGTGATGGGAAATGTAATGCATAGACATTATCGTGAAATGCTTCTGAACTGACCTGTACATCTAATCTAATCTAATCTAATCTAATCTAATCTAATCTAATCTAATCCAGTGATCAATTCTGTTTAAGTCAGTGGAAGAAGGTTTTTATTAAAAATTCAGTGAATCGAGAAATGTTTGAAATTATTTTATTTCAGAAATTCAGCTCAGATCATCAGAAAAGCCTAAAATATGAATATTAACTAGAAGAACACGGTAACATTCATTCCTCTGCCAAGCTCACATATAGTATTATCAACATCAAAATCAAATCACCTGAGCGTAGGATAATGCTAATGCTATCCACCAAATTTCATCCAAATCCGTTCACTACTTTTTGTGGTTACTGCCTCATAGAGGCGAAGCGAGGCAGTAGCCACTGTGTCATCGTGTTGTAAGAATGAGTGTAACAATAGCGAAACTTCATAACCAATCAGCACTTATCCTGATCAAGTTCAATTACCTGTTCTACTTCTTGATAAACTTCTGAGCCAATCAGAACCAGAAACGAAATAAGAGAAACCCCGTTATAACTTCATCGTATCGGAAGATAATCGGCAGGTAAAAACTTAAACGAAATTCACCTCGTGGTTCGCCAAGACTACTGATTCGATATCGAGTAAGTGGTGTTTATTTTGAGAAAATTGACCTTTTGATTATCACAGCTTTTGTTTGGTCCTTCTGAAAGGTCAAATGAAAGGTTTTGTAAGGTTTTTTTGAGCTTTTTGGTAGATATTTACACCAAGAATTCCAGCCATTCAACAAAAACTCGAGAAGGCAGCGAAGACAACGTTGGAATCTTCTGAGCGATCCGCTCGGTTTGCAGTTACAAAAGTCGCATGTGGGAATAAATCAGCTCCTTTGTGAAAACTAAGAGTAAAAGTTAAAAGTATAATTGGTCAAACTTCTGCTACTCGCTTTAATTTTTTTATTTTATTTTTTATTTTAGAGTCTTTACACTACACTTGTGAAGCAAAATGTGCTCATTAGTACTAAATAATGCTTCTAAGACAATTCATGAACAAGTGCTTTCTTTCTTACTATTTTGAAAATAGATCGAGTTCACAGCACTGAATTTTGAACAAAACGCAGTAAACAAAATCGGTAACCAAAATACTCCAAGCCCTGATGCTGCTCACAGCTTGGTGACGCTTCTAAGAGATGAGGCGAGGATCACCGATAACATGTATATATGCGATATTTACTGTATGAACATGGGGTCAGAAAACAGTTTTATTTATGAACAGTAGCCACATGTACTCATAGAGTACCTATTTTTGAGTTATGTTGCAAAAAGACAAAAAAAAAATCCTGGATCCACATACATATCCGGATTTACATCAAAATCTAAGCAGCTGTTCCTTGGCCCATGGATCACCTTAACTCAAAATTATATCAAAATCTGTTCATTATTTTTTAAGTTATGCTGAGGAAACAAATGGAGGCATAAACATAACCTCCAACAAAGTTCGCAGAGGTGGTAATAATAATAATAATAATAATACCACACACAGTGTGGTTGAATTCTGGATTCTGATTGGTCAGAAAAGTCCCTCCCGTGCTGAGACCTGGTCTTCCCAGGCAGCCTCTCGTCCCAGTACTAACCAGGCCCTTAAGGTGCACTGGGCGGCACCAATCTCCGTTTCAGTAGCCCTCAGCCTCTCACATAGCTAGGGTTACAGTGGGCGGGTCCTCTGGTAACCACAAGAGTTTGACCCCCTGCTCACATCTGTATTGTGGCTTCACCAGATGGTAGTAGGTACCATTTTTATAATGGTCTTTGGTATGACCTGACCATGAGTAGAACTCATGATCTCCCGGTCAAGAGGCAGACACACTAACCACTAGGCCAGCTTGCAGTTGATTGGTTAGAAGGTGTCGATTAATCTTCAATATGAAACATACAATATATGAATGGATAAAAAAAAAAATGTGACGTGTCATTCTTTAGTAAATTAACCACTGTAATTGTTGTCAGTTTGCTTCAGGGTGTGATTTTTATTAGAAAATGATCATTGTTGGTTGATTCATTTCCTACAACAGCAGGACTTGTGCTGTAACAAACCTGTGACTAGTAGCATATACGTATTACATAACTGAATCCATTGTTAAGGCCCGGTCCCACAATACCGATAACTATAACGATAGCTATAAATAAATCAGTAGTTTATGTGGTCGGTACTCACACCAGACCGATAAAGATCCCTGTAGCCCAGGTCTGGGTTTATCCGTATCGGTGAGATTACTTCTGGAGCGATTTTTATTTTTTCAGGCCCGGACCTGATCCGATAAAATATCTGACCAATCAGGTCATTGTTTCCATGTGACGTTGTCTGAGCACGTCCTATTTTCCCTGGGCAACATCCTTGTTGTGTCATGAAGTCACGGAATACGGATTCACAGAAAATAAAAAAATATAATACAAAGCACGGATCTTTTATTCACGGATATGTGATTTTCCATGAAATATCTCATCTCATCTCATTATCTCTAGTAAGCTGGAGCCTATCCCAGCTGACTACGGGCGAAAGGCGGGGTACACCCTGGACAAGTCGCCAGGTCATCACAGGGCTGACACATAGACACAGACAACCATTCACACTCACATTCACACCTACGCTCAATTTAGAGTCACCAGTTAACCTAACCTGCATGTCTTTGGACTGTGGGGGAAACCGGAGCACCCGGAGGAAACCCACGCGGACACGGGGAGAACATGCAAACTCCGCACAGAAAGGCCCTCGCCGGCCACGGGGCTCGAACCCGGACCTTCTTGCTGTGAGGCGACAGCGCTAACCACTACACCACCGTGCTGCTCCCATGAAATATCAATAGTAAATTAATAAAGTAAACATATAAATGCAGGTCAGATATTTTAATTATGAACTCCTGCAGTCCAAACATTTAATTGTTTTAGAATTCTTAATTTTTTATCCGTGATGGATCATCCGTATGAAATCGGTAACCAATCTGTAATATACTGAAACGTCCGTGACTGATTGGTAAATTATTAGCATCCGTGATGCATCCATATTAAAATCCGTAACCACTCCGTATTCTGTATCCTTTTTTATTATATTTCTGTAATCCATGACCTATCCGTATTATATCAACCACCGGAGTGTGTGTATGGGTTGTTTTGAAGTCCAAGCTGTACAGTATGACCTGGAATAATGTGCTACTACTTGGAAAAAACTTCCACGACTATTCCTAAATTGCATGCATTTATTTCCCTGAGTGACAGGACCAAGCGATATAATAGTCAGGATTATAGTTGTGGTGTTTCTGCTCCAGACTGGAACTAAATCCCGGCAGAGGGAGAGTCCGAGCTGGAGTTATAGCTACTGTATAATCAGTGTTGTGGGACCGGGCCCTTACTTCTCTGTTGTTTTTTTAAAGGTGTTTACATGAAAAAAAAATTGAGTAGGAGAACATGGTATTCCTAATTAAGTGACACTTTTTAACACTCTCTTTCAGAAGTGGTCTGCTCACCAAGAGGCAGGACCAGGCCGCCAGAAAAATAATGCGATTTCTCCTCCGATGTCGCCATAGGTAAGTCACAGTGCTGATTACGCTCCGAATAAATCAGCACAAAGCCACTGTCTTTTACATCATCTTAATCTTAATTTTAATCTTCAAGTCCATTTGATGTTACATAAAGAATTTAGAGACCCAAATGAAAATTTAGCAAAGAATTTAAAAAAAAAAAAAAAAGTTGTCATTATTTTTGAGCAACTAATGATGAGGATTAAAAAGCAGACAGGAATGTAATGATGTTAAATTCACTCATGGATCATCGTGCACCCCGTTTTATGGATCCTCTCCTCCCTCTACACACCCCACCTGACCTTCAGGATGTGCTAATAGCTATGTGGTGTTGTTTTGCTGTTTACGCAAAGCCCCTTGATGGACCATAGACTGTTCAAACGGGTGAGTGCAGCCTCGGCAAACCAGCCTGTCCCCCTCTGACGTCCTGTTCGATCCAACCCTATATCATGCTCTTTGTTTTCCTAAATTCTTAATCTGTCTTGACTCTTCCTGTCCCTTTTTCAGTCTCTCTCTCTCTCTCTCTCTCTCTCTCTCTCTTTCGCTTTATGCCTGCTTGCATGATAGCCAACTCGGAGCCTCCGTGGATTTAAGCCTCTGAATGAGAGAGAGAGGGGACGATCGTTGTAACGAACGATCAAACGACAGATATTTACAGCAAACGCTAACCAAATCCCCCTCCCCCACCCGCACCCCCGTCACTCGATTCATTTCTCCTCCATCTCTCTTGTCATGAGGATGCTTTCTGAGAGCACTATGGACTGATGGACTGCTGGATAGTGTGGATGGCATTGCATGCTGGCCACAGGAGGCCTCGCTTCTTACGGAGCATGCTGTAAATTACATCACTTCCTTTAAGGCTCTTGAATGCCTGGCTGCCTGTTTCTTATACTCTCCTTGCCTTGGGTTTAATTTAAAAAAGAAAATGCTTCATTTAAAGGGTCGGGGCTGCGAATTTCAGCAGTTTTTATGATTCCAGGTGTGTTCGATACAACAAAATGTTTGCAGTAATACAGAGATGACGTTACTTATGCTGTTTATTAACACTTTGTCTTCTTAACTCTCTTGTTATCATGTAAATTGTGTGACATGATGTATTATGCATGTGGAGAAAAGTTACTAACCACGTTAGCAGTGAAACTTTTCTTTTAGCTGTCAAGTCGTTATTGCTTTTTATTCTGGATTTATTTCAAAAGAGTTTGCATGTCGTGTTTTGATGATGTCAAATTGTATTGTGGGTTTTTTTTGTGTGTGTTTTTTTTAATGTCGAAATTTACTCTGAGACTCAAGACGTTATTTAGTCAGAGTGATATGAACGATGAAATCGGCGTTCGTTTCATGTCAGTTATTTCTGTAGATCAGTGCACGGTATCATGTTTTCCCTGATTTAACACACAGCTCGGGCTCGACGTGGTATTAGGACAGGAACAGAACACAGCACCATCGTGACCCTGAGAACAGAAGGAACACTGGAGTACACGAAATCATTTCACTGAAGTTATTGAGTTATTATTACTCCTGCGTGTTCTGACTGTGTAGTTTTATAATGAAGGAATAAAACACTCTGTGTCATGCTGTTATCGGAAAGTAATCAATGATACGAAGTGTTACGGTTAACACCCCAAAGTCACAAAGTTTTTAATCCTTCCCCCAAATCAAAAAGTTGGGACGGTGTGTTGAAATTGAGATTAAAACTGAAAACGATGATTTGTAAATAATCTTTGACCTGTACTGCACTCAAAATATTACAACAGCACATTATTTTTTGATGTTTTACCTCATGGATTTGATTGTTTTTTTCAAAATAAACACATTTCAAAAAAAGTTGGGATGGTAAAGCACTTTATAACGCTTCCATTCCTTCTCACAACACTTAAAAGATGTTTATGGACTGAAAACACCAATGATGAAGTGTTTCAGGTGTTATTTTTGTCCCGTCCTTCCTGTAAACAGGTCTGAAGGTGTGGAACACTTCAGGGTCGTCACTGTCATATTTATCATTTCAAAATTCTCCACACATTCTCTATTGGGGACAGACAGGACACGCTGTCTTCTTCCACAACTACGCCTTTGTAACGTGAGCAGAATGTGGTTTTGCATCGTCCTGTTGAAATCTCCCTGGAAAAGGCGTCGTCTTGAAGGCAGCAGATGTTGCTCCAAAATCTCAGTGTAGTTTTCTGCATTAATGCTCCATCACAAAAGTGTAAGTTACCTTCGCTAAGGGCACTGACCCAACCCCGTACCAGGACACACCCTGGCTTTTGGACTCGTTCCTGCTAACAGTCTGGATGGTCCTTTTCGTCTTCCGAGCACACGGCATCCATTTCTTCAAAAAAAAAAAAGACCTGGAGTACTGATTCATCTGACCACAATACACGTTTCCACTGCGAGATGGTCCATCCCAGATGTCTCCGAGCCCAGAGAAGTCAACGCCGCTGCTTCTGGACACAATTAACATAAGGCACAGTAAAATTTTAACTGCCGTTTGTGGATATAACTCCCGTATTGTAGCTTGACAAAGGTTTGCTAAAGTAATCCCGAGCCCATGTGGTTCTATCAGCTGTAGATGAATGACGGTTCTTGATGCAGCGCCGTCTGAGGGATCAGAGATCACGGGTGTTCGGATTAGGCTTGAGCCCTTTGCCCTTTATGCACTGAAATTCCTCCAGATTCCGTGAACAAGAGTGATCTATCCAAATCCCTTCTTATCTTTCTTTGAGGAACATTGTTTTTAAACCTTTCAATCATTTTCTCACAGATTTGTTGACGAATTGTAGATCCTCGGCCCATTTTGCTCCTCAAACACTAGGCCTTTCCTAGATACCGATTTTAAACCAAATCATGATTACAGTCACCTGTTGTCATCACCTGTTTCACATCACATCATTATTTAATTGTTTTACCTCATTACTAGGCCTAAATTGCCCCCGTCCCAACTTTATTTGGAATGTGTTACAGGCCTGAAACGCAGGAACGGATGTATATTCACAAATGAAATGACGTTGACCAGAAGAAAAAAAAGCTATGAAATATCTTGGGTTCATTTTGTCTGCAATGAAATACAAGTCAAAGTAAAATTAGAAATGACTGCTTTCTTTTTTTAATTTGTATTTTCCATAAAGTCCCAACTTTTTCTGATTTGGGTTTGTGTTTAAGAAGTACAAAGTGTTGTTCTTAGTCATGTATAGTTATGTTTAATGATAGTTCCTGGTGTCATTTACAACATAGGAGCGAAAAGTTTTCGTTCCCTCACGTTCTCCTGAAGTTATTGAAAAAAAATGCAGCTTGTTACTGAGAAATCATAAAGTGATGTTACGTCCTACATTCAGCACTCGTTCCCGTGATAGATAATGCATACCGTACAAGGTCATGTACTGCAATACACGTCACTGGTCACTGTAAAGGAACTGTTACTATCGAAATAATCAGAAATAAAATATATTTTAGCACCCAGGCACGTCAGAGCCGCTGTTAGAGAAAATCAATCAACACCTCCAGACCAGTCAGAATCCAGAACTCAGCAGCACTGTGCATAATGCGGCTAGGAGCTGAGAGTGGCGTGTGCGTCAGGGAGAAAAGCGCTGAGAAGCATCGGTCCAAAACGTAAACTAACCCTGCACTCCTCCTGTCTTTCATCTTTTCTTTCTTACAGGGCGAGAGAACTGAAAAAGGCCAAGGAACATGAGAGCTCGCCAAAGAGCCCCGTCACAATGTAACGTCCACCTCCAGTCCAGACTGTTCCCCCTTTTCCTCTTTCTGTTTTTACACGAAACGAACAATTTACCAAAAGGCAAAAACTATTCAAGAAAAAAAAAACAACAACACACAGAAGCGAGAAGATATTAAGAACATGTCAACATGTGACGGTTGCATCATTACTGATTCTGTCGACCCTGGTACTGCCACAGCGTTGTGTATTTTTCCTCTCCATTGGGGAACGTGGGGAGTTCTGCATAAAACAAAGACTTTATCTGGGAAATAATGACATCCTCATGCCATTTTTTGCACTCTTCTTCTTCTTCTTCTTTTTTTTAAATTGAGGAACGATTGCCATGGAACTGAACGCGATTTTGTTCCTGAAAGCACTTAAGATAAGAAAGATGACAAGATTAAGAAACACATTGCATTAACGTTGCATTAATCATGCTGGATTCTGCTTATGATTATTACGTTTTTATATTTTGAACGAAAGGGGAAAAAAACAACCGATTTGAACAAAAAAAAAGAACAAAAATGAGAAAATCAAACCAAAAAAAAAAAAAAGGTCTCATCTCATTGATCATGTGCATGCAGAGTTTTCCGTCAACTCACTGTATATCGACTCTTTGTTTCCAACTCGTCCGTCCTTTAATTCATCCGGTGAAAAAGGGATGGGCTGCACATGAATGTAGACCGGGTTTAGGTTTTAAAAGAGAAAAAAATATATATTCTGGGTTTGAAATATCAGTGTCTTACTTTTTGCGGTTTTGGAGTAAGTCACGATTTGGGACAGAGCCGAATCTCTGTTTGGGTAACTGTTTGTGTGCACTGTTTTTTGACTTTCTAAACAAGTCCTTTTCTTAACATCACCTTTCGCTGGCCTGACTTTGTGAGTCCCGTGTTTGCTGAATTTTAATCCGGAAATAGTGCATGTATTTGAGCCGAGTGCTCCTGCATGCTGACAGAACTGTTTTGTGGGGGGGGTTGTGTTTAATTAACCTCGACATCGTTTCTCTGTCCTGTCATACAAAATATACGTCTTTTTGAATTTTTTATTTACATTTTTTTTGTTTGCCTTACCTCATTTACCTCTTCTTTGACATGCATTCTGCTTCTATTTTGAATTGAACTGAATTTATTATTTATTTTTCTTGTATAGTTGTCTCATCGTGCCACAGAAACACTATTTTTGCTGTGTGTGTGTGTGTGTGTGTTCGCTGAAAGGTTTCAGCACTTTGCTTTGTTGCTGTTTGTTCCAGAAAGCTGTTCAAAGCTTTTCGTTTGGAGATTCCCGTAACACTGACGTCTTAAAGACTTTTTAAAAGGGTCCCTATGAACAACCTCCATATTTTTGACTAAAGCGTGGTCCCTGTACATAACAAACACGAGAGAAAAGGTACACGGAGAGCCAGAACCCTTACCACAAGAGGATTGTATTTACTAATATATATTATTTTATTCATAAAAACATAATAACATGATAAAGAGATAGCAAAAAAAATAACAAAAAAATATATTGTATAGTTTTGTTTGAACGCCCGAGATGTACGGTTGTATTGTTTGTAAATATTGTAAATATCTGGTGCAAAAGAAGGAGCCATGTGCATGAAACCTTACGATAATGACACAGAGCATAATATAAAGAAAAAAATGTAGTGGCTATGATCTAAACAGATTCATTCAGTTTCAATATAAGAGCCTTTTATTTGAAATGTTCTTATAAAGAGCATTTAGTAAAGCATGACTTTTTTGCAAAATCATGATAAAACATAGAGTTAGTGGAGACCCGAAAAAATCTTCAGATACGACCTGTTTATAGAGTGACAAGAAGTTTGTATACCCTCACGAATCATCTGGATTTCTGTATAAATGGCTCCAGAAATGTGACATGATCATGTGATAATAAAGGGAGTATAAATAAACACATGTGACATTACACATGTCCTCATAGACGTGCCATGTCTCTTGGTGTAAAGAGTCCAGGGCAGGAAGGGACAATGTATGTGAACTTCTGAGAAGTCTGGGGTTCCAGTTCATTCAGGTTTGGGTTTGACCTGTCATCACACACACACACACACACACACACACACACACACACACACACACACACACACCGAGTCCTGGTTATCTGCTCTAAAATGGACAAAGGTCAGTACTGTTGGTCCTGGAGATATGTAGGAATCCTGGAAGGAATTCTGACCAATTCAGCCTGCTCCTTAAAGAATTTTGACCAATACCATTTGTTCACATAGGAATTCTGACCAATAATACACATTCCCAAAGGAATTCTGGTCACTACCACCCATTCCTGTAAGAATTCTCACCAACACCACACATTCCCATAGAAATTTTGCCCAACATTGCCCATTCCTGAAAGAATTCTTGACAATGCCACCTATTCCTATCAGAATTCTGGCCAATACCACCCATTCCCACTGGAATTCTGGCCAGTACCACTCATTACCATTGGAATTCTGGCCAGTACCACCCATTCCCATTGCAATTCTGGCCAATACCACCCATTCCTGAAAGATTTCTGGCCAATACCACCCATTCTTGAAAAAAATTCTGGCCAATGTTACCCATCCATTCTCATTGGAGTTTTGGCCAATGCAACCCATTCCTGTAAGAATTCTCACCAACACGACCAAGTCCCATAGAAATTTAGGCCAACATCACCCATTCCTGAAAGAATTCTTGCCAATGCCACCTACTCCTGTTGAAATTATGGCCAATGCAGCCCATTCCCATTGGAATTCTGGCCAATACCACCCATTCATGAAAGAATTCTTGCCAATGCCACCTATTCTGTAGGAATTCTGGCCAATATCACCCATTCCTGTAGGAATGTTGGCCAATGCAATTAATTCCTGAAATAATTCTTGCAAATGCCACATATTCCTGTTGAAATTCTGGCTAATTCCACCCATTTCCAATAGAATTATGGTCAATGCCACTCATTCCTGAAAGAATTCTTGACAATCCCACCTATTCCTGTCGGAATTCTGGCCAATATCACCTATTCTCATTGGAGCTTTGGCCAATATCACCCATTCCTGTAGGAATTTTGGCTAATGCCTCCCATTCCTGAAAGATTTATGACCAATATCACCCATTCTCATTGGAGCTTTGGCTAATGCCACCCATTCCTGAAAGATTTCTGACCAATATCACTCATTCCCAAAGAAATTTTGGCCAACAGCCCCTCCCCTTCCTGCAGGAATTCTGACCAACACCATCCATACCTGAAAGAATTCTTGACAATGCCACCATCTCCTGTAGGAATTCTGGCCAATACCACCCATTTTTGAAAGACTTCTGCCCAACACCACCCATTCCCATTGGAATTCTGGCCAATATCACCCATTCTCATTGGAGCTTTGGCCAATATCACCCATTCCTGTAGGAATTCTGGCTAATGCAAACCATTCCTGAAAGATTTCTGACCAATGTCACCCATTTCCATAGGAATTCTGGCCAATACCACCCATTTTTTATAGGACTTCTGCCAAATATTGCCCATTCCCCTAGGAATTCTGATTAACACCACCCACTCCTGACAGAATTCTAACTACTGTCTTTGGAAGCCCGATGAATATCTCCCATTGCTGAAAGAATTCAAACCAGTGCCCACACCCTCTCATAGTTATTATTCTTGTTTGCACCCAAATGCAATATTTTCTATTCAAACTGATTGGTTCTGTGTCCAAAATATAAACAAGTTATTAATTGGTTAAACAAAAGCAACCAAAGCTGGTCATCTGACACTATAACCAGGATAAAGAGCTTTTTGAAGATTAATAATTGAATCATTCATGTGGTCCACAAACTTCATATCTGACCAGTCGCTAAAAACCTGCGCATCTTTTTTGTCGGGCCCCATGGCTTCGCAGTCCCAATACACATCTCGATTCAGTTCTACCCTTATGAGTGTGCATCCTATAACGAACCTGAGGGTTACAGTTGGGCATCTCCAGACTTTCCATACAGTCTGCATGCATGAGTGAGTCTAATATAAAAAACACACAAAACAGGCGTGGAGCTAAAGGAGTATCACCCTGTAGAAAATCACCATGGAATCAAACACGCCTCTAATGTCATAGCTTATCTGGTATAAGGAGGCAGAAGGAGCTGGGGGTCAGTGGTTAAAGCCGTGGACACAATGATCAGAAGAGTGCGAGTTCAAATCAAATTCCACCAAGCATATCACTTATCTTCTTCTGTTCAAATCTTTATCCGAGCCAGCATGATGGTGTAGTGGTTAGCACTGTCGCCTCACAGCAAGAAGATTCTGGGTTTGAACCTCACGGCCTCCGGGGGCCTTTCTGTGTGGAGTTTGCATGTTCTTCCTGTGTCTGCATGGGTTTCCTCCGAGTGCTCCGGTTTCCCCCACAGTCCAAAGGCATGCAGATTGGGTAAAATACGCAGCCACTGGGGTTGTACAAGACAGTGCATACTTAGTGCCAGTCTCAAGCCCAGATAGATTGGGGAGGGTTGCGTCAGGAAGGGCATCTGGTGTAAAACCTATGCCAAATGAAGGCCCAGTGTGAGATTAGCGTGAGCTAAACTGGTTAACCTTCTGAAAAATAAAAGTTTATTAATAAAAAAATAAAAGTCAAGTCTCTTGGAATACGTATAGTAATAAACACTACCTGGACGGTTTCACAGCACTGGCGTTCAAAGGGTTCATGAATATTTAGGTTATTGTATAGCACAGTATCAGTGTATGTAACTGATATAAAACTCAAAAGTGTAAATAAAGAGGGGTTTTGAGAGAAATATTGCATATTTTAGAATGAGTCAAACCAAGTCCAAGTCCAAATCCAGACTTGAGTCCCAGTCAGATTCAGTGGTAGAAATAAATGCAGGGAGTTTATAAGTCAAACCCACTTACACTCGAGGAATTTGTAACAGTAACAATAACAACTGGTTGATTATTGATTACTCATTATGTCATGGAACCGATAAAGTTTTTTCATCAATGATCTCAGTGACCTGGACAATTACTGTAATTAGCCTAAGTTACAGCACTGGGAGCCATTTATACAGAAATCTATCTGATTCCAAGCTTTTCCTTTTTCCCCCCGACAATGGCTAGCAGGATTTTTTTTCTTTTGCCAATAGTGCCACAATATCTGTATATCTATTAATTAATGAGTTAATTATTCTGCTCAACAGATGATTATAACAGAGGTTAGAATAGAACAAGGACCTAAATTCATTCCATCACCCTCGCAGTCGTACAGTAGAGGTCTCTCCACAATACCCGGAAGAAGAGATGTCTTGGTCTCACTATAGTTCTGTCTGTTCACTTACCTCACGTCTCAGCATAAACACAGAAACAGACACGAAGCCGTTCTGAAAGGAAGGAGGAGAAGGTGGATTGATTGAAAGATGTTGAATATGCAGAATGAATTTGTAAATGGCAGTCTTGAACAGGGAATCGACATTACTCGACATTGCTGGAGACAGTAAACACAGGTCATATTTATATTATATTATATTATTTATATAAAAGTCATCAACGTGTCAGATACTGTACAGTATGTAATGAATGATCTGAGAGGATTCGTATCATCTAAGAGATAAATAAGACTCATCAGATTTTTTTTCTACCATTAAATCAATGCATCGTCAACTAAATCTGTGAAAGTAGAGAAAAACGGAGGGTGAGAATAACGTGGGGTTAGTTTGAACAGAGTAAAGAGATTCATCTGATCAAGCCTGCCATGTTTTTATCCCTGTTCTGCTCATCTCGTTGGTCTTATTATATCAATTCTATTTGTCTTCGATTGAAGTGTTCATGCTGTGTAATATGGCTCGGTTCGGAAATCATTTATGAATTTGTGTTTGTATTTATTTTATGTCGTATCGGCAAAAAGAATGCAAGGGCTTCGGATAAAACGCTGGATCTTGTTGGGTGAATCGGACACGAAGACAAATTTAATATCCGAGTATTGGACATACGGAAAAGGGGATCATTTCCTGACTCACACCAGCAGCTACACTCAGAACGTATGGTGCTCATTCACAGGTCTTACGGTGTATATCTATCTATCTATCTATCTATCTATCTATCTATCTATCTATCTATCTCTCTCTCTCTCTCTCTCTCTCTCTCTCTATCTCTCTATTTCTCCTCCCATATCAGATTTTACATTTCCATCATTCTCATCACCGCAGAGATTTAATATCAGTATTATTGTAGAAAGTGCCTAAAACGTAACCTTCTGAGAAAACCTTCTGAGATTTCAGGAGTTTATTACTTACAAGTGACGGTCAATGTTAACTGATTCCTCTTATTTTTGTTTTGTTTATTTGTTTGTTTTTGTATACGTGTGGAAATGCAAGGCTAAAAAAAAAATGGTTTTATTGTTCGAAGAGTTATGAGATCCCTTCCCAGCCCTACCTTCTTAACCTCATATTTGGAAATTCCCCCCAAAAAATGTGCCAGCTTTTTTTTTGTTTGTTTGTTTTTAATCTTCTCCTTCATTTGTTTTGGTCAGGGATGTTGGATTGATTCATAGATATAGCTTTTTTTAATAAAATGATTTCATTTTATTTAATACGCTGACAAGACAGATATACAGTAATAGACCACTGATGTATACAGAGAGATGTGAAACATGAACATGCACGGCGCATTTGCATGAGAAATCCGATTTCAAATGGACTAATAATACACTACGCATGCCTGTCGTTCATCTCAGTACTCATATAGCACAGTAGAGTAGAGAAAAGGAAACATTCTCTTAGGTTCAGACACTCGTTTCATATCCGTCACATATCACAGAGCATCACACTTCATTCCTGTTTGTTGCACGGCAGGCACAGTTAGAACAAGAGTCATGGTGTCATTCTCTTCTTCTTCTTCTTCTTCTTCTTATTATTATTACTACTACTAATTTATTTTGTTAGCATGACTAGGACTATTTCCTATGGTTACTATTCCACATGGTCAAAAATGTTCTTCCAGATTTGAGCGCGCAAACTTCAGGAAATCGTCACCAAATCTCATAAACACCCTTTTTTTTTTTTTTAACCATGGCTGCCTGGTCCTAGATTTGGGCTCCAGGCAGCAAATTACGCAGGGTGTTCAATCAGGAAAACACGAAAATGTGCAGTCTAGGATAGAGAAAACACTGGAAGCGTGCTCATCCACCAAATCAGTATCCACCTACTGTGCTGTGTCTCAAACCACTCAGGAGTGTTTGAGATTCGAGAACATTCTGCCTCCCTTTTGTAAATTTACTCAGGGTGCCAAAACTGGGAGGGAGAATCCAGATTTAGATTAAATTTAGAACAGGTCAGGGCTTTGGGTCTAAGAGGAAATCATTCCATTAATACGACACGAATTAGTACATTTACAACAAATCACTAAAACACCGGGAAGCAGGGTAGGCCTCGTATTACTGCTGAGTTCATCCTCATCCTCATCCTGTCTAACTGAGGGAGCATCACTCATTTCATAAACATCATGCATTTCACATTTCCAAAAAAAAAGGAAAGAATACCTCAACGTTCGACACATCAATGGAAATCTGAACGTCGTTCCATCCAGGAGACATGACATTTTTTTATACTTGATCGTTCATTCGACGTTTCTATGTGAGGTGAGAGGATCACACAACTCCATCCTCAAAACAAATCCCCCAAAGCCTTGTCCGAGGTAGTTTTAGTGCTTTAGTCCTGAGCTGGTCTGATGTCACACACTTCTCTCAAGGCTCAGATGCAGATGGAGGAATGACAAACCACACGCGACAGGTTAACGAACCGTTCGAACCTACGAACTGTTCACGATCAATAAAACTGTTTTTCCTCCCCCTCTGAAATAATCGAAACGTAGAGTAGGCCTCTAATGAACCAATCATCACTCTTCTTATTTACAAATTCAGAGCAATAAACAGTTTCGGTTTCGTTAAAAGCAGAGTGCTATAGTTTAAAAGAATTTAGAAACATTTAAAAATAATAATTTCAAAAAAAAAAAAGAGTAGACATGCTTAGTTCACTTCCTCTTATGCAATTAGTGGAACAGAAAGTCAGGCATTCAGTGATCTATGGATATCGGTTTCATGTTTCCCGAAACCCTAATGCACGTTTTTCATCATTTTCAAATGATCAGAAGAAAAAAAAAAATAGGTGAATATAAGCCCAGCTTTCTTACAAGGCGATGGGCAATCAACACTCTGCATGTAAAACTAGTATTAGTCCTCTCTTTTCCCCCCTTTTCTCTTTCTCTCTTTGGTCCCTTTCTCTTTCCTTCCCTCATCCCCTGCTTTGTATCCCTCTTCCTCCTTCCGATGAGTTTTTTCCTCACGTTCTGTTTTTTTCCTCAGCTCTCTCTCTCTCTCTCTCTCTCTCTCTCTGTCCTTCTTGTGAGATTTATTTTTCTGTAATTGTGCATGTAAGAGCATCACTGAATTGTTGGATATGTTAAAAAAAAAATACTCAGCTGCTGAAGCCATGCAAAACATTTTGAATTGCCCTCAAAACATGGAAAATGTTTTCTGAATGCTTTATATAATTTCTGCTGTAAAATAAAATCTGAAAATGAAAGAGGTGCACATTTTGCAGGTTATTCCAGCAGTACATGGATGCGCACACACACACACACACACACGGTCACTGTTACACTAGTCACAAAGCAGTCAGTCAGGCACGTTATAAAGTAGAGAAGTTTGTTGAAATGATTATTAGAATGATATAACAGGATTGAGTCCAGAAAAACCCTGCAGTGAGTTATTTTCTCGCCCAGAATCAGTATGAGAGAATTGATTCAGTTCACAGTATGGATTTGTTTACACTGTTAGGCCCAATGAATCAAACATCCAAACTGACCGATTCAGTAGGTGTTAGGGACGGGAATTCTGAAACTTTTTTAGGGAATTCGGAATCATTTTAAAGAAACTTCGGAATCATTTTAGTGAATCAGTTCAAACAGGAACTGACTCTTTTGGTTGTTGCTGAAGTGTGAAGCCATATTGCAGAGGTTAAAGAAGTACCGCACACTTAGATGTGTTTTTAATCTGTAAACTAAATATTAAGTCTGAACTCTCATTAAACACATCAATACTAGTGTTAATATTGACAAAATTACCATTTAGATAAAAATCAGGATTTTATGGGTTAAAAATGGTTAAAGCTCCATCTACTGGCTAAAATCATCTTGAACCTTGTAAGAATGATGCTGAAGTAAAGCTGAATGTTTGGTATCTCATCTCATTATCTGTAGCCGCTTTATCCTGTTCTACAGGGTCGCAGGCGAGCTGGAGCCTATCCCAGCTGACTACGGGCGAAAGGCGGGGTTCACCCTGGACAAGTCGCCAGGTCATCACAGGGCTGACACATAGACACAGACAACCATTCACACTCACATTCACACCTACGCTCAATTTAGAGTCACCAGTTAACCTAACCTGCATGTCTTTGGACTGTGGGGGAAACCGGAGCACCCGGAGGAAACCCACGCGGACACGGGGAGAACATGCAAACTCCGCACAGAAAGGCCTTCGCCGGCCACGGGGCTCGAACCTGGACCTTCTTGCTGTGAGGCGACAGCGCTAACCACTACACCACCGTGCCACCCAATGTTTGGTATTTCTCATGAAATTTTTATTTAAAAAATATTAACATCCTCTAATCTGAGGTGGGGTGGCATGGTGATGTAGTGGTTAGTGCTGTCGCTTCACAGCAAGAAGGTCCTGGGTTCAAGCCCAGTGGCCAATAAGGGCCTTTCCGTGTGGAGTTTGCATGTTGTCCGTGTGGGTTTGCTCCGGTTTCCCCCAAAGACGTGCAGGTTAGATTAACTGGTGGCTTCAAATTGACCGTAGGTGTGAATGGTTGTTTGTCTCCATGTGTCAGCCCTGTGATGATCTGGTGACTTGTCCAGGGTGTACCCTGCTGATGCTGCTGGAATTTTTAATTTCCCTGAGGGAACTCTCCCAAAGGGATCAATAAAATTCTATCTAATCTAATCTAATCTACTCCGCCTCTCACCCGTAGTCAGCTGGCATAGGATCCAGCTTGCCTGCGACCCTGTAGAACAGGATAAGTGGCTACAGATAATGGATGGATGGATGGATGATCCGAGGTGGGCGGCCCACCTGCCCCCACTAGCTAGCTAGCTATTTATCTATTTTTAACCTTTATTTAACCAGGAAATACTCATTGAGATTAAAAATCTCTCTTACAAGAGGGTCCTGGCCAAGACAGGCAGCAGCACAGTTTAAAAAAAAAAAAGTATACCATGGGGGTATCGTGGCTCAGGTGGATAAGGCGCCATACCATAAATCCGGGGACCCGGGTTCGATTGCAACCCGGGGTTATTTCCCAATCCCTCCCCGTCTCTCTCTCCCGCTCATTTCCTGTCTCTACACTGTCTTATCCAGTAAAGGTGAAAAAAGCCCTTTTTTTAAAAAAAAAAAAGCATAGCGCCAATACAAACATCCATACACACAACATTAAATAATTTACAAAATAAGTTACACAATGGGGCAGCACGGTGGTGTAGTGGTTAGCGCTGTCGCCTCACAGCAAGAAGGTCCTGGGTTCGAGCCCCGGGGCCGGCGAGGGCCCTTCTGTGCGGAGTTTGCATGTTCTCCCCGTGTCCACGTGGGTTTCCTCCGGGTGCTCCGGTTTCCCCCACAGTCCAAAGACATGCAGGTTAGGTTAACTGGTGACTCTAAATTGACCGCAAGTGTGAATGTGAGTGTGAATGGTTGTCTGTGTCTATGTGTCAGCCCTGTGATGACCTGGCGACTTGTCCAGGGTGAACCCCGCCTTTCGCCCGTAGTCAGCTGGGATAGGCTCCAGCTCACCTGTGACCCTGTACAACAGGATAAAGCGGCTACAGATAGTGGATGGATGGATGATCCGGCTAGAGATAATGAGATGAAATGAAGTTACACAATGAAGAGATGATTTAAAAGTAATCAACCAAAGTTAATTAAAAATCAGTAGACCAAAAATCAGGCAAAACATCTACAGCTGGATGTTTCTGTCTGAAAATCATTTAAAATTACTTTGAATACATGTAATGAGACCAATTCCTTAAGTTTCAGGTCAATTTGTAACTGGTTCCAAGCAGAGGATGCAAAAAACTTTAACGCCTTTTTTTTCCCCAAATCAGTACGGACCTTTGGAACAGAAAGTCAGAACACATCCTGCGAACGAAGACTGTAACTGCCCACACTTTTTTGACAAACGTACACTTGAAGGAATGATGGAAGCAGACCTAAAATACACACATAAACAAGAACATGCCAGTGTTTAAGTCTCGGTGTGGACAACTCAGTTCAACCAACATGAGCATACAACAAACAATGATGAGTCAGAGCTCTGAAATTTGTGATGAACCTTAGTGCTCCAGGGTGAACTGTGTCAAGAGAATGTAAACTCTGAGAAGATGCATGCACCTAGATCACATCACCATCATCCAACATGGGCATAAAAGTGACTCTGGCTCTTGAGTGGGAGTCTGTGAAACCGTGCTCATTTTCAAATCTATGTTCATCGCCCCCTTCTCAGCCCCTTGCCAAGTTTTTAGCATTTTTCAAAATGATGCAGTGGGTGGAGTTCGGCTCAGAGCTGAGGGTGAAGTTTCACTTTAGCGTAAACACCTGTGAATGATGAGTCTCCATCAACATATATTTGAAAATGAGGACGATTTCACAGACTCCCACTCGAGGACAGGGCTGGGGGCAGGTGGGCCGCCCACCTCTGAGGACGTTAGAGGGCGTTAACATTCTTTTTCTTTAATTAAAAAAAAAATCATGATGTAGCGAAGTACCAAACGGTCGACTCTTCTTCAGCATCGACCTTGCAAGGTTCAGGATGATTTTAACCAGTAGATGAGTTTTGAGCCATTTTTAACCCATAAAATGCCAATTTTCATTTTAAAAAATGATAATTTTGTCAATATTAACACCAGCATTGATGTGTTAGCTTTTAGTTTATAATTCAAAAAACAAAAATATCCCAAAGATGGCACGAGCAAGCTGGAAAAATATGTAGATATTGCAAACAAAAAGAACAGTAAGAAGAAGAAAGGAACTGAAAAAAAAAATCTGACCACATGATGTTTATTTATTTATTTATTGGTTGGGGTGGTGTTTCTCAATCGCAACAACACTGATCCACTCATATCAGCACCATACACACTACCCTCAGGTGTTACCCAAATCATATCTTTTATCACAGTAAGTTCTCAAACCAGTTCTCAGGGCCCCATGGGGTCAATAATTTTGTTCTATCCCTCTGTTATGTGAGTTGAGATGGATTTTCCAGGATGAGGGCTGGTTGAGAACCACTGTGACACCAGCTCTAGGGTATGTCTTTCCTTCAGGTTCTCCGGTTTCCTCTCACTATTCAAAAATCATGCCGGGAGATGGGTACATCCTGAGTGCATTCCTGATTCATCCACAGCTTTCATGCAATGGGCTCCAGATCCACCGCCGCTGTCACAAGGATAACGCGGTTACTGAAGATGAATGAATGAATATTTGTGATGCACAAGGTTTTTTAGGGTGCTCCTTTTCCACAGAGCATGGGTTCTCAACAAGGTCTGGATCCTGTGCTAAGGTGGATGGAGGACGTAGAGGAGCTCAGATCAACACAGTGAACAGGACAGAGGGTTCTCCAGGACTAGAATTAGGAACCCATGCTGTAAAGGAGATCAGGGGTGGGTTTCCAAAAAGCATCATAACACAAAGATCATTGTTAAATGGTAGAGCGAGCAGCACAATGAACACTCTCTCTCCAAGTTAAGATGCTCTTAGCATTAAGAGGCTTTTGGGAAACCTGTGGTTGGTAGAAGAGAGCAACTGGACTTGCTTGAAAAGTCTTGAAGCCATTTCGCCTCTCGTCCGAAAGGCATCCTCAGTTCTGTCTGTCTAATAGGGAGTATCCAGTATTTATCCTCTCATGGATCATCATAGAATCCGAATCAGAATGCTGATGGCTGCATTGTAGGTGGCTGATAGATGTCATAGACACCCACCTCTGTTCAGTGATGGTCGTTCCAGGTTGACAAAAATGAACGATCCTCTCTGGCTAAGATGTCTGCCAGTTTTCTGGAAGTCCTCTCATACTCCTGCACCAGTCGAAGGGAACTCATCCCAAAGTGCATAGAAACATATCTGTGAAGATACTCAGTCATCCAGGTACATAGTAATCTGTGGTTGGTAGAAGAGAGCAACTGGACTTGCTTGAAAAGTCTTGAAGACGTTTCGCCTCTCGTCCGAAAGGCATCCTCAGTTCTGTCTGTCTAATAGGGAGTATCAAGTATTTATCCTCTCATGGATCATCATAGAATCCGAATCAGGATGCTGATGGCTGCATTGTAGGTGGCTGATAGATGTCATAGACACCCACCTCTGTTCAGTGATGGTCGTTCCAGGTTGACAAAAATGAACGATCCTCTCTGGCTAAGATGTCTGCCAGTTTTCTGGAAGTCCTCTCATACTCCCGCACCAGTCGAAGGGAGGATCGTTCATTTTTGTCAACCTGGAACGACCATCACTGAACAGAGGTGGGTGTCTATGACATCTATCAGCCACCTACAATGCAGCCATCAGCATTCTGATTCGGATTCTATGATGATCCATGAGAGGATAAATACTTGATACTCCCTATTAGACAGACAGAACTGAGGATGCCTTTCGGATGAGAGGCGAAACGTCTTCAAGACTTTTCAAGCAAGTCCAGTTGCTCTCTTCTACCAACCACAGATTACTATGTACCTGGATGACTGAGTATCTTCACAGATATCTTTTGGGAAACCCACCCCTGATCAACACAGTGAGCAGGACAGAGGGTTCTCCAGGAGTAGAGTTGGGAACCCGTGCTGTAAAGGAGATCAGATCAACACAGCGTGCAGGACAGAGGGTTCTCTAGGAGTAGAGTTCAGAACCCATGCTGTAGAGGAGATCGGATCAACACAGCATGCAGGACAGAGGGTTCTCCAGGAGTTTTTTTTTTCTCCGTGCTCTCACGGACGGCGGTTGCATTTCTCTGCTCTCCTCTCCCTTATTTTCCCTGCTTATGCTCCTCTGTCTTGTCTCGCCTGCCTATACTTTTGAGAGACTCTCTCCGCACTGCTCTCCAAACTAAAAAATCATGGAATTGATAAACTGGTCTCTTAATGCAATTGACACGGTTTTCTCGACGAGAAGCCTGGGTTCCAGGGAACCGGCCTGTCCTGCCGGAACGTTCGCAGCTGGCTACACGATGGACGCATGGGAGAGGTGGCGGGTCGTGTGCCTGGCGATTCTTTCTGTAGAGGACATTGAAAACATCTACCTATTCGGAACCATGATTACAGGACTTTTGCTGATTGGATTAGGCATTGCCCTGGTTTATCGAGGAAATCAGAAGACTGTGACAGCTGTCCAAAGCCCCATAAAGCTGCCCGACATGATTGAAGCGGTGGGCAGAGCTGTTGGCACTCAGACCATGGCTATTCAGAACTTGAACCACAACATGGATAACATCATGGAGAAGCTTTCAGCTTTGCAAAGGAAATGGATTGATTCAGAGACCAGAATGGACAAACAGAGTAGTCGTGTAAAAGAATGCGTCTACTCGCCCCAAAACCAAACAATCCCAATCTTATCTGCTTTCGGCTCCCTCAGACAGCACTGGCCTCGGCCAAGGCCGTTGCTGGGACAACTCCCCCTGAAGATCACTGCTGTAAGATGCTCTCGCATCCCTTCCTCCACTTCCCACGGTCGCCGCTTTTACCCCCAGTGTGACAAGCGGGTGCGTGACCAGCGCCATCATGGCTGCAGGAACGGACGGCTGCTTGCTTGCGCTGGGTTACCTCTACCTCCTCCCCTCCCCCTCTTACCCCCCACCCCTGATCACCCCCTCCCCCCCTCAAGCCCCAAGTTTTCATGTTGTAAAGTGTACTTGTGTTATTTTGTGCTTATGTGCTGAGGTGTTTTTTTTAATGTTCCCACACTGTACTCCTCACAGGAGCATAGTGTGGGGGTTGCTTTTTTCTCCTCCCCTCCCCTCATGTTACCCTGTATTTTTTCTTTTCATCCCTGTCTTCCTGTCCTGTCTACTCCCCCTCTGTCAATTGTGTGTATGTGTGTATGTAAGGACAGGTTGATGGTCAATTTCGCTGGTACTTGTGACTAGTGACAATAAAGGGTTCATTCATTCATTCATTCATTCAAGTAGAGTTCGGAACCAGTGCTGTAAAGGAGATCAGGGGTGGGTTTCCAAAAGGCATCATAACATAAAGATCATTGTTAAATGGTAGAGCAAGCAGCACAATGAACACTCTCTTTCCAGGTTAAGATGCTCTTAGTATTTAGAGGCTTTTGGGAAACCCACCCCTGATCAACACAGAGAGCAGGACAGAGGGTTCTCCAGGAGTAGAGTTGGGAACCCGTGCTGTAGAGGAGATTGGATCAACACAGTGTGCAGGACACAGGGTTCTCCAGGAGTAGAGTTGGGAACCCGTGCTGTAGAGGAGATCGGATCAACACAGCGTGCAGGACAGAGGGTTCTCCAGGAGTAGAGTTGGGAACCCGTGCTGTAGAGGAGATCGGATCAACACAGTGTGCAGGACACAGGGTTCTCCAGGAGTAGAGTTGGGAACCCGTGCTGTAGAGGAGATCGGATCAACACAGCGTGCAGGACACAGGGTTCTCCAGGAGTAGAGTTGGGAACCTGTGCTGTAGAGGAGATCGGATCAACACAGCGTGCAGGACAGAGGGTTCTCCAGGAGTAGAGTTCGGAACCCGTGCTGTAGAGGAGATCGGATCAACACAGCGTGCAGGACAGAGGGTTCTCCAGGAGTAGAATTCGGAACCCGTGCTGTAGAGGAGATCGGATCAACACAGCGTGCAGGACAGAGGGTTCTCCAGGAGTAGAGTTGGGAACCCGTGCTGTAGAGGAGATCGGATCAACACAGCGTGCAGGACACAGGGTTCTCCAGGAGTAGAGTTGGGAACCCGTGCTGTAGAGGAGATCGGATCAACACAGCGTGCAGGACAGAGGGTTCTCCAGGAGTAGAGTTGGGAACCCGTGCTGTAGAGGAGATCGGATCAACACAGCGTGCAGGACAGAGGGTTCTCCAGGAGTAGAGTTGGGAACCCGTGCTGTAGAGGAGATCGGATCAACACAGCGTGCAGGACAGAGGGTTCTCCAGGAGTAGAGTTGGGAACCCGTGCTGTAGAGGAGATCGGATCAACACAGCGTGCAGGACAGAGGGTTCTCCAGGAGTAGAGTTGGGAACCCGTGCTGTAGAGGAGACCTGATCAACACAGTGTGCAGGACAGAGGGTTCTCCAGGAGTAGAGTTGGGAACCCATGCTGTAGAGGAGATCGGATCAACACAGCATGCAGGACAGAGGGTTCTCCAGGAGTAGAGTTGGGAACCCGTGCTATAGAGGAGATCGGATCAACACAGCATGCAGGACAGAGGGTTCTCCAGGAGTAGAGTTGGGAACCCGTGCTGTAGAGGAGATCGGATCAACACAGCGTGCAGGACAGAGGGTTCTCCAGGAGTAGAGTTGAGAACCCGTGCTGTAGAGGAGATCGGATCAACACAGCGTGCAGGACAGAGGGTTCTCCAGGAGTAGAGTTCGGAACCCGTGCTATAGAGGAGATCGGATCAACACAGCGTGCAGGACAGAGGGTTCTCCAGGAGTAGAGTTGGGAACCCGTGCTGTAGAGGAGATCGGATCAACACAGCGTGCAGGACAGAGGGTTCTCCAGGAGTAGAGTTGGGAACCCGTGCTGTAGAGGAGATCGGATCAACACAGCGTGCAGGACAGAGGGTTCTCCAGGAGTAGAGTTGGGAACCCGTGCTGTAGAGGAGATCGGATCAACACAGCGTGCAGGACAGAGGGTTCTCCAGGAGTAGAGTTCGGAACCCGTGCTGTAGAGGAGATCGGATCAACACAGCGTGCAGGACAGAGGGTTCTCCAGGAGTAGAGTTGGGAACCCGTGCTGTAGAGGAGATCGGATCAACACAGCGTGCAGGACAGAGGGTTCTCCAGGAGTAGAGTTGGGAACCCGTGCTGTAGAGGAGATTGGATCAACACAGCGTGCAGGACACAGGGTTCTCCAGGAGTAGAGTTGGGAACCCGTGCTGTAGAGGAGATCGGATCAACACAGCGTGCAGGACAGAGGGTTCTCCAGGAGTAGAGTTGGGAACCCGTGCTGTAGAGGAGATCGGATCAACACAGCGTGCAGGACAGAGGGTTCTCCAGGAGTAGAGTTCGGAACCCGTGCTGTAGAGGAGATCGGATCAACACAGCGTGCAGGACAGAGGGTTCTCCAGGAGTAGAATTCGGAACCCGTGCTGTAGAGGAGATCGGATCAACACAGCGTGCAGGACAGAGGGTTCTCCAGGAGTAGAGTTGGGAACCCGTGCTGTAGAGGAGATCAGATCAACACAGCGTGCAGGACACAGGGTTCTCCAGGAGTAGAGTTGGGAACCCGTGCTGTAGAGGAGATCGGATCAACACAGCGTGCAGGACAGAGGGTTCTCCAGGAGTAGAGTTGGGAACCCGTGCTGTAGAGGAGATCAGATCAACACAGCGTGCAGGACACAGGGTTCTCCAGGAGTAGAGTTGGGAACCCGTGCTGTAGAGGAGATCGGATCAACACAGCGTGCAGGACAGAGGGTTCTCCAGGAGTAGAGTTGGGAACCCGTGCTGTAGAGGAGATCGGATCAACACAGCGTGCAGGACAGAGGGTTCTCCAGGAGTAGAGTTGGGAACCCGTGCTGTAGAGGAGATCTGATCAACACAGCGTGCAGGACAGAGGGTTCTCCAGGAGTAGAGTTGGGAACCCGTGCTGTAGAGGAGATCTGATCAACACAGCGTGCAGGACAGAGGGTTCTCCAGGAGTAGAGTTGGGAACCCGTGCTGTAGAGGAGATCTGATCAACACAGCGTGCAGGACAGAGGGTTCTCCAGGAGTAGAGTTGGGAACCCGTGCTGTAGAGGAGATCTGATCAACACAGCGTGCAGGACACAGGGTTCTCCAGGAGTAGAGTTGGGAACCCGTGCTGTAGAGGAGATCGGATCAACACAGCGTGCAGGACAGAGGGTTCTCCAGGAGTAGAGTTGAGAACCCGTGCTGTAGAGGAGATCGGATCAACACAGCGTGCAGGACAGAGGGTTCTCCAGGAGTAGAGTTGGGAACCCGTGCTGTAGAGGAGATCGGATCAACACAGCGTGCAGGACAGAGGGTTCTCCAGGAGTAGAGTTGGGAACCCGTGCTGTAGAGGAGATTGGATCAACACAGTGTGCAGGACACAGGGTTCTCCAGGAGTAGAGTTGGGAACCCGTGCTGTAGAGGAGATCGGATCAACACAGCGTGCAGGACACAGGGTTCTCCAGGAGTAGAGTTGGGAACCCGTGCTGTAGAGGAGATCGGATCAACACAGCGTGCAGGACAGAGGGTTCTCCAGGAGTAGAGTTCGGAACCCGTGCTGTAGAGGAGATCGGATCAACACAGCGTGCAGGACAGAGGGTTCTCCAGGAGTAGAATTCGGAACCCGTGCTGTAGAGGAGATCGGATCAACACAGCGTGCAGGACAGAGGGTTCTCCAGGAGTAGAGTTGGGAACCCGTGCTGTAGAGGAGATCAGATCAACACAGCGTGCAGGACACAGGGTTCTCCAGGAGTAGAGTTGGGAACCCGTGCTGTAGAGGAGATCGGATCAACACAGCGTGCAGGACAGAGGGTTCTCCAGGAGTAGAGTTGGGAACCCGTGCTGTAGAGGAGATCAGATCAACACAGCGTGCAGGACACAGGGTTCTCCAGGAGTAGAGTTGGGAACCCGTGCTGTAGAGGAGATCGGATCAACACAGCGTGCAGGACAGAGGGTTCTCCAGGAGTAGAGTTGGGAACCCGTGCTGTAGAGGAGATCTGATCAACACAGCGTGCAGGACAGAGGGTTCTCCAGGAGTAGAGTTGGGAACCCGTGCTGTAGAGGAGATCTGATCAACACAGCGTGCAGGACAGAGGGTTCTCCAGGAGTAGAGTTGGGAACCCGTGCTGTAGAGGAGATCGGATCAACACAGCGTGCAGGACACAGGGTTCTCCAGGAGTAGAGTTGGGAACCCGTGCTGTAGAGGAGATCGGATCAACACAGCGTGCAGGACAGAGGGTTCTCCAGGAGTAGAATTCGGAACCCGTGCTGTAGAGGAGATCGGATCAACACAGCGTGCAGGACAGAGGGTTCTCCAGGAGTAGAGTTCGGAACCCGTGCTGTAGAGGAGATCGGATCAACACAGCGTGCAGGACAGAGGGTTCTCCAGGAGTAGAATTCGGAACCCGTGCTGTAGAGGAGATCGGATCAACACAGCGTGCAGGACACAGGGTTCTCCAGGAGTAGAGTTGGGAACCCGTGCTGTAGAGGAGATCGGATCAACACAGCGTGCAGGACAGAGGGTTCTCCAGCATCTATAAAGTTCACAAAATGGTAGGTGAGTGAAACAGGATGTGTCTCAAAATCAGACAACTGAAAATACCTGTACAGAGAAGTGAGAGAGAGAGGCGCGCGCGCGCACGTGTGTGTGTGTGTTTAGCTCACAGCCTTTAAACGCAGGTCCTGGATCAGTTGACTCCGTATCCGCTCACACTCTCTTTTTTCCGCTCCGTGTTTTTGTCAAGAGGAATCATGTAAGTTTCTTTTATACTCTTTGAAAATCTTAAGTTTTGGTAGAATGTTTTTAAAAACGTCTCTTCATGTTGAGGAAAACTAAAATAAAGAAAGAAAGAAGGAAAGAAAAGCTGCGCCCAAACTTCCTGCGGCCTCCGTTAGCCGCTAACGCAACAAGTTAGCATAATAGCTAACTAGCCTTGGTTTATTATTATTTTATTACTTATTAATTTTGAAAGATTGTGCAGCGTCTTTTTACGTTGTTTTTTTTTAAATCACAGCTTGTCAGAAATTATTTTTACATGTTTTCAACACTCCAATATTACTTTACAATCTGGATAATAAAGTTGCTAGCAAACTTTCAGTGTAGGGAACCAAGTTTAGCTAGCTAATGCTAAATAAATAACGTTTTATGGATATTTGTAGCTCTAAATTTTACTTTTAGATGTTTTTGTGTAAACCAGTTGTCACCTTTTCAAAACGTTAAATTTTTAGTATTTTAGTTCCGAGTGCAGCTCCTTAAACACACAGCTTTACAATTTACATGTTTTTTTTTTTGTCATTGTGGGATTAAAAACGAGATTTCTCCTGAAGTAATACTTTTTTTAAAGGGTTATAACATTTATAAAGTGTTATAAAACTACCAAACGTCTCTTTTGTTTGTTTTTTTGTGATTTTGAGGAGCTGAAAATGCAAGCCTGTGGGGCTTTTTTTCCTGCTATTGTTTCACTAATAATCCGCTTTTCACAGCGCCATTTATAAAGATTATAATAAAATATTTACAGGTTAATGTTTAAACTTGGTTATAATTTAGTTTAATAAACTGCCATTTCCTACACACTTAATAAACAACAAAACTCATTACAGACCCTGATTATATTCATGAAATAAGTCTGTACTTTATAAGCTCAGTATTAATTATGTCCCATAATATTCTTAATATTGGAACTGTTTATTCTTGAAGTTTCCACCAACACAAGACCTTAGATTTAAGTTGAGTTGTTTGGGTTATTTTTAAATAAAGACAATCAGATTTATTAATTTTGGACTTTTTTTTTTTTTTGTGCCAACTTGCTCAAGATGACAACAAATATAAGCTTAGATTATAGATGCAGATCTATAGTTGGCAATAAAAACTGGAAATATTTGTTCGGAGATCAAATTGGATTAAAATAAAAATTGTGAACCCCCTGGCGATGAGAGCTCCTGCAGTCGAGCCTCATCCCAACGTCAGACTTCACGATGGTTTTGTCCATGATGTCGGATTTGTGCCATAAATTCTTGTCAGGAGACGGGCAACGCTGCAAGTTTGATCCTGACTGATGATCATCGTTTACGTTCTTGCGTGTCATCAGGGAGGAAGGCCAAGACTTTTTTCAGTCATGGATTCAATCAATTAAAGGAGAACTGAAATTATTTTTAAATTTGCTTTATTTCTTAATGTGTTCAATTATGTTTTCGGTTTTAGTAACCTTATCATGACTTGTATTGGCAACTTATTTTTTAATTTTATTTACATTATGCATGCTATGGATAATTTTTTTTTTTTTTGCTCCAAATTAAGTGCACCCTAACAAAATAAAATAAAAACAAACAATTAATTGCAATTAAATATTATACTTATCAGCCTATTTGGTTTTTAGCCATGTTGAATGTAGTTCGTTTGGTCCACAGCAGGCGTCACTTATCCGCATGATCTTCACGAGCCTTGTGTGAGACTTCGAAACGTGAAGTGTCCAGGACGTCGAATATCTCTGTTCTTCGAGTATGTCGCACTTCAAGGTCTGGTCATTGTTCCTGACATTCGTATTCAGGCTGGACGTACGTCGGCCGTGATAAAAAATCATGGCAAGGAATTTGACTTGATGTTTGCATCAAGATCATTACAAACAACAAGCATACTTGAGTATAACGTAATAATATTGTGAATGACTGATTTATACTAAATGTCTACAAACTGTTTGATTTTTAACCAAAGTAGAGTTTATTCCTGGATGGTTGTACAGTATGTACCGTATCAAGATGAGTAATATATGCAGTATTAAGTACATTAGATTAGATAAAACTTTATTGATCCCTTTGGGAGGGTTCCCTCAGGGAAATTAAGATTCCAGCAGCATCATTATAGATAAACAGAGGAAAACTTCTAGATAGATAAATTAAAATAATTAAGTATTTTACATATAAAAAGAATAAGATATGGGGAAGGAAAAAAAGGGGGGGGCAGGAGAGATATTGCTTATTGTCAGGCTAGGCTGCTGCTCCTTCCCGTCCTCTGTCCTCCTGTTACCCCTCCCCCCCCCCAGAGAGGAGTTGTACAGTCTGATGGCGTGAGGGACAAAGGAGTTTTTGAGTCTGTTCGTCCTGCACTTGGGACGGAGCATTCTGTCACTGAACAGGCTCCTCTGGTTGCTGATGACGGTGTGCAGAGGATGACTGGCATCGTCCATGATGTTCAGTACTTTGTCCGTAGTCCTCTTCTCTGCCACCGTCACCAGAGAGTCCAGCTTCATGCCGACCACAGAGCCGGCCCGCCTGATCAGTTTGTCCAGCCTGGATGTGTCCTTCTTGGATGTGCTGCCCCCCCCCAGCACACCACGGTGTAAAACAGGACACTGGCGACCACGGACTGATAGAACATCCACAGGAGTTTCCTGCAGATGTTAAAGGACCGCAGCCTGCTCAGTCCCTTCCTGTGTCAGTGATTGGTGTTGCAAGTCCAGTCCAGCTTGCTGTCCAGCCACAGCCCATAGTAGTAATCATAACGTAATGAGCTATGGATTTCAATTTCACAGTGCGGTTAATGCAAAAATTATCCAAAAATCCAGCATAGCTCTGATTTACATATAAAATGACTTGCCTGTAAATTAATTTTAAAATCAAACACGAATAGTACCAGTCAAAAGTTTGTACACCCCATACATGCTCGGAAAACAAAGTACATTATTGTGCCTTTAGCAGTACAACGGCTTGTCACTGGATCAGTTCCTTCTAAGGTACTTATTTGTAGGGCTGGGCAGTATGACCCAAAATTCATATCACGATATAAATTGAATCTCTTCACGGTAACGGTATATATCGCAGTATAAATGTTGCGGTGTAGAACTTATGGAAGTGTTTCTGAATGGGTTTTGTAGTCCCTTAGCAAAGCTAAATTGATTTAAACAGCAAAAAAGCAAATATATAATGTAATTTTTTGAGCATTTATTGTGCAGAAGAACAACAGAAGTAAGGATGGCGCCTCAGAAGTACAAAAATAAAGGGGATGTTAAAAACAGTACTTCAAGTAAGAGAGGTTTTCTATCAGGCAAATGGCAAAAACAGTGAAAAGGTTCTGTAATCCAAAATGGTGCAAAAGACAAACATTAAATTTTCCACATCTTAAAGAACACAAAAAATAAATAGATATTCTAATAACATTTACTTCAAGTACACAGAACAGGCTTTTGTTCTCCTGTGCGAAAACTGTCACTGAACTTTGGTTGCCAACAATAAGGTTTTCTTTTCTAATCCAAAATAGTGCAAAAGTTACCAAACAAATTTTCCACATCTTAAAGAACACACAAATATAATTTTAATCATGTTTCAACTCGCTGTGCTCCACCATTTGGAAAGGGACCATGTCTTTGCACAAGTGTGTTGTGATGGCCCTTATGTCATTCCACTGCATGCTCTTTCTGTCATAAGGAGTACTCTTGGAAAAGGCTTGCGCAATGGAGGTCTGTTGTTGGGTCGCGGGGGAAACTTTTTTTTCTTTCCTCCCGTGTCCGTAGACTGAGCCGGTGTTCGAGCCGAGCGCAGCCTCTGGCTCTCTGGATACTCGAGCACATGTTTTGATTTCAAATGGTGACATAAATTGCTCGTGTTACCTTTGTTGGCGGTCACAGTTACTCCACACACTTTGCAGATGACATTTTTCTGCTCAACATCCGACTTTTTAAACCCGAACCACGTCCAAATCACGGATGTAGCACTTTTTTTTTTTTTTTGACTAGCTCCTCCTTCTCCGCTGCTCCTGTGCTTGCAGCCATTTTCACACAGAGGTGGGTGCGATGACGTCATCGACGGTATGACGGCAGAGCACAAATCTCTACCGTAGCCAAATTTATATCGTTTCTACCGTCATACCGTGTATACCGCGCAGCCCTACTTATTTGTACTCTTTAAATACTAATAAGGAATGTCTGTTCATTTTTGACCCTAAAAATGTTCATATATGGCCCTTTTCCACTACCCTTTTTCAGCTCACTTCAGCCTGACACGGCTCGTGTTTCGACTATCTCAGAGCAGCACGACTCAGCTCGCTTCAGCCCTGCTTAGCACCCAAAACTCGCACTGTTTTGGAGTGGGGCTGAAGCGAGCCAAACCGAGCCGAGTGGGGCTAGGGGTGTGAGGAGACACTCCCCTGTGCACTGATTGGTGAGGAGGAGTGTCCTCACATGCCCACACACGCCCCGCGAGCATGCTGGGATCTGTAAACACCGTAAACCCGGAAGAAGAAGAATTACGAGAGTTTCTGAAGCCTTATGCGCCTCGCCTCATCTATACGCTCTTGCCAGTATCTGTTGGCGTTGTCAGTGACAACAAGCCACAGCACCAAGACCAGCAACACTAACGACTCCATGTCCTCCATGTTTATTGTTTACTGTCCGGGTCGTGAGACTACCGCTTAAAAGGTCACTGATGTCACTGTTTGCGCCGCCTAACGACATCACGTGACGTCCACCCACTTTCGCTAACTCCACCCAATGTGTCCACCCACTTCCAGCCAGCACGGTTCAGCGCGGTTGTAGTCGAAATGCAACTCCAACAGCCCCGCTCAGCTCAGCATAATGAGCCCTAGGGGGTACATTGGTGTAAATTGTACCGTAGGGGACAGAAATGGACTCCTCCTGTACCCTTATTTCAGACAGTCTACTCATTCATCGATTTTTCTGTATTGTGACTATTTTCTACGCTGTAGAACACTGAAGACATCAAAACTATGAAATAACATCTGGAACATGCACTCATTGGTCACGTTATTAGGAACACCCACCTGCTGTGCTGTTTGATGCACTTCTCTAATCAGCCGATCCCTCGACAACAGTATGATGCATCAGATCACGCAGATACAAATCAGGAGCTTCACTTAATGTTCACAATGTTCAAACAGAATGGGAAAAATTGTGATCTCAAAGTGTGACTTTCACTGTGGTATGGGTACTGGTTTGAGTATTTCAGAAACTGCTGATCTCCTGGGGTTTCACACACTTGGTCTCTAGAGTTTACACAGAATGGTGTGAAAAACATCGAGTGAGTGACAGTTCTGTGGGTGGAAACAAACGCCTTGTTGATAAGGGAGGCCAGAGATCAGAAAATGGCCAGATTTGGTTGAGCTTTTTTTTTTTTTTTTTTTTTTTTTTTTTTGCTAGGAAGGATATAGTAACTCGTATAATCAATCGTTACAACCATGGTGAGCAGAAAAGCATCCCAGAAGAACAGCAGTAGCTGAAGAACACATTGTGTTCCACTCTTGCAGCTAAGAACAGGAATCTTAGAATCAACAAGAAGTTCCTATTAAAGTGGCCGGTGAGATTTATATGGTAAACAAATGTTTGCGTTTACCTTGGTGACCCTTTGTACACTATTGGCATTATCCTTAACCAGCTTCGAGTTCATCACCTGGAATGCTTTTCAATTAGCAGGTGTGCCTCGTCTAAAGGTCATTAGTGGACGAGTTTCTCGCCACCTTAATACATTTGAGATCAAACAGTAATAAGAATACAAATAATAAAATCGCCTTATTCCATCCACAACTGTAGTAATCCATACTGGTATTATATCAAGAACCAAATAAGTAAAGAGAAACAACATCCATCGTTACTTTAAGACATGAAGTGACCTTTTAATTCATAAAGAACAAACACTGAATTAGGCGTGTCCAAATTTTTGACTGGTACTGTATGTAAACACAACTAGATCTGCCTGCGTGTTTAATCCAGTGAAAGCATTTGGGCCTTATGGTGTGATTATGACTCAGACTCCACCAATGTGCTTGATGCAAAATGGCTGCTCATTTGCTCATTACCTCACAAACAAACTGGCAGACTCATGCAAATGTCGAGTTTGACATGCGAGTGCACGAGAGCTTCAGTCACATTGGACTTCTTTGTTTAACTCCAGAGATGTCGCTGATTCGACTCCATCTGAAGGAGATTATTGAGTTTCTTGATTGGTCCCATGTCTTATTTTTGTTTTTTAATGTAACCATTAACATTAATTGGGAGAAGTCTACTGGATTCTTCTCTATAATCTATAAGGAATAACGAAATGTTCTAAATCGCTCATCCCACAGCGAACAGTGTTTTAATTTATTAATGTATGAAACATTGTTGTCGAAAGACAAGATGCCCAAGGGACAAGTTTGCTCCTGTTATCACTTGGCTGTGATAAACTCTTTCCCTCCTCAGTCCTCTTTCTCTCGCTCGCTCGCTCTCTGGAAATTGGATCTCTGTTAGTGCTGACACTTTACTCCTTCCATAAATATTGAATAAACCTCTCTAAACCAGAAATGTCACTATATCAACAATATAAATTTTACTTTCTTAAACAGCAGCATCCTTTTTAAATCCGTTCATTTTTAGTCGTAGGTTATGTGGGGAAGACTTGGCCTCCGTACAAGTCGGTGTGTATGATCTGTTGCTATAGAAACAATAACGTATCAGAACAAGCGTATTCATACAAACCCGTCGGTCGTTTGTGTTGCAGTTGGAACTACTATCTGAGCCAAGTGAAGTGGTGATATGAAAATAATGCATATGTTCTGCCCAATCAGAATCGAGCATTTGACTGCACTGTATTAAAAGTATGGAATAAAACAGTGTCATGTGGCTACAGGAAAATAATCAACCATGAGGCAGTGTAGCACAGTTACACCGCATTCTGAAGGGCTTTATTCCTCTTGTACCACATCAGTGTGACAGTGATGACTGTTTTTATTAAAGAATGTCATGTCATACTTTTTTTTTTTCTTTAAATCCATGTAATGTTAAACGTTGTGGATCATCCATGAAGCAGGTTAGTTCCTGTTCTGACTTGTAGCTGTAAACAGTCACTCGCTCACTGCATCTCGTTATTCTCTGTTGAAATCAGGGCTTTGAACCGGTTCAAGGAACGAAAACCGGGAACTTTTTCTATTTCACATGGAACAGAAACAAAACCAGAAACTTTATTATTTTTTATGTTCCGGAACAGAAACGCTTATTAAAAATAATGGTAACCGGTTAATACCGGTTTTTATTTCGTTCCTCAAAGTTTCTGTAGCCTACAAATAAAAGTCATTCTTCTCCTGCACAAGTTTCCCGCTGGGGTTCACTTCCTGTGTGACGTTCGCTGATTGAATGGAGAGAGCGGGAAGGTGGACTAGTGAGTAATTGCATTACTGAGTGTCTGAGCAAAGAAGAGCCTGAACGATGCAACCTCCCTATTGGCTGTTTGTAAAAATGTATCAGTTGTTGCCCTTCCCACGGGAATCATCGCGGGCTCGAGAGACGAGACCTGACGAGTTAGTTCGTTGGTAGCAGAACAAAATGTCTGGACACAAATCGGGTTTTCAGAAAAGGAAAGAAAATAAACGGAGGGTCGAAAATACAAAAAAGGAGGCAGAAAATGCAAAACGGGTTTTAAGGTAGGACAAATGGTTACTAACTTTTTAAGGCAGTCCGCCGTGGCTGCAGGCTTTCAGTTGTCATTGAATGGTTAGTTTTCTGAGGCAGCCCGCCGTGGCTGCCTGCAGGCTTATTTATTATAGCCCATTTAGTTAAAATAGTTGATATAAAATGTTTATAGTTATGTGATGGTTGTCCTGATTTAGACTGGTGGTTTTTTTTGGGGGGGGGTTGCGCGATGTTGCACCCGGGTCCAGATTAGGGCAGAACCGGCCCTGGCTACATTTCAGGTGTAGTTTGTTTTATGTATGTATGTACTTGCATAGATGTGTACTTGGTCTTCCAATATGGCGCCTAACAAAATCTCGCGGCGCGGTGACGTCATGCGGTAGCCCTCTATAGGGCCTGACTAGCCTTTGGTAACACACTAAACGAATTATCTTTCATTTTTGGCACTTTTTCTGTTTGTGTAGATGGGAAGACATACTGAGAATCCAAATCGCCAACATTTGAAATAATAATTGTTTTGAATTATTTCTTGTCTTATTTAATGAAGGTTGTAATAGAATTAGCCTACATTTGGCTTAAGCTGGATGAGACAGAGACATAATTTTATAGCCATTTGTTAAACAGCTGACAGGGAACGTAATTAACCGTTCCGGGAACGAATTTTTTTTGTTCTAACCGGTTTGGGAACGTCTATTTAATGGTGGAACCCAAAACCGGAAACGTTAAAATTCCGTTTCTGTTCGGAACGAACCAATAGGAAAAAAATTCTGGTTCAAAGCCCTGGTTGAAATGTAATGACAATTAAAAAAATTAATCAATTTACAATTTTAAATATGAAGTCCAAAAGTTTCAAGTCAGTTGCTTCTGGTGAGGCCATTATTATTATTATTATTATTATTATTATTATTATTATTATTATATTTTTTAAATTGGTCCTGTTCCAGCATAAATTATACAAAGGTTTTTTTTTTTTTTTTTTTTTTTTTTAAATAAAGGTAAGAAATTAATATTGCCTAATGGACATTTCAGACACAGTATGTCCAGATGTTCTCAATTTTTGTGAGCGGAAATAAATCCCGAAGAAGCCGTGCTCACTCGATAGCCCGTCAGTGAGCTGGCTGACAGTGGTTTTGTTTATTCCTGTGAAATTGGCTTCCCTTCTTTCTTTTCATATTCATCTAGAGAGCTTTTATATTTTCCATCAGAAATAATATTCATGGAAAAAGTATGCTGATGTCACTAACTCTCCAGTAATAAGTTTGACAGGTGAGCAGAGTGATGCACAGGGACACGCCTCGGTGTGGTTAGAAGAGGATCACAAAAGTACTTGTTTAGCGATTCAGCCACAAGGTGGCAGTGTAGCTCCAATTATTCCGACTTGCCTTCATCTAAGTACACCCTCAGATCAGATATCAAGAAGGAAGTTAATTTCAGTAATTAAATGCACACACCGTTTAAAGGTTGCCATGTTTTCATAAATGTAAATTTGTGCACAGTTTAGAATCAGGTTTGTCTCGTGATTAAATCTGAGAAGGTGGATGTGAAATCTTAACACACTTTCAGAAGTTTGAAATATTGTTTTTCTTTTCTGCTGTTTTCCTGCAGGTCTGCTCCCGCTGCAGAAGGTCCCGGCGCCTCGGGCGTGGCAGGAAGCAACCGAAGACTGCAGCAGACCCAGGCTCAGGTGGATGAGGTACGAAAAACAATTTACAATGAAATCCTGCATGCACCAATGTGGGAAAACGTATTTACAAATGTGCACTAGGGGGCAGTGTTGCACTTGGGAGCAAATACACAAACCACTGTGCTTGTGCTCATGAATACGAGGCGTCTACAAAAATATTTTCAAAATGGCTGACTAATTGGTCTGAAGAACAACCTGCGCGTTTACAGAAGCGCCTTCTTGACGTAGTCTGACGCATTTCTTAATGATGCAGCGTATGGTCCTTGTGTCACTGATCTATCTGCAGGATGTTTACGTCTGGTATTGTAGAATTAGTGGCCCTTTTTCCAGAATGTATCACAACTCCAATAGAAATAATTCTACTAATAGGAAAATGGTGGTGCGAGTTCTGTAAATAAAAGCTTTTGTGTTGCCAGATTTTTTTTTCCTACCCTTGACTTACGAGACATCCTGTATGTCCGATTATCAGTTATAGCACCAATTTAGAAATGTATTTACACTTTTTATAATCTCTTGATCCTACAGGACTGGTTTAAATCTCTGAGGAAAGTTGTAATAGTGCAAGGAAAGTAAAAAAATATTTGCGTGCACAAACAATTGACATGACACGCAAATGAATTGTGATTTAACGAATGGGCTACCATCGATGTCTATCTGACTATATTAAAAAAAATAAATAAAAGCTTTTGGATAGGAAATTTAATTACAGCAAACAGATGTGAATAATTGTATGCTCGAGCTGCTTCATGGTGCAGTCATGCTCATTAAACACGGAGATTCTTCCTGCTGTGTTTCACTTTCACCTGTATGAAGTTTGAGAAACTCCTCATGCCGGATCCAGACTTATTGGTCATACATAAGCTGTTGATTGATTTGACAAGGATTCATGATGTCAGTAGGAAGTTGTTAAAAATGTTGTTTTGCAAGACGGGTAATGTGTGTAGCGGATTTGTGATGCACTGTGTAAACTTCAGTGTATACACTATATATCCAGTATAACTGGATATTTAACAATTAGGCCACAAAATCAAGTCGTACATGAGCTGATGGCTGTAAGCTATATACGACGAGATTGAATGGAATAACGGTTTTATTCTATCCACATTCACTGGCTTTTGAGAAACTGAGCATTTTTAGTTATTTTTTACAAATTCGATAAATAACTTTATACAAAATCATTTCTGCTCAGGCAGACTTCTTAATCTATGGATGGCTGCACGAATTGATTTTAGCTTTATTTATTTTTTAATTTATATAGAAAGTGCCGTGTTGCTGTCGTGCCAAGGTATAGAATAGCTTAAATGTTTTATTTAATTCTTCCTTGGACGTTTCAGTTCCATAATTTTTCAGTCTTCTTTGAGGTTTTGAAGCAGTCTTAAACAAATTTTAATGCGTAAAGATGAAGAATGTAAACAAAGTGGGGAAATGACAGGAGCAATTTGTGAAAAATGTGGTGTTGGTGATGATTCTTGGAAAATAAAAGAGGAGTTCTTACCATCAAATACTTTTTCTGTATTTTATTGCTGCTCTATAGGCAGGCCTCGGTTGGTTCAGCAACATGCTCCACCATTTTGTTTTTCTCTACTCATGGTATATGAGCGGATATCCTAGTAGAAGAGTAGCCAATCAGAGCGCACGATTGCACGTATCCAGTGAATGTGGATAGAATAATTATTTCTATAACAAGTAAGGAATAAAACCCATACTGTTATAGGAAAATGATCAACATCAAGGCAATGTGTTGAGGGTCCCCCCCCCAAGTGTTTTTATTCCTATGATACCACAGGAATTTTCAACGATTACAGTTTAATGCTATGTTTAGTGTTCCATCATGTCTGTAAAACAAACCTGTTCCTGTTCTAGCTTCTGTTATTGCAGCTGAAACAGTTCAGACAAAAAAAATGTAGTTTGCCATTTTACTGAAATCCTAGTGTAAACTCCCCTGTTCTGACGATTTCAGATTCATTACTAAACATTACAGCTTTACCTCTGACACTGGAGACTCCTTCCATACATGTCAAACTTACTGAAAATGGCACCATATCAACAATTATACATTTATTTAAAACAAAGTTTTATTGGAGTGCCCACTGTACAAGTCCCTGTGAATCAGCTGTTACTATAGAAACTATAACGTATATGAGAACTAGAAGGGCACTCGGTGAAGTCCATAGCCACATCTGGATTTGCATCTTTTTTTTTTTTTTTTTTGGGTCCGTGGCCCACCTTTCTTCAGAATTTCATTATAATATAGCACTGATGTAAAGCTGTGATTTATAGCTGCACTACTATCAGAGCTGCTGTTACAGAAAAATCAGTCAACACCTTCTGACCAATCAGAATCCAGAAGCTCACTGTTAATCTCTTGAAACCACAGTGCATTTGAGTGCTCGAACCTGATTGGTCAGAAAGTGTTTGTGTATAATGGTGCACGTACTTCAGGCTGCAACACAAACGTTAATATTAATGCGCTTGTTCTGATAGTTGTTAGATGTACACAGGGACTTGTACAAAGGACACTGCTCCATATGATTGAGTACTAATTAAAATAAATATTTTAAAGATTGTGGTGACGTTTATTCCTTATTTAATCGAGTAGCATACAGTTTTAACGACTGTCACACATCCAACAGGAAATATTTCCGAGGCTGTTCCAGCTCTCTGTCGGTCTTTCTCGGTGTTTGGTATTTACGTCCCTGCGTTGATGCTGCAGTGTAAATGTTCTTCGTGTGCAGTATCTTTAACATCACATGAAAGCACAAGCAAGAATCCACTCGCTGGGGGAAATGGTAGCCTTAACCAACAGCCAGCTTATCTATCTTTTATTTATTGAAAAGCTGCCAAAGTACAGAACCCAGTGCCTCACTAATCTGAAAAAAAAAAAAATCTGTGCGGTCATCTGACTGTTCTGTTCTGTTGTAGCTCTCGCCATGTTCTGATTTTGTGTGCGGGGTTCATGTCAGGACTTACCTCCGCCTCTTATGTAATCGGCGGTCTCCATGGTTACATAAGCAAAGTGTGGGCCCCCTTCCAGTTTATGCTGTTTTAAAGAGACCGCACCCTGTTGCACTCATTCACACACTTCTCACTCTCTCTGCAGCAGTTTGTAGATCAGTGGAGCGTGTGGGTTTGGTGCAGGTTGGTCAGGATGTTTTAGAGTGCCGTGGGGGTTGTGTAATGGAAGGGTGAGGTTATGAAGCTTTCCGTCACTGTTCAGAAAAAGGGGACTTCCAGAGTTAAATCAAGATCTGCACACGTGTTGAAACATTCGAACAGTTTCACAGATTTGCTTATTTCAGCAGAGCACATCATGCTAATCGATACAAGATCAGCTCTCGTACTTGTACGTGTTGTTCCAAGAACCAGCTGCACCATGACACGCTTGAAGCATGTAGCCTGTAAATAGACTTGACCCTTGACCCCAGAGTGGAACACGCCATTCATGGGGTTTCTGTGCTGGGTGGAAACAAGTCTAAACCAGCAGTCTGAAACGCAGTGGTGTACTGAGTGCTGTATACACGTGCTATACACACTTCTCCTGAGGTTCCTCAGGTCATTGACCAGGAACCAGAACAAATCTGGACATTGATTCAAAACTAAGACCTTCATTTCAGTTTATTTTATATCTGTGGAAGGAGTCTCCAGTGTCGGTGCTTTGTGCCACAGCATCGTTTTCAGGACAGGAGTTTGTCTCTTGTGTTTTCTCAGTAACATAGCAAGCTGTATTTTATTTATTTACTTAAACTTCATGAGAGAGGATGAAAGCAAGCGAGGCTGGTGAGGAAAAGAACGTTTATAGCTACTATAACAAATGAGAACAGGAGCTAAATTGCTTCAAGGTTGTTCTGTTATATGAAAATGAAACGTAACTATAAATGGATAAAAGTACAGAGTTGTTAATAATAAAATATCCAGTCCATGTTTCTGGGCTGTAGCAGCATTCTCATGTGCAGCCTCTGATAGCTCTGCCCCTTTTTGCTACAGTAAAAAATAGGTGCATGTAATTTTATGGCAGATTTAATGCATCATTTTGAGGATTTAAAAAAAAAAAATCCTGATAATTTTGGAAGGATGTTTCATTTCAAAATGTAGGTCGTCATGATACACAAATGTCCCTAAAACGTCTTGATGTCTTGAAGGCAAGGCAAGTTTATTTATATAGCACATTTCATACACAATGGCAGTTCAATGTGCTTTACAGAAGTAAAAACAAAAACAGTAAACAATAGAGAAATAAAATTACATAAAATAATTTTCTTTATTCTAAAATAATTAATTAAAAGAATTAAAAGAATTAAAAGAAAATAATAAGAATTAAACAGTAGTAGAAATAAAATATTAATGCCAAAAAGAAAAAGGAGAAAAAGAAAGAGGAAAAAAAAACTAGCAGAATAAAATAGAATAAAGTTAAAGTAAATTTAAAACATGCAGAGAAAGTAAAGATTATAAAAAATGTAAAAATATTAATTATTTAACAGAAAGCATCTGAAAACAACTTGGTCTTTAACCTAGATTTGAAGCTGCCAACAGCAGGAGCATTTTTAATGTCCTTTTAACGCATACAGTTTTGTTTTCCGCTCGGGCCGTAGCATGTGTAAAGTGTCGTCTCTCGTTCCTCAGGTGGTGGACATCATGCGGGTGAACGTAGATAAAGTCCTGGAGCGAGACCAGAAGCTGACGGAGCTGGACGACCGGGCAGATGCTCTTCAGGCTGGAGCCTCGCAGTTCGAGACCAACGCCGCCAAACTGAAGAGGAAGTACTGGTGGAAGAACTGCAAGGTAAACACGCCTCCTCTCTGATTGGGTGGAGAGGAACTCGCAGATTATAACATGGAATGGAAAAGCAGTAACGCTGACGGTGTGACCGTTTCCTCATACACTCACTACTCGACTGGGGGTTTTTTTTTAGTTTTTTTTTTTTTTTAAATTTTATAACCATCTCTTTCTTGTATGTGATTTTCTGTAGATGTGGGCCATTTTGATAGCTGTGCTCATCATCGTCATCATCATCATCATCAGTGAGTATCTCTGTATCCAATTTGTTTCTGAATTAGGGATGGCAAAAACTAAAAATCTTGACCGACCACCGAGCCTCATTAGCCGGTTAAAGTCGGTTAACCTATGAGCTTAAAATTCTAGAATTGGAATTATTAGAATCTATTCTAAATCTAACCGCGAGCATCCGCACGTTCAGTCCCAGTCGCTGCCCTCCACTCACATTTACCTTTTCTACAGCGCGAAACATTTAGTCAAACGCGGCACTGATGTCGAGGGATTTGTATCGGAGCGGAGGACAAATGGCTCCAGCTTAGAGACAGTTTCAGTTGGCCATGATGGCGTTGAAAATAAAGTCAGGTGCTAGAAATAGTACATAACATTCAGTGATGGGAATAACGGCGTTAAAATAAAGGCTGTTATAACGCCGGGTAATCTAATTAATTAGCTACAATCGTTATAACACCGTTACCAATATCAACACGCCATTACTGCATGGTATTGAAGTTGCTCTGAAGCCGTCACCAACTTGGCTCACAGACATAAAAGCTGCGTTTGTCACTCCCCCTCCACACACCGCTGTCATTTCATTCTCTCCCCTTCTCTCCAAAAGTCGGCATCTGCGCCTTTAGTTTGTGTGGAGAGATCTGATCTGCAATAACATGCATTGTTGGCTACAGACCGAAACATACTTTCAGAATGCACTGGCCAAGGCAGGACTAAACTCCATGTGCCTTCTAATAATGATTAAAAAAAAAAACAGAATAGTAATTTGTAAGCTAAAAAGCCTGTGTCTACACTTTTCTTTCACTGAGTGTCAGCTGTCTTTAACTGGGGCGGGAGGGCGGGACATGACTGAATGGGTGTTTCTGATTTGTCAGCTGTCTTTAACTGGGGCGGGACATGACTGAATGGGTGTTTCTGATTTGTCAGCTGTCGTCCTTACACCGCATGGCATGCCCCAAGCGTTTACAACACAGAATTCCAGGTTCTCCGCTCCAAAATCGGCAGCTTCAAAATGATATTTTATTTTATTTATTTATTTTTTTTTAACTGACAACCAAAAAAAAAATTTAACTGGTTGACGTTGATTCGGTCAACCAACGGTCATCGGTTAACATCCCTATTCTGAATTACATAGGGAATTAAACACACATGCTGTTTATAGGAAATTAATCAGCTTTCTGGGGTGATGTGAATACGCAGAGTCACTGTTACCACCCTGAAGTTGATGATTTTCCTACAGCAGCACATCTTGAAGTGTTTTATACCTCTTAATGCCAACAATTACAATTCGTTATGGATTAAATAATACCCTGTACTTTTCATTCTTTTATAGCTACATTTTAATGTTCAGGGAAACTAATCGTGTTGCTGAAAAACTGCAAAAAATTAATTAAAAAAAAAAGCATAAACTGCTCTATCATGAAGTTACAACTTTACTGCTGATACTGGAGACTCCTTCCATTTATTTTATTAATAAAAGGTCCCTGTGAATGAGCTGTTGCTATAGAAATAGTGATCTAATCCTGTGATTTGCTGTCAGGAAATTAATCCACACCAGATCAGATTCCAGAATTTAACAGCAAGACGATATAATTATTTATTCTATCCACATTCACTGGATATGACCAGTCGCGTGCTCTGATAGCCTAGGAGTAGAGTAGCCAATCGGCTCATCTACCGTGAGTAGAGAGAAACAAAATGGCGGAGCGTGTTGCTGAACCAACTGAGGACGAAATAAAAACTACTCGAAAACACCCCCCCCCCCCCCCCAAAAAAAAAAAAAAAAAAAACCGCAACAAAATATGGAATAAAAGTATTTGATGGTAAGAATGGATCTTTTAAGTAATTTTTCAAGCATTATTTTTGTGTTTTTCACAAATTGCTCCGGTCATTTCACCGGTTTGTTTACATCCTAAGCAGAAGTGATTTTGCCAGACGTTTTCTACGAAGATTTAATTTCTCGAATTTGCAAAAAAAAGTGCTCCATTTCTGAAAATCCAGTGAATGTGGATAGGATAAGTTATTCCACTCAATCTCGTCGTACAACTTGGTGCTACGCACCTCGTCAGCTATCAGCTCATGTACGACTCGATTTCGTGGAATAATTGCTAACTGGCGTTTAGTTAATCCAGCGTTTTATTGGTTTTACGTTAAGTAACGTCACAGCAAGTTTTGTTAATGCTTGTGGATTATTTATTTATTTTATTTTCCCTCCAATCTCTTCCTTTTAGTTTGGAGTAAATCCTAAAACAGCAGGAAAATTGCAGAATGGCCTGACGGTTGCGATGGGAAAGTGGGTAAATATATATACGAAGTATCAGCTGATACTATGAAGACGGAGAGAGAGCACATTCTTGTTCTTCCTGACGTAAAGCTGTTCTAGCCTGCTGAGTGTCAAATTTTGTAAAAAGAAAAATAATCCTTAACACTTTTGTGTGTGTTTTGGTTTTAATGGTTTGCTATTCAAATGTGCAAAACCAGACTTTTTTTTTTTCCCTCTCTTCTTGCTTGTTAAAATTTCACACACTCCATACTTTTGTTGTTTGTACTCCTCACAACGGCCTTAAGCAGTCAGTAGTTAACGAGCAAAACAGGTGCCTTAAAGGAGCGGTTTGTCATTGTTAAAGCTTGGTGTTCCTCTGAAGCTTTGTTTTTAAGGGGAAAAGGTGGAGCTGGAGAGCGTTTTGTAAACTGAAATGAAGAAATTAGTTTTGTCAACCTGCCACTGAGATATTTATAAGACAACTGCACGGTCTAGAAGCAATTTATAAATGATAAACTGCTACCTTCTTGACTCTGAGGTCACATGATTGATTTGTGTACAGCAATCTGTTGCTGTTTATAGTCTTGATGTTGAACAATTCTGACCAAAATGTTGAACCTTTTTGCTTGCTGATTAACAGAGAGCTGTGTCTCTCTAAAACCTGATGTAAAATGATTGAATTGTTTTGTTTGGGGCTTTTCTCACTTTTTTTTTTTTTTAATTTTTTTTTAAATTATAAAAGTCATCATTGGGTGCCTTAACACTTAAACAGCATGATTTTGACACATCCAGTAACTTGAAGGCTTTCGAACAAATGCATCAGAGTGCCATTTAATCAACAGTGCCAGCATGATTCAAATCCGCTATAGATTTGTATAATAAGCCATATAATCATAAAACAAATTAATATTACACTTTATTTGAATTTGCACGGATTTTTTTTTCTTCAACCTGCTGAACCGCAGGTTTTTTTTTTATGATCTCATGCAAAGTGATGAGTTATTTGAATAAAGTTCTTGCTACAGTTTCACTTTTTTTTTTTCTTTCTAACATCACTCGCTAAGCAGCAGCGTTTCCTGGACGTTCACATCATGCACAAGTTTGAGTATGTCCCTGATTGATTGATTTTATATGTACAGTACTGTGCAAAAGACTTGGACCATCTGAGAACTGTGTGAGAGAAGCCATTTATCTAGACAGGGTTTGTTTTTAAACCACTTCATAACAGGATTTTTGCATTTTCCACCCAAAAAAAAAATCAGCTAGCTGGAGGAACTCTTGGTTTGTGTTCCAAACCTCTTCTCGAGGCACCATGTACAAGTTCAGTTGTATGTACTTGTTAAAATACCACCAGCAGCACAGCTCCTACAACTCCAATGTTCATTAGCCAAAGCAGGTGTGCTAGCAGTGGCAATTTAACAAGCACACCAGTGTACCGGGGGAATTGGAGAGACGTTCTCAGTAAAGCATGGCCCGTGTGTCTTTGGGAAGACTATTAAGCCCAGCTTTAAGCTCAGTAATGTCCTATAAACGTGATTCAGACCTGCTTGGGCTGTTAACATGGCTGAAAGTGTGTGAGAACACCTGGACATGAAGATGCATTCTTCGTGAAGCTAAAAAAAACAAACATATAACACTATTTCATGTATGGGTTCTAATAAAAGCTCTGTCATGTAACTAATGCAGAATAAAGCAAGTTCTATTATATTAGTGCTTCTGTTTATATGATGCAAGACAAAGTTTTCCGCATATTTTGGTCTCAGACTTTTGCACATTACTGCTTTCTGAATGTAAACCATTATATTTCAAATAATTCTATACGATTGCCTTCCAACCTGTTGTGCTTTTTGATTTTGCTACTGCTAATAAACATGTATTTCATCACCTCATTTTGGTTAAGGCTTCTGTTTGTGTTTTGTGTGTGCTTAAAGAACACACTGAACCTGTTCAAGGTTCAGAAACCTGGATTGCCGAAAGGTTTCTGGATAACAGCGAGTGTTTGCCCTGAAGTCCGGAGATCACGAGTTTGGATTCCAACCATGCCTGGAAGCAGAGCGAGCGCAAAACTTGGCTATGTGCTCTTGGTAGTGCATTTTCTGTCCTGTCAATCAGAGTTACCAGGCAACCATGCGAGTCTGTGAGCTCATGTATGCAGAAGAGGGCGGATAGCGCTTTCTTTTGAGAATGAGTCACCATGAGCAGCAGTTTGAAGAGATGCAGCTGGCTGGTTTCACTTTTCTCAGAGGAAGTGCATGTTAGCCTTCACCGTTTGGGGGGGGGAATGGGAAACCATCCAAATAAATTCAAAGGTTGTGCTTGGTAGTACACAAGGTCTTCTACATGATCACTCCATGTTCAGTCTACATGAAATCAACAGCCAGGTGGAGAATTAGTCGAGAAAACAAGTGACTGAACATGATCTGTTTCCTGGTTTACACTCTGCTGCAGGAAGTAAATGTGTGCATCAGGGCTGGGAGCCTGTTGGAGCCAACAAACTACGTTCATCTTCAGTATCCACTTTAATTTGATGACCGTCGCTGTGATTTTAAGGAACAAGTTTTTAATACAAAAAAAAAAACTGCAGAAGAAGAAGCCGCCTTTGTCCCATGTACAATCAAGCACAGCAAAATTCCTCCTGCAGTTGGAATTCATGGCCTAATGGTTAAAGAAGCAGCTTTGGGACCAAAACGTTGCTGGTTTGATTCCCTGGACCAGCATGAACAGCTGAAGTACCCTTGAGCAAGGCACTGACTCCCCCCAACTGCTCCCCAGGCTGCTCTGGATATGATGTACGTCACTCTGCATAAGAGCATCTGCTAAATGCCTGTAATGTAATTTTAATCCATCTGAAGCAGTGAATACACACCCAGAGCAGTGGGCAGCTATGCTACAGCACCCGGGGAGCAGTTGGGGTTAGGTGCCTTGCTCAAGGGTGCTTCAGCCATGATGCAGAGGGAAGAGAAAGTGCTGTTCATTCACTCAGCGCCCCTCACTTTTTTCTTGTCGGTCCTGGGAATCGAACGGGCAACCGTTTGGGCCCATGAACTGGGCGCCATTAGAATTTTTAAATAAGATGACTCGCACCTCCAGCAAGAAACCATAGAGCAATTATTTCAGACGGGCTAGGCTACATTGCGTTCTATTTGCTCAGTACAGTTTTACTTGTTCTGATGGTTTCTTTCCTACAGCTCCTCTTAGAACTCCACCAAACGTATATCCCTGAACATTATTAAAACCAGTCCAAGTGTGTGGTTACAGCCCTTATAGAAGGGAAAAAAAATACACTTTGTGTGGTCACATGGAAAACACATGAAGATAAGTTAGTGTTCACTCAATGGTGAAGGATTAGAAGGTTGAGGGTTCAAGCCCCAGCTCTGCCAAGCTGCCACTGTTGGGCCCTTGAAAAAGGCCCTTAACCTTCTGTGCCCCAGGGAAGGGGTGCTGTATCATGGCTGAGCCTGTGCTCTGACTCCAGCTTCCAAACAAGAAATTAATTGTATGTATGTGTTATTAAGATGCATTACAATATGAAATTGCACACACACATTCAGATCAGAGTAAGGAAATGTGACAATCGCATGTGGAAAAATTAAACCACACTCTACATGTGAAAGATTAACGTGAAAGTAAATTAAGAGTGTGTAAAAGATATGAAAATAAAGTGCACTAGATATAAAAAATGTGTAAGATGTGACATGCATTCCTAAATGGTTTCTAAAAACCCACACGTGAGTCATGTGATTTGTTCACATGCGATGTTTGTGACTGATGAAAGGGAGTGTCTTATAATTCTTTAGACTTGATTAAGAAAGGTTAGGTCTAGGGTTTAGTTAACTTTTTTTTTTGTTTGTTAATATGTTTAATTTACTAAAAATAAAGTATCCTTAATTGTGGACCAAAGACAAAATAAGGTTGTGTAATTTAAAAAAAATAGATGCATGAATTAATTTACATGCAGAATTAATTTGTGAGCATCGGTGAGCCTTTGGGAAGAAATTATTTTGATTATATTATTATTATTGGCCAAGTTTGATGACACACACACAAGCAAGTTGGTTCAGGCAGTTGGTGTCTCTAGTGATACAGAAAAGAAAAAAGAAGAAAAAAATGCATATATATATATATATATATATATATATATATATATATAAATAAAATCTACAATATTGACAATTTTAGCCATTACACAAAATAAATACATATGCAATCTATTAGATCTATAATATAGAGGATATTATATGGTGGTGTGAAGATATGAAGTTTATCTTTGAGTGGTAAAAACTATTTTTCACCATGAGAAGATAAACTTCGTACCTTCACACTACCATGTAATGTTCTTTATATTATATGGAAACATACACACAAAAAAGCAAGTTAATCAAAAGAATTGTAATTGTGAACCAGTTTGCCATTTTGACAACACGCATCTAGTCAGCGGGAAAACACTGGGAGTGACGTCATCAGAGTGAAATATCGGTGATTATTACACATCCAGGACACTTTTTTTGATGGAATAAAAATGTGTTCTATTCCCTTCTAGTGGGTTTCGTTCATTTGGTTTGATAGCATGCAATATTGTTAGCATATCGCTTATCCTACGTGTATTACGTTACTCTACCCAATAGAGAATGAGTGTTGAATATGGTTTACGATATTGCACGGTTGTCAAGACAACATGACATCACGTCAGAGATGTAAAACTTCCACTTGCGAGACTGTGACAATTTGTAAACAAACATGGCCGCTAGATTTGCTTCATTAAATACTCGTCTTTGATTCATTCAGTATCATGCTCGCTGAATGGAATATATCTGATAGACCATGAAAAAAAGCCAGCCAATATTATTTAAATATGTCACTCAGATCCGCGATGGATTTCATATGAAAAATTCAAGTTTGTCAACATGAGAAGATAAACTTCATATTTTCAAGCCAACGTGTGATTTTCTTTTTATTATATCGACACATTCACGAACCAAAAGTCCCCAAATTTATCAAAACAATTTATCGATTTCCTCACGAATGACGTCTAGAGATTTGTCACGGTTTTGGTTCTCCATGTCCCAGACAGAGCAGGATGAAAAATACGAGTGGCGAGTGCCGTATTTCCCAGTAAAACACTCGTATCTATTGCCGCTTTTCCACTACAAACGCGGCTGAGTCGTGCCGTGCTGAGTCGAGCTGAGCGGGGCTGTTGGAGTTGCATTTCGACTACAACCGCGCTGAACCGTGCTGGCTGGAAGTGGGTGGACACATTGGGTGGAGTTAGCGAAAGTGGGTGGACGTCAGGTGATGTCGTTAAGCAGCGCAAACAGTGACATCAGTGACAGTGGCGGAACAAGTCAGAGCCGGGCCGGGGGCGGGGCAAATGACCGGGCCCTTTATTAAAGCTTATCATAACATCATTTTAGGCTACAAAATGTCCGCAACTGCGGTGTTTACCAATTTCAACACTACCGGGTGCAACTATGTTATTTAGTACATCAAGTCCTTCAAACGAACATGTAACTCAGAAACAAAAAACATTAGGATACTGTACATGGCTCATAATAAAACATCAATAGCCTATACTGCGCACATTATTTGAAGGGCATACGAATGAGCGCTCAGAGGTTGCAACGGTGACAGGAAGAGTCAGAAATAAAAGGAGGGCGGTGCAAACCTCACTGAATGCACTGTGTTTACCAATTTCAACACTACGGGGTGCAACTATGTTATTTTGTACATTAAGTCCTTCAAACGAACATGTAACTCAGAAACAAAAAAACATTAGGTGACATACTGTACATGGGTCATAATCAGTGATGGGAATAACGGCGTTAGAATAAACGGCGTTACTAACGGCGTTACTTTTTTTAGTAACGAGTAATCTAACTAATTACTTTTTACATCGTTATAACGCCGTTCCCGTTACTTACAATAAAATACTATGCGTTACTTTATTAAAGCTGTTCTCATCTGGCACGCTGCTCGCTCAGCCTTTCTTTACTCTGCTTTAGTGTGGGGCGGGGAGACACGAGACAACGGCACAGTAAGCCAATCAGAGTAGATTTGGACAACATATGTAGGTAGGCCACGCCTACTGCACTACTGCGCGCTCTTTCAATCGGAAGAGCCAGCGATGGCGAGCGGTCAGCCCAGCACTGCGCTTTCACACTGGAAATACAGCCATTACTTTTCATTACTTGAAATAAAAGGCAAGAGTGTTTACGTGCAATGCACATTATGTCGAGGAACAAAGCGTTTGTCCTCGTCAGTGGCCAGTAATTTGTAACATAATTTTAATAACTGCAAAAATATATTACATTTGATAGATGTCTTATCTCACATTGTCCCACAAAAATATTAATATAGTGTAGATAATGTTACTAACTGGTTCTGTTAAGTGTCCATTTCAGTCATTAAACACATTTAACATTCACTTTTATTATGATTACACTAATTGAATTTGATTTTTTTTTTGGGGGGGGGGAACAAAATGTAACGGAATAATCACTTTCCCTGGTAATTAGTTACTTTTATGACAAAGTAACTCCGTTACTAACTCACTTTTTGGGAAAAGTAACTAGTAACTATAACTAATTACTTTTTGAAAGTAACGTGCCCAACACTGGTCATAATAAAACATCAATAGCCTACTGCGCGCATTATTTGAAGGGCATACGACGAGCCTTGCGCTCCGCGAACTCGTCCACGATGCTCTGTATGTCACTGATTCAGTGAGCTTTTAAGCGGTAGTCTCACGACCCGAATCACACACATCACATCACATTATCTCTAGCCGCTTTATCCTTCTACAGGGTCGCAGGCAAGCTGGAGCCTATCCCAGCTGACTACGGGCGAAAGGCGGGGTACACCCTGGACAAGTCGCCAGGTCATCACAGGGCTGACACATAGACACAGACAACCATTCACACTCACATTCACACCTACGCTCAATTTAGAGTCACCAGTTAACCTAACCTGCATGTCTTTGGACTGTGGGGGAAACCGGAGCACCCGGAGGAAACCCACGCGGACACGGGGAGAACATGCAAACTCCGCACAGAAAGGCCCTCGCCGGCCACGGGGCTCGAACCCAGGACCTTCTTGCTGTGAGGCGACAGCGCTAACCACTACACCACCGTGCCGCCCACGACCCGAATAGTAAACAATAAACATGGAGGACATGGAGTCGTTAATGTTGCTGGTCTTGGTGCTGTGGCTTGTTGTCACCGACAACGCCAACAGATACTGACTGGCAAGAGCGTATAGATGAGGCGAGGCGCATAAGGCTTCAGAAATTCTCGTAATTCGTAATTCTTCTTCCGGGTTTGCGGTGTTTACAGATCCCAGCGCGCTCGCGGGGCGTGTGTGGGCATGTGAGGACACTCCTCCTCACCAATCAGTGCACAGGGGAGTGTCTCCTCACGCCCCCAGCCTCACTCAGCTCGCTTTGGCTCGCTTCAGCCCCACTCCAAAACGGTGCGAGTTTTAGGGGCTAAGCAGGGCTGAAGCGAGCTGAGTCGTGCTGGTTTTTGGTAGTCGAAACGCGAGCCGTGTCGGGCTGAAGTGAGCTGAAGCGAGCTGAAGTGAGCTGAAAAAGGGTAGTGGAAAAGGGCCATATGTAATATAAATGGGTATGTGCTATCTACAAATATCAACAATATAAACAGTGCAGACAATGTGCAGGTTATACAAGAAACAAAAAATATACAGTCAATGCACATAACATTTATTATTAACTGAAGTTATTTTCTTTTTCTCAAAGTATTTCCTGCCTATAGATAAACTCCATCTTCAATTCGCTTAACGATATTTTAAAGTCGAAATAACAAAATATCTCATCGAGACACTGAAATAATGGTACTAAATCAAAAGATATAATGAGATCTTCATTTTGACATAACAGGTGAGCCAATCAAATAATCTCGATCAGTAATCAGAATAATGAGATCTTGAAATAAGGTTTGTAAGTTAGGAATAGACACGAGGTCAAATTAACAAAAATGTTAAATCAAAATAAGGAGATAATAAGGAGCTATTAAATTTACATCACGAGATATCATCAAACAACAGGTTATTAGGTCGAAAAAACAAGATAATAACGAGATATTAGGTCAAAATTCTGACATTGCTTTTATGATATTTAATTTTGCTTTAAACATTTACTTATTGTATACGCTTAACTTGTGTTAACCACAGTGGAAATTAGTGCTTGCGCTTTATTGTGGTGTTTATTTATTATGCTATTGTATCATTTTTATAATCAATCAATATTTTATTCCAAACTTGTGTCTCAAGGCCTGCATGAGAGGAATGTAAACACAGGGTTGTTTTGAATCGGTCTCTCCAGCCTGCCTTTAATGACGTCACCGGGTGTGTGACTGAACGACACGCCCCCCCCAAACAGCGCTGCCGGTCCGAGTCCGTCTCTCTCTCTCTCTCTCTCTCACACACACACACACTCTCTCTCTCTTTCACACACTCTCTCTCTGTTTTGTTTTGTCCTCCCCGTTGTGTAACACGGCGCTACACGTGAGCGCAGCAGCAGCCAGTTACACGCGCAGCGCCCCGGCCACGCCCACAAGGGGTGCGCCGTGGCCAATCACGACGCGTCCGTGTCCTATTCTGACGAATAGGCGTCGGGTGGGCGTGGCCAGGCTCACGTTGCAGTAATGCGTGTGCGTCTGAGCGAAAACTCGGCACGAGAAACAATAACACGGAAACGGAGAAGTTGCGCGCGTGGAGCGCGAACCGAACCCGGGTCTTTGGAGTCGAACCCGGAGTTTGATTATTGATTATTATTTTTTTCCCTCTTTTGGGAGTTTTAACGGCGGCGGGGGACAAAAATATCCAGAAATCCGGAAACAGTAAGCGCGTGCTTTCATCAGGAGCCGCAAGTTTCCGTCCGGATCCGCCGGACCGCGCGCGAGGGACCGCCGAGCTGTTTGATGTGGAAGCTTTATTTCCGGTGAGATGGTGTGATCTGATTGTTTGAACTTCTCTGGGCCTGAAGCAGAGCACGCTGCCTCAGATTAGTTCCCCAACACTCTAATCCTGCTCCTATAAACTGGGTCCTTCTTTAACAGCTTACAGCTCACTAATTGGGTTCTGACGTCACTTCCGGTGTTATACAGAGGAGTTATTATATCCTAACACAGCTGTATTGTCCTGTGCACTGGGTCCATGTGCGCCGAAACAGAACCAACCTGCTGCTGCAGTCTGTGTGTGTGTGTATGTATATATATATATATAAATTAGTCTTTATGTACGTTTTATTTTAATATTGCATGTGATTAAATCAGGCGCGCGCTCTCACACACACACACCTTTCTTTCAACCAGGTAATAGTGTCATCATTTAGAAACTGGTTTCTCTTCTCTTTCTCCTGTGACCTTAAATAGGTTTATATAATCAAAAATAACTCTTAATCCTAACAGATACTAGATCCAAAAACATATTTCATAGCTTGTAATTTATGGGACAATTCTTAAAGCATTTTTTAAAATGTTTTAATCACTCAGCCTGAACTAGTCTTGTGTTCATCCAATTAAAGGGCCTCTAACGTGTATGTCCCACCTCCAGGGGCGTGTCCTGCTCGACAGTACCACCTTGGGACTCTCCGTCACCATCAGCCCGCTGATGCTCAATCTCAGTTTCAATAATGCATGGCATCTTGTCGTTTAGGATATCGTCTTGGTTAAAATCATCCACAGCTGATAAAAGGCCTTTCGCCGTTTCCCATTTTTTAGATTAAGTTCACTAAGTTACTGCAGGCTTGTTTAAAGTCAGCAGGGGTGTGTCATGGTGTATCTCGAACACTAATGGCACTGCTATACACCATTACTCTGATTTCCTGTTTCAAAAGGAAATACGTCAACGTACGGAACAGACTCTTTGTTTGTTTGTAAAAATATTAAAATAGCCCATGCATATTGTTTACTTAATTGTTGCACATTGTCAAGGGGCAGGGATATACTGTATTAGCCAGCAAGTGAACAGTCAGTTCTCAAAGTTGATGTGTTGGAAGAAGGAAAAATGGGCAAGTGTGACTGAATTTAATAAGGACCAAATTGTGATGGTTAGATGACTGGGTCAGAGTGTCCCCAAAACAGCAAGTGTTGTGGGCTGTTTCTGGTATGCAGTGGTTAATACCTACCAAAAGTAGTCCAAGGAAGGACAGCTGGCACCCAAGGTACATGGGGAGTGAAGACCAGCTCGTCTAGTCTAATCCCATAGAAGAGCTATTGTAGAACAAGTTGCGGAAAAAGTTAATGCTGTTATGATAGAAAGGAGTCAGAACACAGTGCATCACAGCTTGCTGTGTATGGGGTTGCGCACTCACAGACGGGTCAGAGTGCTCATACTGACCCCTGACCACCACTGAAAGCACCTACGATGGGCATGTAAGCATCAGAACTGGACCATGGAGCAATGGAAGAAGGTGGCCTGATCTGATGAATCATGTTTTCATCATGTGGACAGCTGGGTGTGTGTGCGCGCGTGTGTGTTGCTTTGCTGGGGAAGAGATGGCACCAGGATGCACTCTGGGAAGACTGTGATGTTCTGGGCAATGTTTTCCGAGGGAACCTTGGGTCCTAGCATTCATGTAGATGTTACCCTCCAGCGTGAGGTCCTGGTCTTCCCGGACAGTCTCCCATCCCAGTACTAATCAGGTGCATTGGGTGGCGCTGATCCCGACCCCTCGACCTCTTGCCTATGATATAGCTAAGGTTACAGTGTGGGGGTCCTCTGGTACCCAGGAGAGTGTGACTCCCTACTTGCATCTGTATTGCAGCGTGCCTTGCCAGATGGTAGTAGGTACCATTTTTATGATGGTCTTTGGTATGACCCGACCACGAGTAGAACTCACAATCTCCTGGTCAAGAGACAGACACGCTAACCACTAGGCCACCTCATGAACAAGTGAGGTATACCTACCACCTACTTAAACATTGTTGCAGACCAAGTACACCCCTTCATGGCAACGGTATTCTCTAATGGCAGCGATGTTCACAAGGCTCATTGTTCATTGCGGGGAGTGAAGGCTAGCCTATCTGGTCAGATCCCGCAGAAGACCTGCTGTAGCACAAATTGCTGGAAGAAACCCTGTGCCATGGCCATACTGCAAAAATTGTTCAGGAATGGTTTGAGGAACATGATAAAGAGGTGTTGACTTGGCCTCTAAATTCCCCGGATCTCAATCCGATCAAGTGTCTGTGGGATGTTCTGGACAAACAAGTCCAATCCATGGAAGCTCCACCTCACAACTTGCAGATACCACAACACACCTTCAGAGGTCTTGTGGAGTCCAGGTCTGGACAGGTCAGGACTGTTTCGGTGGCACAAGGGGAACCTATGCAATATTAGGCAGGTGGTTTTAATGTGATGGCTGATTGGTGTATGTATATACCACAGAGCCAATAACAATAGCAGCCCTTGTAATCTGAGAACTCACTTCTGTGTTTGTTGTGAATCACACTGCAGAAGTGAGCGTCTTTATTTACCAGCACATGGAAAAAGATGTTGTTTACATGCAGATCTTTAACAATATAATAACCAGGACACAAGCGCGTACATGGTCCCGAGCCTCAGGCTGCGTCTCAGTTACTGCTCAGCAAGTTGTCAGTTGAAGGTTTTTCATTTTAACAACATAAGACCGTAGTAACACAGCAGTTAAACTCCCTATTTTTTTCAGCCTAATCTCTGTTCACTTCTTCTGTAAAGCATGGGTGATTATCACTAACAATCATTTCCCTATAATGAGAAAAGAACAGAAATCTGTGTGCATCAAAACACAATCTAAAAGCATTTGATGAATTTGGTCAATAAAGGTTTAAAATTTGGGCATATTCAAAACTACAACTGTTACATTCAACATTAAGGGTGTAAAAATGAGGCAGACATGAGGAGAAAAAGCATTACAAAACTTTTCTTTGAGTATGATACACCTTTCTAATAATACACTAAAAAGTAGTTCTAGTTACTAACCGTTTAAGGGTTTGTGATATCCGTTCACCATCAGGTGGACGCTCAGATGCTTCCATGTTTGCCACAAATTCTTCCCTGTGAATCTCTGAAAGAAAAAATATTATACAGATTTACAGAAACAGTTTTGACTAAAGGACTCACCAGCTGCTTTGTGTTAATCAAACATACTGTAGATATTTGTACATAGAGATTCGATTGAAAAATTTGGAGTATTCCATTCAGGTCTTCATGCTAACTTCATGCTAGCTTCAATGAACAATATGATGTCATGTGGCGCAAATGGACATTGTATGGAGGTTTTGCCCGCTGTATGGTAGCTGGGCGAACTCTGCATACAAACGCGCTACATCACCAAGTCTGTGATTGGTTGTTACAAATAAGGTGTGTCTAAGCTGATTCATTCCAAGGTTTAAACTCACGATTTATATAATGATCTCATATTCCATCTTATTTCTCATTTCCTTTTCGCTTGGAAAATAAGCAGCTCTTTGAATTCCTTGTGTTCTATCCTTGCTTCGTGTACTTACAGCAGTGGTTTATGCTGTCCACACTTTGTTCTCAGTGTTGCGAAAAAAAAGTCACTATTGGCTCACTAAAAGTCGCTAGGAAGCGTGATGTCATAATACAATGTGTAACCATGTAATTTGCATACAGCACTACAGCGATGCCAAAAATCTCACCAGGCTTGCTGAAATGGTGCTAAAAGTCATTAGATTGCATCATTCTTAAATAGTTGGAAGGTGATTCTTTGCTGTTGGTCGCCAATGAGAATGGAGGTTGCTAAAGTTGCGAAAAGTCACCGAATTGTCAGTAGTTGCTAGATAGAGATTAATGGCCCTTTTCCACTACGCTTTTTCAGCTCACTTCAGCTCGCTTCAGCCCGACACGGCTCGCGTTTCGACTACCAAAAAACAGCACGACTCAGCTCACTTCAGCCCTGCTTAGCCCCTAAAACTCGCACGGTTTTGGAGTAGGGCTGAAGCGAGCCAAAGCGAGCCGAGTGAGGCTGGGGGCGTGAGGAGACACTCCCCTGTGCACTGATTGGTGAGGAGGAGTGTCCTCACATGCCCACACACGCCCCGCGAGCACGCTGGGATCTGTAAACACCGCAAACCCGGAAGGAGAAGAATTACGAGAATTTCTGAAGCCTTATGCGTCTCGCTTCATCTATACGCTCTTGCCAGTATCTGTTGGCGTTGTCGGTGACAACAAGCCACAGAACCAAGACCAGCAACACTAACGACTCCATGTCCTCCATGTTTATTGTTTACTATTCGGGTCGTGAGACTACCGCTTAAAAGCTCACTGATGTCACTGTTTGCGCTGCTTAACGACATCACCTGACGTCCACCCACTTTCGCTAACTCCACCCAATGTGTCCACCCACTTCCAGCCAGCACGGTTCAGCGCGGTTGTAGTCGAAATGCAACTCCAACAGCCCCGCTCAGCTCGACTCAGCCGCGTTTGTAGTGGAAAAGCGGCATTAGTCACTAAGGAAGGTCAAAACGTCACTACATCTAGCAATACATTTGTGTAACTGGCAACACTGTTTGCTCTCCTTCCTGTGGTTGTGAAAATTGGCATGAAATTTTAACAGCACCACCTGTAGTACCGGAGCTTTGGTGCGTGACAGCCAGTGAGAACATGAGGTTGTGATCACGCAAAAGTAGGTGTGTCTGTATACAACCCCTGCAGACGCCATCCTCATATTACATGTGCTGGGGCCTTTAATGACCTCAACGTTGGGAGTTTAAATCATAGGATGTAGAGCTGCGCCCTTGAGCGTAGCCTTTGCATTGGGATTTCTGCCTCACTTGTCACTTTGAGTAAAAGCAGTAAGTGATTGTGTAAATGAGAACAAAAGTCCAACTTTGAACTGATTATAGCATGTTCTTGAATATTTGTGCAGTTTTTATCCCACTGTGGAGCCTAATTTAAGAGACTGAACGTTTCCTAGATACTGCTCAATCCCTCAATGGGCTCAGAGGCAAACCTTGTAGTATTCATTAGGTCATGTGTGGCTTGACAGCTGCACACAGGGAAATATTTTTCTCTGCCAGTAAAACACTCTGACTCTACATGATGCAGCTGGGATGTGAATATTGCCATATTGGTGATGTTTAATCCCAGAGCGAGACTGTGTGTGTGTGTGTGTGTGTGTGTTTTTTTTTTTCAAATCAGATTAGACGTAGAGGGTTTTTTTAATCCTTCTTGATAACCCATTAATTGAAGAAGAGATGGAAAAATGAGTACAGTGTTTGTATTTTTAACGCCCAAGTAAGGTTTCATCAAGACCTCCTTTGCGGTTTGTGTAACAGTAGATGTGAGATATAGTCAAGACTGTTTTTAGATTTTAAGTGCTTGGCAGGTCTTGCAGATATGTTTCGCTGGATCATATAAATTAAATTAAAATAGACTGACGACAGTAAGTCTGGCATCCATATTTATAGCAAAAAAAAACCCACCTTCCTGTTAATGCAACTCTCCAATGATTATAACTCTATATATCTCTACATTTTTAATCATTAAATTCAAAATTCATTATTAGTATTATATCAGTTTTGATCTGTTTTGAATCATTTTCTGTTCGCTTTTTTAAATATTGGCATGCTCAATTGTTCAAAGTACAGTAAATGGTTCACCATGTGGAACCATCAGGACACACGCTGTGGAACCCTTTGCCATTTGAGACGAGGATCTTCAAGCATGCATGAGTGTGAAGCGTAAATTTGCAGCTGCCACATCCATAAATCTAATAAACACTGTGATCCACAGCGGATCCCGTATCAGCGGCGTATTTATTCTTCACATGCAGCGTAGCCTTGCCTTCCTCAGAGCCTCTCTCACTTCCCTGAGTAATGAAAGCCGGTTATGTAACTCCACAGTGATGACTCAGGCAAGGTTCTCAGCTCACGGCGGACCTTGTGAAAATCATACAGATGTGATATGCAGACACGTATCTCGACTTTAATTAGACTTAGCTGAGTAAGCTGGGGTTGTTGTGTCTTTTTCATTTGCACTCAGCAATTTTTCAACCTCTGTCAGTATGGTTTCAAATGCTAAAATCCATTTATATAGGTAATCGTATGGGGCCAAGTAAAATTAAGGATTCATTTCACGAGTGATTTCGGAGTTTTGAAAATTCGCGATGAGGGCAATTTCAAAACTTTGAAATCACGAGTGAAATTGATCCTTAATTTTACGAGGAACCATACGATTACTTGTTTATAATATATCGGGCCAAATTCATACTTCGGAAGCCATTCAAGTTCACAACATTTGTCATTCACGGTTTCTGAACCAATCAGGGTGCGAGACAATCTTGCACGTTTGAATCAGTTTCTAAAGCATCTTTCATCATGACACAAAAAAACTGTAATAGTACCTTGTCTAACTTACAGCATTCATATGCCACTAGAGAGTCGCTTATTTGTCTTTCTGCGGCCCATTTCTTAAATACGGAAAGCCAAAAATTCGTACTTTTTTTTTTTTTGTATTTTCGCTTGCAGCTTTCAATCGGTTTATCATTTCTTCGTCAAATATAGCGAAATGCAGCATTGCTGAGTCAGCAGAGTCGGCCATTTTGTTGACAAAATTTGCTAATTTTTGTAACCGTAACCAAGCAACGAACTAGCCAATAGCATTTCAGAAATACAGCCCATGTTAAGGAAAAAAAGCCCTCCTTGATTGACCAATCAGAATTGAGTAATTTGGCCCTATGTATTATCTCATTATCTGTAGCCGCTTTATCCTGTTCTACAGGGTCGCAGGCGAGCTGGATCCTATCCCAGCTGACTACAGGTGAAAGGCGGGGTTCACCCTGGACAAGTCGCCAGGTCATCACAGGGCTGACACATAGACACAGACAACCATTCACACTCACATTCACACCTACGCTCAATTTAGAGTCACCAGTTAACCTAACCTGCATGTCTTTGGACTGTGGGGGAAACCGGAGCACCCGGAGGAAACCCACGCGGACACGGGGAGAACATGCAAACTCCGCACAGAAAGGCCCTCGCCGGCCACGGGGCTCGAACCCGGACCTTCTTGCTGTGAGGTGACCGCGCTAACCACTACACCACCGTGCCACCCCCCTATGTATTATAAGGATATTAAATATCTATCAGTTAATAAGTACTTACCAAGCTACAGGGTGTTTACCCAGATGTTTGTCTTTTACAGGCATACAGGGAATTTTCAGTGAGTCGAATCAATTGTCTCGACTCACTAATAAGAGTCGACTCTTTCCGTTTTGTTCTAACCTGGACCTTTTTTTTAAATATAGATTTTCACTCAAGAGGTTTACATTTAAGAATTTTTGTTTAAAGAGTAGGCATATTACCTGCACCCACAAAAAAAGAAAGAAATATGCGAGTTCACCGAAAAGAACCGACTCCTCAGCGAACGACACATAACTAGCCCACAAACGATAATTATGCTGCTTGGCTCATTTTGTTTGTTTTATTGTTTTGAAAAGCGATGTAAAATCCACACAACCTTGTGGAATCATAAATGTGCATGTTACAATGCTACAAATGCTATCAAGCTGTAGTTTTTTATTTTATTTAAAAAATGCTAAATGAGTGAAGAGGGAAAAATCCCTCCAGTGTCTAAATGCTGAGGTAAAGTGAGTAACTGTTAGCATGTTGCTAATTCTGGTTTGTAAAGAGGGTTTAGCAGAGGGGAAAAACGAAATACAATGAAATCTTCCTTTTCCAGGCAAGAGTAAGTTTGCCATGTAAGTTAGAGTCAACCACAAGAAGCTAATTATTATAAATATTATTTATATTTTAAATTATTATAAATATTATTTATATTTTATATATATTTTATATTATTAAAAAATAATTAAGTGATACTCAGATTTTTTTGTGTATGAGCCCTGATTGAAAATGTATTTTTCATGTAAAGCTCTCAGGTTCCACTCTTCCCAAACACACACAGGTATAATAAAATATGCATTATGTAATAAAATAAATGAGTATTTAATGGAAAAGAAATGTATAATTGGTGATATTGAAGCATCACTCCCCCCCCCCCCCCAAAAAAAAAAAAAAAAAAGTTCAAAATTTGTTTTAATTGAGAAAAAAAATTGAAAAAGTACTTAAAAGCATTGTAATTTAGACTAACAGGATATTAATCTTTGTTGTGCTTGGTATTAGATTAAAAAAAATAATGAAAAAGAAAGAAATGGTATGACCCTTTGCTAATTTTAAGCATCCTGGTACATATTTTAAGTCGTTCATAAAATTAAAATTGACTAATTTTCAAATTATGCCCCTCTCTCTCTCTCTCTCTCTCTCTCTCTCTCTCTCTATATATATATATATATATATATATATATATATATATATATATATATACACACTACCGTTCAAAAGTTTGGGGTCACTTTGAAATGTGCTTATTTTTGAAAGAAAAGCACTGTTCTTTTCAATGAAGATCACTTTAAACTAATCAGAAATCCACTCTATACATTGCTAATGTGGTAAATGACTATTCTAGCTGCAAATGTCTGGTTTTTGGTGCAATATCTCCATAGGTGTATAGAGGCCCATTTCCAGCAACTCTCACTCCAGTGTTCTAATGGTACAATGTGTTTGCTCATTGCCTCAGAAGGCTAATGGATGATTAGAAAACCCTTGTACAATCATGTTAGCACAGCTGAAAACAGTTGAGCTCTTTAGAGAAGCTATAAAACTGACCTTCCTTTGAGCAGATTGTGTTTCTGGAGCATCACATTTGTGGGGTCGATTAAATGCTCAAAATGGCCAGAAAAATGTCTTGACTATATTTTCTATTCATTTTACAACTTATGGTGGGAAATAAAAGTGTGACTTTTCATGGAAAACACAAAATTGTCTGGGTGACCCCAAACTTTTGAACGGGTGTGTGTGTGTGTGTGTGTGTGTGTGTGTGTGTGTGTGTGTGTGTGTGTATATATATATATATATATATATATATATATATATATATATATATATATATATATATATATATATATAGGGCGGCACGGTGGTGTAGTGGTTAGCGCTGTCGCCTCACAGCAAGAAGGTCCTGGGTTCGAGCCCCGGGGCCGGCGAGGGCCTTTCTGTGTGGAGTTTGCATGTTCTCCCCGTGTCCGCGTGGGTTTCCTCCGGGTGCTCCGGTTTCCCCCACAGTCCAAAGACATGCAGGTTAGGTTAACTGGTGACTCTAAATTGAGCGTAGGTGTGAATGTGAATGGTTGTCTGTGTCTATGTGTCAGCCCTGTGATGACCTGGCGACTTGTCCAGGGTGTACCCCGCCTTTCGCCCGTAGTCAGCTGGGATAGGCTCCAGCTTGCCTGCGACCCTGCAGAAGGATAAAGCGGCTAGAGATAATGAGATGAGATATATATATATATATATATATATATATATATATATATATATGTGTATATATTACAATGCATTTTGGCATTAGATAATCTTTTGCTCTTCTGGACAATAAAATATAATTTGTTTATACTTGTATTAGCAGAATTGACTAATATCTTAAGCATCTGCATTAGACACTAAATTAAATCCAATATTTTGCTATTTAACCAGTTTCTTCTCCTTACAGGTGTCTCAAGCCTGTTCACATACACTAAGGACTAAACGAGACAGATGGATTTCTCCATAGAATAACAGTGTTGACCAGTCCAGCGACAAAAACAAACCCAAACAGCCACCAAGTGACCATTTGGTCACGTGACCAACCAGAGCATGTCGAGTGGACACAGCTACGAGGATGGAGAAGAGAACGGTTCTCCTGAGCCGAACTGTGCGGCGCGAGGTGTTCCGGTGGAGCAGGCCGACAGGAAGGCAGCTGTTGAGCTTCGGAATGGTTTTGGCACAGAACATTCTGGATCCAGATTGGGTTCAGGAGAGGATGAGGAAGCGGACAAGCGGCGAGGGAGAAGACCGTGCGTGGCTGAGAAGAGCGGCGGAGAACCTTCCAGCGGAGAGCAAGGTCAGGAGGATGTGGAGATGAACGACGGTCACGAAAGCGTCGGGGGAACACGGCGGCATACGTCTTTGGCTGATGGGAGTCCTGGGAGCACCACAGGATCAGACAGCACCAAAAGGTAACGACGTAATAATAATATAGAGTGCATTAAAGTGTCTGTGCATCATCATCATTAGTGTTTATGTATACGGTTTCTTTTTGTCTCTCTAGCTCGATGTCTGTGACCAGCTTGTCGTCCTACAGCCTCCACAGCACGGGCTGCAGTCAGACCAGACACCACACGCACTACAGGTGAATTCTGCATTCAATTCAGTTTTATTCTATTCTATTTGTGTAGCACATTAACAAAGATCTACAGAGTGTGTTGAAATTAAGATGCTCAGTATGAAAAGAGTTCTGGGATGAGGTCTTTATGATTACCGCAGCAGCTCTTAGGTAAAAATGTATACTTTTACATCAGATACACACTGTAATGGTGCTGTTTTATTAATAAGGCTGAACTACAGGATCAATTAGCAGTAATAGTGTTAGATCTGCCTTAAAATATATTAAAACAAACTGGTAACAACTTGGGATGCAATATATGTAGTTAAACGAAGGGAGAAGGAAGAATTATCCATATTTAGAGATGATTATTTAACAGTTATTCGCCGAAGGTGAGGTGAATATTGATGAATAATATCAGAGAGAAAATGAAGTCGGGGTTATTATTCACCGATATTCACTGAGCATGAGGTGGATAATTGTTTTAGTTTAAATAGATAGATTAGATAAAACTTTATTGATCCCTTTGGGCGGGTTCCCTCAGGGAAATTAAGAATACACAGGCGATTTATTTAAAAAAACAAAATCATATTTAAAAAAAAAAAATTCAAACTTCAAAAGCGGCATGCAAATGTAATAAAGGCGTGGCGCAGACTTGTCACTTATCTATGCCAACGCACATAAAATATTTTGTTTTGAAATCGATAAAATAAACCACAGTTCCACTTTACCTTTGAATAGTTTTAGACCAAACTTCATAGCATCTTTAGTGCTTTTATTTTAGGAACAGCATTTTCTTTCATCATTTTTAATTATTTTTCACTTGCGGTGACGAAGCAATTGGCCGCCGTTTTGCCAAGGTGATTTATCAAGAAATAATCCGAATCTCTCGACCAATCAGCATGCACGATTTACTATAATCACCTCCATATTTATACTAAAAATTTAAATAATGTCAGAACTGCGATACTTACAATCGTCCTACATTGTCCATGTCTTTTGTTGAGCTTGAAATAGTATTGACACTGTAACGAATGGTGTAGTTTATTATGGTATCTGAAAGACATTACGTTTGTTTTTGTTTGTTTGTTTGTTTGTTTGTTTCAAAAATAAAAATTCAGAGTGCGAGCATTTTTTAATATTTATGACCGTTCTTGCGCAAACCGTATGACATGAATGGATTATTAGTTTTGAATAACTTTGACTGAAGAATTAAAGGTGTTCTGAAAAATCGTTGTGATTTTACAGAATCATTTATTAACTGCCCCATTTGAAGTGGGTTTTTGAAATTTTAGTTCTTTCTACAGAACATGTTGAAATTGTTTTATGGTAATCACACATTCACGTCCTTCCTTCATGTCAGTGCCATGATTTATTTATAGAACCAGAGTGGTAAGTTCAGACGGCACAAATCTGCAATATCCGTATTGAAAAAGATGAATTTGTGATCGTTTTTAATCCATTTTATATTCTGCAGCCTTCAAGTCATTTGCAAAGTATTTTTTGCATATAAATGCATACAGTGGAACTTTCAAAAATACAAAGAAATGTTAATATGATCATTTAATTATGACACGTCACACAGAATAATAATGTTCAGACTGCAGTAAAGGTGTGCTTGCACTGCTGTGATGTTTGATTTTAATGATTGTGTGTGTATCAGCGAGCAAGCGGAGCAGGGCCGAGACCACGCCCACCGGGAGATGATGCATACGGTGCATGAGATGAAGAAGAGGTTGCCGTCGGAGAAGAGGAGCCGCAGCAAACCCGGCACTGTGGAGGCTCTGAACTACGCCTTAAACTGTGTCAAACAAGTGCAAGGTAAAACACACACTCAAACAGGACTCTAAATAACTGTCATTGCTTAAATTCTTGCCCAACCCTTTTCTTAGAAATGAGTTTTAATTGGTTAAGTGCATCAGCCAATCAAAATACCGAGACGACTCCAGCCCAAGTCTTTTTCTCAGAAATTAACTTAAACTCTTCTCTGACCTGACTGTTGTTCTTTACTCCATTTTTGGATAGATAGATAGATAGATAGATAGATAGATAGATAGATAGATAGATATGCATATTTGACTGTATATTAATAAATTAATGTTTAATGTAGTGTATAAAAATTTAACAGGGTGACAAACTTTTTTTTTTTTACAAATTATCGCCACATATTTATCATCACATTATTTTCCTTAAGTAATAAAAAATCCAGTAAACAGAAACCTTTATTCCTATGGCCTATAGTCAGGTTTTACACTCTCTCCATTTGGTTTATAGGCGACCAATTTTTGAAATCAGGTTTAATCCTGTTGTTAGCGACTGCTAAATAAAAACCAAAAATTCCCACACCAGCGTGTCTGCCGCCTTCAGGATAGTCAGGGATTTGATTCGTGACTCTTTTATGGAGAACAGACGCTGATTATGTAACAGTGTGAGCGAACACTGGACCGTATAACAAAGAGGCGTCGGCTCTGAGACAGAGCCAGAGTAAACGTCAGCATCTAGAATCAGCAGTTCCTCGTGACTGGGAGATAAAGTATATGATAAAGTCCACTTTATGAGTGATTATCAAAGTGCCTCTGATAAAATCTGATTCCTACTCAAACTTCTCAACCATATGCTCCAGAATCCTTCATTGTTTGTTATGCGGTTGTGTCTGCTGTTCTGACATCAGTGCCACTCCATGAGCATATGCCACTCCTGCCATATGCTCATTAACCCAGAGTTTGACTCACACACTGTATGCCGCCGCTCACACCAGCTTTTTGGGTTTGTTTTGTTTTTCCTCCCCCCCCCTTTCTTTTATAATTACTATGGCGCCCCCTGCAGCAAACAATGAGTACTACAAGTTACTGATGTGTAACGGACTGGAGGAGAGAAAAGACGCTGCGGTGTGCAGCTTGGAGCAGCTGGAGAGCATGACCTCCGAACACACGCTCAAAAATACAGTAAGGCCGCTTTAAGATGACGCAGCCAGTGAACTCTTTAGAATTTGGGTGAATCTTTTTAGAAGAATCTTTTTCTCCTCCTCCCACAGGACATGTTCGTAGTGGTGTTCTCGCTGGCTTCGGGCCGAGTGGTGTACGCGTCCGAGCAGGCCTCCAGCATCCTCAACTGCAAGCGCAAGTTCCTCGACTCGGCCAAGTTTGTAGAGATGCTGTTTCACCAAGACGTCAACGTGTTTTACTCTCACACCGCGCAGCCGCACCTTCCGCCCTGGAACCTGGGGACAGATAATGGTGAGGACACAACATGGTGGTGTTTTGTTTGTTTGTTTGCTTTTTGTCCACACACTTATGGTATTTCTTCTGTCAGAAATTTTCTGTGTGAGGTTTCGTGCAGATCTTTTGCCTAACTGCTATTGTTAGATGTTAGTAGCCTATCTTTTCCCTACAACATGTAGTATAGTTTCTTTCAACACAAATCCAGTTGTGAATCTGATGATTTTTTTGTTTTTACCTATAGAAACTATATAAATGGCAGCTTAAAAAGAAAAGCCCTGTTGGAAATCTACACCTTTACTCAAGAACATTTAAAAACATGTTCAAAATGGTTTAGAGATGTAAGAGCTTAACATAATCATTGGTCTAGTATAAATTGTACAGAAGTCTAATTGTTATATTTATACCATTCTGGATTCTGATTGGCCAGAAGGTGTGAATAATAGTTCTAGTTCAGGTGCAAATCACAGGTTTATATTATCACACCTGTGATATAATATAATACGTTATTGTTTTTATAGTAACAGCTTATTCACAGGGACGTGTATGGCGTACGCACGATATAAACAGGTGTAATTGTTGATATGGTGATGTTTTCTGAATAAGTAGACGTTTATTATTTCACATTTATGGACGGAATCTACAGTGTGAGCGCTTTGTAACAGTCAGAGGTAAAGGTGGGACAGAGAACTTGTGTGGTTTCTTTGCAAAATGACAAACTGCAGGGTTCTTTTCTTATAACTAACTTCAAGAAAGGAAAAAGAGGCTGGTGAGGGAATGACTGTTTATCGCTGCTATAAAGTAAGTGAGAACAGAGACTAGCTTGTTTTGCAGACAATAAGAGGTATAAAGCACTTCAGGATATGCTTTCATAGGAAAATAATCATCTTGTACTAAATCACAAAGCAGCATCATTGATTAGTTTCCTGTAATAGCACGAGTCATAGTGTTTTTTATTTATCCCTTACGTCACATGTATCCCTTGTTATTTTGGTTGACAATATATTTTCAAGTTGTAAAATAATAAATCCTTGGCAAACACATGAGGTAGAAATTTAAAACAACTTTAGATTATGTAGTTTCAAAATAATGCCCCATTTGGTTGCATCAGGTACACGCAAGAAATAATTTAATTATATAGAATTTCCAGTGTGTCTTGTTATTGGCCGGGGATTAGTGCAACTTCAAATTTGCTAAATGTAATTCCTCATTTTGTATATGCTTCTCTTTCTCTCTCTCTCTCTCTCTCTCTCTCTCTCTCTCTCTCTCTCTGCAGGTCTGTTTCAGTGTACCCAAGTCAAGTCGTTCTTCTGCAGAATCAGGTCAGAGTTCAAAGAGTCTTTAATGTCCTTCTCTTACCTTTACAGGTTTATCATCATGATGCATAACCAAGGGCTGTGCAGGGAATTTTTTTTTTCATCTTGTAACTTTTGCCAAACACATGTTTAATTTGATTTTCCGCATGACTAACCCTGACCCAGACTGACATCTTCGATGTTGCCAGGTTTCTTTCATTTCACCTAGTTCACTCCTTTCAAAGGAAAAAAACTTTAAACCTGAAAAAAAAAATAATCAACTGACCTGATCCCATGGTTTGAGTGAAATAACATAAGAGTAATAAAAAATTGAGAAATTATAGTAGATTTAGCTTAATACCATAACATGGTAAAATGAGATGTGTAATGTTCATCTTGTAGCCAGTTGTACTGAGAATAGTATTGTGTTGTATTTATATATGATCACAACTAACTTGAAATATGATGAGTTTTTATAATATTTAATTTCTACAATTTGTCTCACTGGTATTTTTTTTATTTATAACCACAGTTCCAAAAAAGTTGGGATGCTGTGTGAAAGCATAAATAAATGTCTACAATCTCATAAACCTCTGCTTTGTGAAAATGAAGGTGGGGCTGTGGCCTCCAGTCAGTAAAATGTCCTGCTTCTTATTTAATCTCGACATACGTTAGTGTTTTTGTGGTAAAATTCAGTTGTTTGTTTGTTTTTCCTTTCTGCCTGTTATTTTCCTTTAACTAGCAATTAATTATTCACTGAGCCTGAGGTGGATATCGGTGATTATTATCTGGCACAAGCTACTTCTGGTAAAATCGTGTGCTCTGATTGGTTCCTTGGCGGGCAGTATTTTCCTGTAATGCCCGTGGGCGATTACGAACTTTTATTTCTTTTTGTTTCCGTTTCCGGTTGAGAGTACGTCGTGCGCGTTCTGGCTGCCGCTTCTCACCGGAGCTTTTTTTATTTTTTATTTTTTTAATTTCTTTTTTTCTATTTTTTTTTCCTGTATGTTGTGTAGTTTGATATTTGTTTGAGCATTTTCTCCACCGGTGGTGGTGTAGCTCCGGACCTAGTTTTGGGCGTCGGTTCCCTCCAGGCCTTGGTTCGCCGTGGGCGATGCCTGCGCTCCCAGCTGTGGACTGCAGTGAGCTTGTTGCTCATTTTACATCATGGTTGTCCAGCGCTCTGTGCTTTAACGCTTGGCGTGATGTTCCGAGCGATGTTGCTTGGTGGTGGTGCGGCGGCTGTGGAGGCGGTTTGGGACACACCAGCGCTTTGCGTGACGGAGCTTCTCTGCTTGCTTTGTGGATCCATGGCGTGATGTTCTGAGCGATGTTGCTGACGGCGTCGCGGTGCTGGAGATGTGGGACTTGTTTTCGTGCGCCTTTTGGTGGGACTATGGCTGCTACACCACGGGAATTACATCCTGACCCTACTTGGTGGACTTTTCACTTTTTATTATTTATTTATTTATTTTTCCTTATTTTTTATATATATTTTTTTTCTTGTCTACTATTGTAAAGCGTCCTTGGGTTTCTTGAAAGGCGCTATATAAATTTAACTTATTATTATTATTATTATTATTATTATTATTATTATTATTATTATATTTCCAAGGCGCTGGGTTTCAGTGTTGCAAAAAAACTAAATGACAACAAAAAAAGATGCATTGGAAATCAAAATGGAATCAGAAACGGCTGAAAGTCAAACAAGATTCATCGAGTTATTTAAAAAATGAGCAACGAAGAGCATTCAGACAGCAAATTTTATTACCCTGAAGAGGCTGCACAGGGGAAAAAAAACCATGACAAAGACTACGACGAAGAAATAAATTCAGTTTTGAAACCGTTAGCCATTTATTCTGCATGCGTGACTCAACTGTGTTACAAATATGATGTGACTGAAAGCAGCGCCACGCCTCATTTTAATGACCAGATGTTTTAAGCTTCGAAATAAAAAAAAAAGACATATAATAAACTCCTTATTAACCTCGTTTGCTTGGTCTTTACGGGAAAATATCAGACCTTGATCTTTTTCTACGGACCTCACCATATTGTCAAGACCTCGGTCTGATATTTTCCCATAAAGACCTCGCACTCCGTTAATAAGCAGTTAATAATAATAACTGAGATGAAGACGAGGTTATTATTCACCGATATTCACTGAGCCTGAGGTGGATAATTGTTTTTGTATAAATACACAGGTGATTTATTAAAAAATTATTTCAGTCTTAAAAAGCGGCATGCAAATATAATAACGGCGCGGCACAGACTTGTCAGTTATCTACGCCGAGTCAGGTAAAATACTTTGTTTTGAAATTGATAAAATAAATCACAATTCCACCTTACCTTTGAATAGTTTTAGACCAAACTTCATAGCATCTTTAGTGCTTTTAGGAACAGCTTTTTTTTCCCCCCATCATTTGTAATTCTTCCTCACTTACGGTGACGAACCGATTGGCCACCATTTTGCCGAGTCACTTGAGTCGATTATCGAGAAATAGTCCGAATCTCTCAACCAATCAGAGCACGCAATTTCCTATAATCACCTCTGTGTTTATACTGTTTAAATAACAGAACATTTATCTAGAATTAATCTTGAGCTTTATTTTCTCTTGCAGTGAAATCTTTGTTTAATAGCTTGATTTCTGATGTTAAATGTGTGTGTGTGCACGCACGCAGAGGAGGGAAGGACCGAGATGGTGAGATGCGCTACAACCCGTTCCGTATCACGCCGTACCTGCTGAAAGTGCAGGGAGTGGGCGGAGAAGAGGAACATCCATGCTGCTTAGCTCTGGCTGAACGTATCATCTCAGGATACGAGGGTGAGGCAGCTGTGACCTTTCACCTTTTACAAAAACAGTGTTGGACTAAATTCAATTATGTTGTCAGGATTTTTTTGTTTGTTTGTTTTTAAAACAAGTCCCTGTTGCTCTGCAGCTCCCCGAATTCCCACAGACAAGCGAATCTTCACTACAACACACTCTCCAGGGTGTGTGTTCTTAGAAGTAGATGACCGGTGAGTGTTTTGTTAGATGTGAGACATTGAATACTGTGACAGTGAATATTAGCTTACCACTGTGTGTGTGTGTGTGTGTTTCCAGTGCTGCACCTTTGCTTGGATATCTCCCTCAGGACCTGATAGGCACGTCGGTGTTGACCTGCCTCCACCCTGAGGACCGCACCCTCATGCTCGCCATGCATCAAAAAAGTATACGCATTTCTCCCCTCGTACTATTACACCGCATGAAACGTACACCAAATTACACTGCAATATTAATCCGCCTTTAATATCATAGTGCCATAAGTTTTACGGTTGATTTACGAAAATTGCTCTTCTTAGTTTTTGGACATCAGGAATCATTTAGAATCAAGTAGAAGGACCATGTTTTGAGTAGAGCATGTATTTTAATCACTTGCAAAACTGCCCCCCCTTGATTACATAACTCTTATTAACTCACCATTCAGAAGTAAAGCTCATTCTAACAGACCCACATTAGACAGATAGACACACAAAACCGCCTTTCATCTTCTAAAGCTTTTAGATCAGTCCTAAGCTTTATAATTCAGGGATGCTTTACTCTCATCCACTTCCTGTTTCAGTCATTGAAGAAAAATTAGCACAGCTTGAATAGGAGCAGTGAAAATATTCAGGATGACAGACTGAAGAAACAAGAGCTGTGCGTCAAATTGTGTACTTTTATACTTTTCTAGGCCGTTTTTTTAGTATTAACACGAACCAATTTCCCTGTCTAAAAAGTCTAAAGTCCTTCCCGTGCCATATGGCGCATCGGGCGGCGCCGATCTCCGTTTCTGCAGCCCTCGGCCTCTCGCCTATTACATAGCTAGGGTTACAGTGGGGGGCCAGTCCTCTGGTAACCACGAGAGTTTAACTCCCCTACTCGCATCTGTATAGCAGCGTGCCTTGCCAGATGGTAGTAGGTACCATTTTTATGATGGTCTTTGGTATGACCCGACCGTGAATAGAACTCACGATCTCCCGATCGAGAGGCAGACACGCTACCACTAGGCCACTTTCCCTGATCTCATAAAAAAAATAGATTAGGAAATATTCTTAACTGTAAGGTCGTAGTTTTCGATTTGCGATGCAGCTCATGACAACAATCAAGATGACTGCATTTTAATAAAAAGAAACAAAGCTCGTCTATGTGTTTGTTTAGACATGATATTGCTAAACGTTTTACTGGAAACATTAAAACCTGAAGGGCAGGAATGTTTTGAATCTGATGTGCCAGCTAGAGCTAGTGGAAGTTTCTTTTAATCTTCCAGAAGTACAGAAGGTATTCAAGTGAGTATGTGAGCAGTGTCACCGCACATCAAGTACAGTATAAACCAGGCCTAAGATTAACTTGCTATCATGCTCTCATATAATGTGTTTTGTCATTTTGTCATTATAGTGGGTGATTTTTGGTATTTTTGCTCCTGTCGCAGTTCTGAAATATGCAGGACAGCCGCCGTTTGAACATTCCCCGATCCGCGTCCGCTGTCAAAACGGAGACTATGTCACACTGGACACCAGCTGGTCCAGCTTTGTTAACCCCTGGAGCCGTAAGGTGGCCTTCATTATCGGCAGGCACAAAGTCCGCACGTAAGCAAGGAAACACTCAGAGACGTTCACATAAGTGTTACAGCAGTAATTGTTTGTCCGTTTAAAAAACAAATGTGCGTGTGTGTGCGCGTGTGCAGAGGACCTCTGAATGAGGATGTTTTTGCTGCATGGAACAAAGCAGAGGTTCCTGTCATGCATGAAGATGTCAAAGAACTGCAAGCCATGATCTACAAGCTCTTCCTACAAGTGAGCACACACACACACGACAAAAAGGGACACTATTCAAGATATGCAAGTTTCTCAAGTTGGATTTTTCCTTTTAAGACACTGTAACATGATAAGAATGTAAGTCCACGTCTTTTTCTACTTTTAGCCGGTCCACACTAATGGCTCAAGTGGTTACGGCAGCTTGGGCAGTAACGGTTCCCACGAGCACTACATCAGTGTGGCTTCATCTAGTGACAGCAATGGAAACCTGTGGGAAGATTCGCACCGAGAGCCGGTGAGCCCACCTTCGCCCCACTGCCATCTCATTTTATTTCTATAGTGCTTTGAACAATACACATTGTTACTAAGCAGCTTTATGGAAATCCAGTTGTAGGGATAGATCCAGAGGCGACAGTGCCGAGGAAAAACTCCAAGATTGTATGCCCTATTTACTACCAGTACAATGTTAAGTTTTTTTTTTTTTTTTTAAACAGGTGACCCTTCAGCAGATATGTGCTAATGTTAATAAAGTGAAGCGCGGAGGTCAGCAGGCATATCTGGACTCCCGGAGAAAAGACACAGCGGTGGGGAAAGATAGCACAGGTGAAAGCAAAGCGCATACACACTGTAGGTTCATGCTTTAGAATAAAATAACATAAATGCATTATATTTTTAGTCAGGTAATAATCTATAAGCAATGACCTGGAGTCCTCCACATATTGAACTGTTCAGGTGTGTGTATGTGTGTACACCCTAACCCTCCTCCTGTGTGCTGCAGAACCTCCAGCTCCCATCCTTCACGGTGCTCAGCGTTTAGAGGTTCAGCGTCTCCGAAGTTCCCTCGAGGACTCGCGCAGGAAGCAGCCACACATTCCGTCTTACCAGCAGATTAACTGTGTGGACAGCATCATTCGGTGAGACACCTTTAACAGCAGCGATTTCTGTTGATTGGTCAGAAAGTGTTGATTAATTTTCTATAACAGCAGCTCTGACAGTGCAGCTACAAATCACAGCTTTATTAGCTCATCTGTCCATAAGGCTGATGAGCTGTTGCCATGGCGTTGAGTCTATCGTCTGTCCATCGTCCACAATTCAGTTAAATCGTGTCTCCTCCGTCAGTTCTGCGCAGATTTCCGTTCCGATTGTTTTGTTTGAAACTCAACAAAACTTGGTCGTTGTTTTGTCAAATTTTTTGGCTAACGAGTTAAGCCAAATTAACGAATTTTCCAGGCCTCTCATTAGAATTGTATCTCTTCTCTCATTTCTCATCCGATTCCAGTTCTGATCGATGTTTTGGGTCGATCTTCCCGTGAGGAACAAAACTTGGTCGTTTGCTTGTTTGATGATCTTCCTGTTGTAAACAATTCGTTTACAACTTTGTTTATTTCCAGTTAAATCATGTCTCCTTCTTCATTCTCAATAGATTTCAGTTCTGATTGTTTTATTTGAAAGAACTCGACCTTCTGTACAAAACTTGGTCATTGTATTATAAATTTTTTGTGAACAAATTAGTAATTAGGTCAACTTAACACATTTTCTTCTGACTAGAATTGTATCTCCTCTCTCATTTATTATGCAAATTCAGTTCTGACCGATGTTTTGGGTCGATCTTCCTTCAGGGAACAAAATTTAGTTCTTTGTTGATTTTTCCTGTAGTAAACAGTTTGGCGTAGAGGTTGGTCCTCTCTTACATCATCACATTTCAGATCTGTTTGATGTTTTGGTCGTTAGGGTTGTTCTGAAGGCAGGCCAGATGAGTGACTACGTCCTTGACGGTCTGGTATTAAAACACTCATTCTAATACGTTATTGTGACTAAAGTAACAGCTCATTTACAGGGACTTGTACAGCTCCAGCATACAGTAATCTAAGACTAATAATAAACAGATTTAAAAAAATAATTATTAATAAAAATTGTTTTATGGTAAGGTTTTCTGTAGAGAGACATTTATGGAAGAAATCTCCAGTCTCCAGAGATAAAGCTGGAACTTCAAGTTATCTTCAGGACAGAAGAGTCCTGTCTTATTAATTCAGCATCAATCCATCATCTGTACCACTTATCTGTCAGGGTAGCACAGGAAGTTAACCCAATCCCAGCTGACTTCGGGCTACACCAATCTGTCACAGTGCTAACACAAAGATGATTAACCGTTCACACTCTCATTCACATCTGTGATGAATTTAGAGGAGACAGCTGACCTTGTCTGCATGCCTTTGGGCTGTTGGAGGCAGGGCTTTGAACCAGAATTTTTTTCCTATTGGTTCGTTCCGAACAGAAACGGAATTTTAACGTTTCCAGTTTTGGGTTCCACCATTAAATAGACGTTCCTGAACCGGTTAGAACAAAAAAATTTCGTTCCCGGAACGGTTAATTACGTTCCCTGTCAGCTGTTTAACAAATGGCTATAAAATTATGTCTCTGTCTCATCCAGCTTAAGCCAAATGTAGGCTAATTCTATTACAACCTTCATTAAATAAGACAAGAAATAATTCAAAACAATTATTATTTCAAATGTTGGCGATTTGGGGCGGCACGGTGGTGTAGTGGTTAGTGCTGTCGCCTCACAGCAAGAAGGTCCTGGGTTCGAGCCCCGGGGCCGGCGAGGGCCTTTCTGTGCGGAGTTTGCATGTTCTCCCCGTGTCCGCGTGGGTTTCCTCCGGGTGCTCCGGTTTCCCCCACAGTCCAAAGACATGCAGGTTAGGTTAACTGGTGACTCTAAATTGACCGTAGGTGTGAATGTGAGTGTGAATGGTTGTCTGTGTCTGTGTGTCAGCCCTGTGATGACCTGGCGACTTGTCCAGGGTGAACCCCGCCTTTCGCCCGTAGTCAGCTGGGATAGGCTCCAGCTCGCCTGCGACCCTGTAGAAGGATAAAGCGGCTAGAGACGATGAGATGAGATGAGATGTTGGCGATTTGGATTCTCAGTATGTCTTCCCATCTACACAAACAGAAAAAGTGCCAAAAATGAAAGATAATTTGTTTACTGTGTTACCAAAGGCTAGTCAGGCCCTATGCATTGATAGGCTAACAGAGGTTAACGTCATTTAATGTTCGCGAGCCTCTCATTAACGTGGACAAATATATTGATATCATGTTTGAAATTGACGTTTTTGAATAACGATAGACTGCAATATTTACCTCTTATTTAAGATGTGGAGACGTGATAGTAGTCCACCCTCCCGCTCTCTCCATTCAGTCAGCGAACGTCACACAGGAAGTGAACCCTAGCGGGTCATAGAAACTTGCGCAGGAGAAGAATGACTTTTTTATTTGTAAGCTACGGAAACTTTGAGGAACAAAATCAAAATCGGTATTAACCGGTTACCATTATTTTTAATAAGCGTTTCTGTTCCGGAACATAAAAAATAATAAAGTTTCTGGTTTCGTTTCTGTTCCATGTGAAAGAGAAAAAGTTCCCGGTTTTCGTTTTCGTTCCTTGAACCGGTTCAAAGCCCTGGTTGGAGGAAACCTAGAACCTTCTGGCTGTGAGGCGACAGTCATAACCACTGCACCACTCTTAACATAACTGACTGGAACTAACTTGTGTGGATAGAGGCTCGTCCGATAAAGGGTTTTAACACCAAAAATGATAAAGATCTGTGATCACTAATATTATTGACCAATACCCACCTGCTAAACAAACAAACATGTCTTCATTTAAAGATAAATGTATTAAAATATTGTTAATCGTACAAAAATAATCAAGCAGGCCTACTTGTACATGGGGGGGGACATTTAAAACTATGTGCACAATAGAGTTACTTTTAATTAGGTCTATATACGTAACTATATACACAACTATTCATCTGGAATCATGCACATTTATTACTTATGTGTTTTCAAGGTAAAGCCGACTTAATTTATAAAAGGTTTAATCCATTTTCATCACTCAAATATAGCATGTATGCAATGTTAACTGTGAAATACTTTAGGATGTTTTACTTTATTCATTTACTTATATAGGAACTAATACAATAAATAATTTCAGTTAAAACTAAAACAAAATACTGTTTATACGTATACACGATTAATTTATGTGAACAACTGAAACTGACTTTTTTGTAAACATCTGAATGCTGAATGTCATCTGTTTGACACCATGGATACGCTGCTGGACTCTGCTTGGGTCAGCTGATTGTTGTGAAGTGAGGCCTTTTATAAACGTGTTGCAAAAGGTGGAGATGCAGTGTGCCCTCTGGAGGACAAACTATGCAATGACAACACTCATAACATGGTTGAGGGGTTCGTCTTCCGTCTCACGGTTTCTTTTTTAATAGTCTTTGCTCGGCTGTTATAAACGCCAGTACGAATTTTTAAAGATTAGCTCATATTGGCTGATAATATCAGACAGGCCCTGGTGTGGATGTTCTACAACGTTTAATGTACATCCACGATTCCAAAAAAGTTGGGACAAAGTACAAATTGTAAATAAAAACGGAATGCAATAATTTACAAATGTCAAAAACTGATATTGTATTCACAATAGAACATAGACAACATATCAAATGTCGAAAGTGAGACATTTTGAAATTTCATGCCAAATATTGGCTCATTTGAAATTTCATGACAGCAACACATCTCAAAAAAGTTGGGACAGGGGCAATAAGAGGCTGGAAAAGTTAAAGGTACAAAAAAGGAACAGCTGGAGGACCAAATTGCAACTCATTAGGTCAATTGGCAATAGGTCATTAACATGACTGGGTATAAAAAGAGCATCTTGGAGTGGCAGCGGCTCTCAGAAGTAAAGATGGGAAGAGGATCACCAATCCCCCTAATTCTGCGCCGACAAATAGTGGAGCAATATCAGAAAGGGGTTCAACAGTGTAAAATTGCAAAGAGTTTGAACATATCATCATCTACAGTGCATAATATCATCAAAAGATTCAGAGAATCTGGAAGAATCTCTGTGCGTAAGGGTCAAGGCCGGAAAACCATACTGGGTGCCCGTGATCTTCAGGCCCTTAGACGGCACTGCACCACATATAGGCATGCTTCTGTATTGGAAATCACAAAATGGGCTCAGGAATATTTCCAGAGAACATTATCTGTGAACACAATTCACCGTGCCATCCGCCGTCGCCAGCTAAAACTCTATAGTTCAAAGAAGAAGCCGTATCTAAACATGATCCAGAAGCGCAGACGTCTTCTCTGGGCCAAGGCTCATTTAAAATGGACTGTGGCAAAGTGGAAAACTGTTCTGTGGTCAGACGAATCAAAATTTGAAGTTCTTTATGGAAATCAGGGACGCCGTGTCATTCGGACTAAAGAGGAGAAGGACGACCCAAGTTGTTATCAGTGCTCAGTTCAGAAGCCTGCATCTCTGATGGTATGGGGTTGCATTAGTGCGTGTGGCATGGGCAGCTTACACATCTGGAAAGACACCATCAATGCTGAAAGGTATATCCAGGTTCTAGAGCAACATATGCTCCCATCCAGACGACGTCTCTTTCAGGGAAGACCTTGCATTTTCCAACATGACAATGCCAAACCACATACTGCATCAATTACAGCATCATGGCTGCGTAGAAGAAGGGTCCGGGTACTGAACTGGCCAGCCTGCAGTCCAGATCTTTCACCCATAGAAAACATTTGGCGCATCATAAAACGGAAGATACGACAAAAAAGACCTAAGACAGTTGAGCGACTAGAATCCTACATTAGACAAGAATGGGTTAACATTCCGATCCCTAAACTTGAGCAACTTGTCTCCTCAGTCCCCAGACGTTTACAGACTGTTGTAAAGAGAAAAGGGGATGTCTCACAGTGGGAAACATGGCCTTGTCCCAACTTTTTTGAGATGTGTTGTTGTCATGAAATTTAAAATCACCTAATTTTTCTCTTTAAATGATACATTTTCTCAGTTTAAACATTTGATATGTCATCTATGTTCTATTCTGAATAAAATATGGTATTTTGAAACTTCCACATCATTGCATTCCGTTTTTATTTACAATTTGTACTTTGTCCCAACTTTTTTGGAATCGGGGTTGTAACTATAAATGAATAAAATTATGATGTCATTATTTAAGTAATAAAAAAAAATAGTTGTTTGCAAATTGCTGTGGTATAAGAGGAATAAAATACTCTGGGATGTGCTGTTTCAGGGAAGTAATCAACCTTGGTGTTGAAACAGTTTTTCAAGTTAAAGTTTTGTTTTTCTAATTCCTTTCAACACTTAGTGTTTTACTCCTCTTTATTACCATTTTTATTACTTAAAAAATGACAATACTTTTCATTGGTTGTGTTGTTTTTTATGTATGTACAGTACTATACATGTCAAAGTACATTTTTTAAAAATGACCTCTTTCATACACTTCTCGTAGATCAGAGTTTCAGATCTCTTCTAGACTTTGCTTGGAGTTTGTTTTTTAACTAACAATGTCTCCTTCACTTCCTGTAGATACTTGGAAAGCTGTAGTGGTCCTGCCTTGAAGCGGAAAAGTGAATCCTTATCCATCACTACCTCCTCCTCTTCTACCACATCCGAGGAAGACAAGACCCCTGCAGCTCCACTGGAGGACAGAAGTAATGCTGATGGTAAACAGCTATACATTTAACAGCAGGAACTGATGTCATCTCATTTCCACCATATTATTAAATAAACCTCTTCCCTATAGAGGTAACCATGGAAGCAAGTGCTGGTCTGGAGAGCCAGGTTTCAGCCGGATCCACGGTGACCGTAGCGCACACGACGGCAGCCGTGGTTGGGGCTCCTCTAACTGACCTCACTCTGTCCACTAAAGCTATGAGCGAGGTGTCTGTGACCAGCCAGTGCAGCTACAGCAGCACCATCGTGCACGTTCCCCAGCCTGAATCTGGTTCGTATCAAAGTGAAAGCACTTTGATCCAAGTTGGTAAACACAGATGGAGTTTTTCATTGTTTTCTCTGTCTGTTTCTTTCAGAAGTAACTGCTCTAGAGGATGCGCTAATGGGAAGCGAACCGGCCGATCCAGCTCCTGTGCCATTGCGGCCAGTCCCCAGCTCCTCCACCACGGCTCCGGAGGAGGTCCAAGTGGTGGGGCTGACCAAGGAGGTGCTGTCCGCACACACACAGAAAGAGGAGCAGGAGTATGTGGACCGCTTCAGACATCGCATCCTGGAGAGCCCGTATAGCTCCTACCTCCAACAGGACAACAGCAGCATGGCACACTCCAACCACAGAGGTGTGTGAATGTTCAGATTTGATTTTTTTTTTTTTTTTCATGAATGTAGACAGCCGTTGATTTATTGGATTACTTGAAAAAACATCTCTCATATTGTTCATTATATTTTAGGGCGATATGGTGCAAAGCCATGCGAGAAAATGGCTTTACTTACTTACATTGACCAATCCCAAGCCCCACCCATGCTTGGTTACTGTTGCTATGCAGATCAAAGCTAGGAGAAATGTTTTTCTCCTCATGTTCATAAACATTTTAGGTTAATCTGGCAGAAAATTATTTGATAGAATATAGTATTAATGTAATAAAATTCTTCTGGAAAGGTAATAAGTGGGAAGCCATGGCCTCAAGGTTAGAGAAGCAGCTTGGGGACCAGAAGGTCGCTTGTTTGATTCCCTGGACTAGCAGGAATGGCTGAAGTGCCCTTGAGCAAGGCACCTAACCCCCAACTGCTCCCCAGGTTGCTCTGGGTATGTTATGAGCAATTCCAGCGTTATGGACGTGACACTTGAACTCAAAATGGCAACAAATGACCCAGTGCATGTTTTATTGTCTCCCAGTATTTAAACAGGTGTTGCATATTTTAAGGCTGTACCATACTGGAGAAGTGATAGAACAAGAACAATTCCCATAGTACATCTAGGGCATGCCAGAAAACGCCAATAAAAGATGCGTTATGGATGTGACAGAAAAAGTATCTTATGCGTCACTCTGGATAAGAGCGTCTGCTAAATGCTATTAATGTAATGTAATAAAATGCTTTAATAAATGTTATAGAACAGTGGTTCTCAAACTTTTTTCACCAAGTACCACCTCAGAAAATACTGGGCTGTCCAAGTACCACCATAATGACTAACATTAAAATACAGTAGCGTAGTAGGCCTAAGTATTCATTAAAAACAAGGCGGAGGTTTTATTTAACAAGTATATTTAATATTGTTGGCCACTGTAACATTACACGCAGTACTTTGAACAGTAACACTGTGTTTAAATATAGGAAAATAAAACGCTGTCCTTAAATAATGAATCAAACAAATTGGCCAAATCTGCAACATCTGTAGTCTCATCAAGCTGTATGGTAAAATATCTACTGTTCTTAATGCGCTCAATCAGCGTCTTTTTAACATCGTCAGCCATGTCGTTTATTCTCCTTGACACGGTGTCATTTGAAAGCGGCACCAAGTTTAACACTCTGGCAGCTTTCTCTCCACACATGATACGTGTCATCTCTCTGGCTAATGGCAAACACAGCAGTTCCCCGATTGTGTGCGGCTTACCGGCTCTGGCGATCAGGAGGCTGGCACGATATGAAGCTTCCTGTGCTTTGGCTACGGGTGTACCGTAGGACAGAATGGTGGACTTGGACTGCTTCAGTTCATCACGTTTTCGTAAAAAAAAAAAAATCCATTGGTTTGTCCTTTAGTGCTGTGTGTTTGGTTGTAAGATGCCGTTTGAGATGCGACGGTTTCATGGACTCATTGCTCAGAACGTCCCCGCATACAACACACTGCGGCCTGGGCAGCTCCTCTGTCCCGCTCCAAATGAATCCCAGTTTTATGTATTTTTCGTCATACTTCCTCCTCACTGGTTTCTGCCGTTTGCTAGCAGTTCTGGGGCTGGTTTTGCCACTGTCGTTAGCATCTGCGCTCGGCTCACACACGTCCTCTTCAGTTCTCCCTCTCTCCTGATCCACGCTCCCATTCGCGGATTTAAGCCACGACAGTAATTTTGTCATACTCGTCATAATTAGCAAAGCCACCTCCACCTTTTCCCATCACAGCCTAGTCTACCAATGGCGGATAAGCGTCTGTCAGCGGAACCGGCGGGAATGCGTACGTACACTACGTATGGCTGCCCAGAAGCACTTGCAAACTTTTTAAAATTATTAACTTAATTTGTATCTCCTTTCATTTCCTTGTCATCTGTTGATATTTTCATCCATTCGGATATTATGGATAGTATTTCACGTTTTATTTTATTTTATTTTATTTCTTAAAATTTATTTATATTTAATTAAGTGATTCTTTGGCGTACCACTAGAATGGAGCCCGCGTACCACTAGTAGTACGCGTACCACAGTTTGAGAATCACTGTTATAGAATGTTACTGAATCTGTAAGTCAAAAATTGAAGGCAGTTAGTTTCCTAATTAAGTAACTATGACTAGAGATGCAACATGTACAACCCCAATTCCAAAAAAGTTTGGATGCTGTATGAAACATGAATAAAAACAGAATATAAAGATTTGCAAATCATGAAAACCATATATTTAATTGAAAACAGTACAAAGGCAACATATCAAATGTTGAAACTGAGAAATTGTATTGTTTTTTGAAAAATATATGCTCATTTTGAATTTGATGTCAGCAACACATTTCAAAAAAGTTGGGACAGGAGCAAGTTTACCACTGTGTTGCATCACCTCTCTTTTAACACCACTCTGTAAACGTTTGGGAACTGAGGAGACCAGCTGCTGTAGTTTTGAAAGAGAAATGTTGTCCCCTTCTTTCCTGATATACAATTTCAGTTGCTCAACAGTTCGGGGTCTCCTTTGTCTTATTTTGCGCTTCATAATGCACCAAATGTTTTAAATGGGAAACAAGTCTGGACTGCAGGCGGGCCAGTTTAGCACCCAGACTCTTTTACACAGCATATGCAAATTATTGCATTCTGTTTTTATTTACAGTTTACACAGCATCCCAACTTTTTTGGAAATGTGGTTGTATTATGTTAAATATCAAAAAATCACTCAGCAAAATTATTCCAAAGAATAATTTATTTTAAAAGCTAGATTTAACGTTTAGCTTTTCAGTAATGCTCAGTTAAACTGGACAAAGATTGTGATGGCTCAGCTAGCATTTATCTTGCTAGACAAGCAATATATCTAAAGTCCTTCCTGCACCATGCCTTGGTCTTCCCTGGCAGTCTCCCGTCCCAGTACTAACCTGGCCAGGCCCTTAAGGTGCATTGGTCAGTGCCGATCTCTGTTTCCGTAGCCCTTGGCCTCTCGCCTATACAGCTAGGGTTACGGGGGGGGCAGCATGTCCTCTGGTAATCACGAGTTTGACTCCCTGCTCGCGTCTGTATTGCAGTGTGCCTTACCAGACGGCAGTAGGTACCATGTTTATGATGGTCTTTGGTATGACCCGACCACGAGTAGAACTGATCTCTTGGTATCTCCTGATCGAGAGGTGGACACGCTAACCACTAAGCTAGCTTACGGTAGCAAGTAATATATACTTACTACTATTTACTTCACACTAACTCCACACTGATGTGTCTCTTTCTCTGGTAGGTAATTATGCCACAAGGCCCCTGAGCACAGGAGATTGGAACAGATCCCACTCAGGCAAACCCAGACACAAGCGTGCAAAGCCTCAGGTCTCGTCTGACAGTGACGGCTCACGGCCTGGACACTTCGTCCCACTAAACTCCTCTGCTCCCAATAACTCCTCATCCGAATCTTCCCAACACAAACCCAATTTCTTCTCTCCCTTGCTGTTGCCTGTTCAGCCCCCTTACTACCCCATCCCACCTCAATTCAGTGCCATGCAGCCACATGCCGTTCCTACGGTGGCGCAACCCGAACAGACGCAGCCGATCATGCAGGTCACGAATCCTTTCATGTCTCCTGTCATGACCATCATCATGCCCTACCCTGTCAACTACACCATCTATCCCCAGGCAGTGCCAGGTGTACCAGGCATACCTACACCTGGATTAGTGCCTCCACCTCCTCCATTTCCCCATCCTTCCTACATTTCCCCGATGGACAATCCACCTGTTCAGGCTGGTCCCAGCTCAATGCCCTCAACCACTGGAGCATTGCCATCTTCACTAATCTCATCTCCATGGCCGGAAGAGGATGTGGATGGCGCTCAGCCCACAGTACTGTTTTCCAGTTCCAGGTCCAGCAGTCCACTACAGCTCAACCTGCTGCAGGAGGAGCTGCCCAAACCGAACACCCCGCAGGGAAACACAGGCCGAGCTGAAAGCCTGCACGAGCAGCATGACAAGGTGATTAAACTCTCTGGGGGGGGGGAACCTGTTAGGGATGGTGCGATTGTGATGGTTGATGCCAAAGTTCTGTATTACTTATTTATGTTAGTGGTAGTAAAACTAGTAACCAAAAAACTATGTTTGTGCTAGAAAACCATAGTTAATGATCAGGAATTTGACAGGTTGTAACTCTGCTGTGTGTTATTACTTTTAAAGGAGGATGCTCCCAGCGATTTGGGTAATCAGGATGCTCAGTCCACCTCCAGCGTCCTGCTGGATCTGCTGCTGCAAGAGGATGCTCGCTCCGGAACTGGGTCCAATGCCTCGGGAAGTGGATCTGGAGAATCTGGGGGTTCTCTGGGTTCGGGTTCAGGCCTGGGATCCAATGGTACCTCCACCAGCCGCACAGGTACAGAATGAAATCACTGTATCTTGATTGTCAATTTGAAAAGCTCCTCCTGCACTTAGTGATTTGGGGGTGTGGCTTAGGAGAAAACACTGAAATGGAGCCACGACAGCTGTTGATTTTATTCCAGCTTCATGCTGCTGTTGTGCTTGTTAACCCACATCTTGTGCTCCAACAGGCAGCAGCAACAGCAGCAAGTACTTCGCCAGCAATGACTCGTCAGACACGTCCTGTAAGGCCAGGAAGAGCCAGGATGCACCAGAGCGCTCCAGCTTCAACAAGTGTGTGGAGGACTCGCTGTGGACCATGATCCAGCACACACCAGAGCCGGTCATGATGACCTATCAGATCCATCCCAGGTACCTGAGCCCGAAGGGTGTGTCCCCGTCAGTTGCAGCACCCTGTCACTCCTGTGAGAACACGGGAGGAATGTTACTGTCTGGGTCATCTCTGTCCACAGGGGAAAGAGTTTAGTGCGGCCAGTCACACTCGCCGGTGTAGTTCTCTCCAGGGTAGTTGTCTGTCTCATTGCACTGTCCACCCTGTTTCCCCTGAGGTAGGTGAATCCAGGTGACAGTTTACAGTGAGATCACCACTAATCAGCTGGCTGAGATGACGTAACACACGTACTGTAGCACAGTTTGTGGATGGAGAAGTAGACTGACCGAGAGCTGAAGCTCACTGAGCACCTTCCTGTTCTGACTCTCTAAATTGGAACTCGAATCTCACTATTTGGCTTATGCAGACAAAAAGCGTGTGTGCCTGTGTGTTAGCAGGCGTATGTAACTGTTTGTGTGACCATGGGTGTCATTTTATGTGTCTGTATCCGTGTACAGGGACCAGGCACAGGTTCTGAAGGAGGACCGAGAGAAGCTGCTCCTCCTGCAGCCCATGCAGCCGTGGTTCACTCAGGAGCAGAAGGAGGAGCTGGCCGAGGTACATTCCTGGATCCAGCATCACAGTGTACCCAAGGAGATAAACACACAAGTAAGCAGCTCCGTAAACATGGACGTGTTTATGCATTACTTCAGGGGGTTTTGATTAAACAGGTTCTTTTCATAGAGCAAATAAACATTTCGGTATTCTTGTGTGTTTTTCAGGGATGCATGAGCTGTAACCCCACTGCTCTGGAAGGAAGTGACACGGTGGCCCACTCTCCCAGCCTGCCCATTCCAGACAGCTCAACCTCTCAGGATTGCCCTCAGGAGGACGTCAGCCCCGCCTCTGACACCTGAAGCCGCTTTTCCGAGCACTTCAGGTTAAAAGTCCCGTCCCCTTTTCACTGAGCCAGACCATCATTACGCATCACCCAATCATGTCTGCACACTCGGTAAGGAGGGTGGAGTTGGTCACGGTGTCATAATTGGACGTGACGTGACGTGACGAGACGATATGTCGGACCTACTCGAACCATCAGGAGAGACTGACCTTCATTTGTTGGAACCATATAACTGTGAATCTTTGACGCTTTGTTAGCAAAACTGTAATTTATATCAGTATTAATTTTTTCTATTCTTATTTTTGTAAAGTTACAGTTCTAGTTTGGGTTTCACTGTGTTTTATACGAAGACGCGCGCGAGCCTGACGTGCGTCGGTCGGCGTTGACCAGTATGTCTTTCATGACGATTTTGCTCGTCGTCATGGCCGTTCTCATTGAATTGAACAAAATGAGTACCTTGTCTCCCAAAGTCCAGTTGTACTGTATATCGATGCTTTAAGCCCTGATTAAATTTCTATAAATTTGTCTGGTGTCTTGATTCCAAACTACGGTATGTGCACGACGTCCTGAGCGTTTTGCCCTTAAAATGCGCCAGTCATGCACTTGTATACGCTTTCTTGCTGCTGTGGTAGTTGGGAGAATTTGTCTTGGCTCGGATCCTTTTGCACAGCCGCGGCTTTTTGGTTCTGCGTTTAGTCATTATTAACCCAAATCCAAATGCCTTTTGTTCTATCACATTACAGGAAACACATTACTGGTTATAGGAAAAAGTTCAAATTAAGGAATGAGCAATTCTTTCTTCCTGAAGGTGCATTTGCTCACATTGAGAATCAGTACTGTTTTGTTTTTTTTTAATTTATGAATATAGTGATTTTATTTGTATTTTTTTAGATGATATACAATTAACAGTTATTCCACTAAATCGAGTCGTACATGAGCTGATAGTTGACAAGGCGCGTAGCACCAAGTTGTCTATAAGCCATGTACGACAAGATTGAGTGGAATAACTGTTTTATTCTGTCCACATTCACTGGATTTTGAGAAACGGAGCATTTTTATTTTTTACAAATCCAATAAATAAAAACTTTATACAAAATGTCTGACAAAATCATTTCCACTTAGAATATAAACAAACCGGTGAAATAACAGGAGCAGGTTGGGGAAAATGTGATGATAATTATTATTACTGAAAAAAAAAAGTGCTTACCATGAAATACTTTAATTCGTCCTCTGTTGGTTCAGCAACACGCTCCACCATTTTGTTTTTCTCTACTCACGGTATATGAGCTGATATCCTAGTAGTAGAGTAGCCAATCAGTGTGCAATTGCTCATATCCATCGAATGTGGATAGAATAAATATATAATACATTAATCTTTTTTTATAGTTTAGATATGTATATTGCACTTGCTTTATAATTTAATCCCAAGCTTAGGTTTTTTTTTTTTTTAATTTAATTTTTTTTAAATTCCCAAAAGAGCTGGTAGGGAGAGTGCTCAAAGTGATGCTTATTCTCTTAACATTTCAAAATCATATAGTTTCTCCTTGTTGGGGGGGGGGGGAAGGTTCTAGAAGAATGATTTATATAACTGGGGAGATTTTACCATCAATTTTTCCACCACCAGGTTTTTTTTTTTTCTGAACTCGTGGCTTTCGTTAAGTAATTTAAGTATTTCCCACATTAGTGAGAAAATTATTGAGATGTCATGTACAGATGACGTGTGACCCAAGTGGGATTTAAATTCAGCACTTTAATTGCTTTAATTGCTCAATTTAATTTAAATTAATTGCAGCCAATCCATAAAAATCCATCAGCGTGGTTAAGGACGTGTGAGAAGTTGTCATGATTTGTTGCTCGTGGTGTTGAAGGTGTGAAATCAGGATGGGAAGGGCGGGTCAGCTCAGCGCTTTGAAGGATGTACACTGTTAAGCACAAAATGGTGGTGGTGTTTTTTTTTTTTTTTTTTTTTTTTTTTTACATTCTTGTGGACAGAAAAACAGGGTATTTTGTACAGGTTTTGCCACACTGTATGGATGTACATAACATGCTATGTATTTTTGCAAGAAGGAAAGAAAAAAGAAAAGTTTTGTCTTGAATTCAGGGAAGAGTTTTGTGACCTCTGAATTTGAAATGAATTATAAATTAAAATCTACAGTTACTTCAAACATGTCGTCGTCCTGCAAATCACTTCACCACAGTGACATTTATTAATATTTAATACATTACAAAGAAAGAAGGAAGGAGTATACAGTACAACCATTTTTGAAACATAAATTTATTTATATTGTTATACACACTATTTACTGTATTTACACCTGTGCCAAAGGTAAATGTACAAAATAAAGTTGCATGTGATGCAACTTCTATCTACTTAAACATCACACAGTCTTTTCTAGGTCATTGTAAAAGCACAAGTGACAGGCTATAAGTATGCATGTGCAGCGTGTGTGTGTGGTGTGTGTGTGTGTGTGGTGTGTGTGTGTGTTTGTTTTCAGACACAGTATTTCCAGAAGCACTCAGAGTTTCCCCCACGCTTCTGGTACTGTTTCCTGGCACCCAGGAAATGTCCAAGTGGGTTCAACCACGGCTTTTCTATCAGCGCCTGGACGACAAGACGAGATCAGAAAAATGTAAGATCAGGTTTTATTTATTTAATGCCGATTTATCACTTGTCAAAATCATGTTTCAAAATTTTATGTACCTCTTTCACCACTTGGCTAGGAACAAAGCTGGCTGTTCTGAGAGCTGTAGGAAAAAAGAGCGTTATGTTACTGTGATGCACAGAAACAGCAGATCAGTGAAACAGACCTCAAACAATCTTTCCTCAAACAGTTTCATTTAGAAGTGATTTGTAAATGTCATTCTGAATTGTTTCTGATTTATCATCAGCGTAACATGAAGCACCAGATAGGTGGCGCTGTTATGCTGGGTATTATTTACATGATCAGATAGTTACCCAAAATTAACAGAAAAAAAAATCTCACAGTAAAAACCGTCTTCCTTTCCTTCCTTTTATTTCTCCTTAATTAATTCCATTTACACATGTTTAATGTTTCATAAATTACTCAATAATTGTATTGTTAATCATCCAATCAAGTAACTAGAAACAGAAATATTGGTGCATGTTCATTGTGAACGTCAAGAATATTTGATTTTCTTATCTTCTTTACCAGCCACTACGATAAATGCAAGTTAAGAAGTTGTTTTTGTTTTTTTAACTCTGCATTTTGTATGCAACATTTTTAAAAAAATCGAATGAGACAGTCAGTGACGGCGTAGCTCACTCCGGCCCCGTCTAGTCCAGAAGGAACGATCTAAAGTGGGCCACCTTGCGCAATAAAAGTTGTAAGCTATATACACTATAAACAAGCTCTATATAGACGCGATATCCACCCTAGGAATACCGACCTATTTACCAGAAAGAATCCAAAACGGCGAGGAGTTGACCGAGAAGAAGCGATTTTTGTTGAACTGCTCATTAAAGCTTAATTAATCCATAACTTCATAATAATTGTAATTAAGCAAATCTGGGTAGAAGTTATATGCACCCCAGGCAGACCCACCTTCCTTCAAAAAAGAATAAAAATCAGTGAAGAATTGAGAGAAGAAGCAATTTTTGTGAAATAGGGACGAAGGACAACACATGATGGGGTAAACTCATCACTTGTCGGCCGGATGAGCTAATAATTAATAAAATAGTTGGCCATAGACATCAGGAGGTGCCCTGTATACAAGGATCGACTGACGATGTCTGACATTATTTATTAAAATTATTTATTTCCCATGAATCCTGTCTGCTGTATTATAGGTCATTTTGAAGAAGTCGACGTTCATACTGATTTTTAATCGTTTAACATCTTTCTGATTCTTGCTATTATTTTGGAACGATGAGTCAGGAGACTTTATAACATTTGTTCTGTTCTGAGAAATTGCTATAAATGCAAACTCCAAGTGTGTGTGTGTGTGTGTGTGTGTGTGTGTGTGTAGATGAAAGTGTGTAAAACATTTTTTTTCACCTTTTGGGTATAGTAACACTATAAAGCGAGTTAATAATTCATGAAGAGATTGAATGGAAAGGAGATGGAGATGGACAGGAATCTTTTGAGGAATATTTAAGCCAGACCCTGTGGGTGTTAATACACTGATCTGAATTTGATTGCATTTACATACAATTGAGGTCTTGTGTGTTGTTCATAGCAGGCAATCTTAAAAAGCTCTAAACCGATTTTAGTTTCCTGATGCTCTGTACATGTAGAATAACACAGATTGAGGACAATGTAGAGTTTGTGTAAACGTCCAAGCAAGTGCAAACAGTCAACTTAAACATGACGACTTATAATGGAGTAATAGCGCTGTTATAACACTGGTAATAGCAACTCACCTTCTCTGCTGTTGTCTCCTGTGAGGAAGGAAGGGAAGCCGATTCCAGCAGACCCCTGTGACAGAAACGCCTGCTCGGAGAAAGACATCTCGTCTGGATTCACCGCCTGCTCTTCTTCTGATCCTGAGACAACCGTTCAATTTATTAGGTACAGAGCAACACCATCAGTGTATCAGTTGAGTGTGTGTGTGTTGGACTCACCAGGCCCTGTGTAGGACATGCCAGCCAAGTGTGTGAGGGGGTGTCCGAGAAGAGGCTCCAGAGCTGTGAGGAACAGAGCGCAGGACAGGACCGCTTTACACAGCATCACTTCAGCTGATGATACACACTCTCTGTCTTTCTCCACTAATAAACGCAAGGCCTTATATAAATATATACACTCCACGAGATGCCAGATCACCTGTCCATCCCTAACATCACCTCTCCCTCCCTCTCTGTCACTTTTTTTTTTTTTAAATTTCATCATGTGTCACTGCTGGATCCTGGTGTACGCTGTAAATCCAGAGTGAATAGAGTAATAAAAGTGGGGCGTGTGCGTCGCTGTACGAGTCAGAACCGGGCCGCTGAGTGTCAGGGCGTTCAGCTTGGGTCATAAATCCGCTGAGCTCAGGTGTGAATGCGTGCGCTGTGTATCAGGAATGAGAGAGGTTGTGGGTCGGCAGGTTGCCCACTTAATTAATTTCCTTAAGAGGCAGGATCGGTTTATTGGTTGTAATGGTGGCAGCACTTGATCAACCGTGTCATTCGGCGAGCTCTGACGCCTCAGAAGGTCAGGAACAGCGATGAGAGAAAGTTTCATATTCTTAACGAGAATGAAGGAGCTACTACATAAGAGCTACCTCTGTGGCCTTTTCTGTTCATCATAGATCTTGCACCGAACGTACACCTAAATGAACCCTTAGTGTTCCTGTGAAATCTCCCAACACCCTGAGTGCTCTGGAGCTCGAGCACTCACAGTATGTCGGATTAAAAAGTTATATATTTAGTGTCTGGTTAAAATAACTAGCCAGACCCTGATGCTGTAACATAATGCAGATGAGTTGTTTACTCTCGAAGCCAAGCTTGTATTTACTGTAAAAAAGCTTTCCTTCCTCTGTTAATTATGCATCTCTTAATTAACTGTTCTTAACTTCTTCATAAAAAAGTTCTACTTTCTGATATGAAAATGTATATTAAAACATTTTTCCTTTTGTTTTACAGTTCTAGATACGCTCTAAGAAAAAAACCGATGACTAAACTCTACCCTAACTTGTCACCTTTTGTACCTTTTTAATGTTTGCGTTTCACCTGGTAATGTGCTGGACCCTTAAAAAGAGATTTTCAAAAAGATACAAATGTCCTTTTAAGGTAAAGATTTAAAGGTAAACTACAGATAAAGGTCAACTGTACAACCTTTTATTCTATTGTAAGGTAGTACAGGTACCAACCCAGTGACATGTTAAGGTGCAGGTTCGTACCTTTTTTGATTATATACATTTGGAAGTATAAAGTCTTCATAACAGGCTCGCGATCAGTAATATTTACAGGCGACACCGATCCGATACAGTATCAGTATTGGGTTGATACCAGCACAGAACTTTGGCCTGAGTATTGGATCCTGTTAAAATTGGCAAATTGGCTTTTTGGAAAAGAATTAGAAATGTTTACATATTAAGAGGATAGGTTATTTTTTCTTTTGTTAGGATTGATTTTTATTCCATTTGTACTTGATGCGTTACTATAGATATATAACAGTTATTCCATGAAATCGAGTCGTACATGAGCTGATGGCCGATGAGGCGCGTAGCACTGAGTCAGCTATAAACCATATATGACGAGATTGAGTGGAATAACTCTTTTATTCTAGTTACATTCACTGGATTTTGAGAAACGGAGCATTTTTATTTTTCGCAAATTCAATAAATAAAAACTTTATACAAAACGTCCGACAAAATCATTTCCGCTTAGGCAGACTTCTTAAAATCCTATCGATGGCTGCACAAATTGACTTGTGTTTTTTTTGTAGAAAGTGCCGTCTTGCTGTCATGCCGCGGTATAGAATAGCTTTAGACATTTATTTATTTAATTCTTCCTTGGACATTTCAGTTCTGTAATTTTCAATCTTCTTTGAGCTTTTGAACCAGTCTAAAAAAAAAAAATCAACAAATTTTAATGCTTAAAGATGAAGAAAGTAAACAAACCGGTGAAATGACAGGAGCAATTTGTGAAAAATGTGATGATAATAATAATCCTTGGGGGAAAAAAAAGATACGTTCTTACCATCAAATACTTTGATTCCATGTTTTGGTGCTTGCTTTTTTTTTGGGGGGGGGGGGGGGTTTCGAGTTCAGTTTTTATTTCATCCTCGGTTGGTTCAGCAACACGCTCCGCCATTTTGTTTTACTCTACTCACAGTACCGTATATGAGCTGATATCCTAGTCGTAGAGTAGCCAATCAGAGCGCACGATTGTTCATATTTAGTGAATGTGGATAGAATAAATATCAGATATTTATGCTGTATCCCCATATCAGATGGGTATCGAGGTATGAGAAGAGAAAAAGTAAAAAAGAAAACTTTCTTTTTTGATACTGATCTTGAAACCATGAACATCAACAAATACTGAGCTTCATTTAAGACGGTTTTCTTCAAACACTACTGAGCTTTGTTTTTAACTGCAACGCTTTACAGTTAAACTCCTTTCACATCATTTCGAAAATCACTTACAGTGCATTGTAAATATAATAAAGTATAAATATAATTAGATCAATCCAAAGAAAAGGGGGAAAAGTATATTTATATGTAAACATTTCCAGTTATTAAAAATACAATTCTTTTCCAGATCTCATTTCAATCTTCACCTTTTGTTACAGATCCCATATACGATTTGTTTTGTCCGATATCTGATCCATCTTTTTTTTTTTTTCCTGGATTAGATCATCTAAATAATGCTAAAATTAATTATTGTAAATTAATTAGTATTGTTAATTTTTAATAATTAATAATTTTAATGTTATTTTAAATTCATTCGTATTATCTAAAGAATGCTAAAAATAATTATATTTTTAATTATAGTGCTAAATCCAACTCATTCATTCATTCATTCATTCATCTCCAATTGATCTGCTTTATCCTGGGAATACTGAACACACACCCTGGATGTCCCGCCAGTCCTCAGTCTCAACTCTGACCATCCTTTAAACTTCTTGCTTTAATTCCAAAATCTGAGGTTTTATGGACTTTTTTTTTTTAAAGAAGCAGAACGTCCATCCATAACCAGAATAACTCTGTACTCTACGCTGCGTCTCATCTCGGTACTGCTGGATCACTTCGGCTCGGTCACTTGTCACTTTTAAATCTGCGACCCTGACCAAAGGTTTAAATGATTCACAACCTTTGGTCACTTTAATATCTGCAGACGGGCGCTGTAAATGGGAATTTATATCCTGTCAATGTAGAAGGCATCAAACAGGAGGCATAAATAGCAGCTCTTCAGCTCTCTCTCTCACTCACTCACTCACACACACACACACACACACACACACACACACACACACACACACACACACACACTCTCTGTCTTACTGTGCATGCAGAATCTGTGTCTCACAATCTGCATGAAAGTGAAGTGACACCATTTCGCTTTATTTTTGGACGAGCACACAGCAGCTGTACTTTTATATAGTAAATAGTTACGTAAATATTTCCCACATGATGTATAAAGTGTGTATTTGCTGCACTGACGGCTGTGACAGCGGCATGGGTCAGTTAAAACACTTCTTTATTATTTATCTCAACTATTTATGATTTTTTAAAAAATCTATCATATATGAAGTATACAAGAAATATAATGCGCCATGTTTTTGTGTTTAACACCATTTGTTTTGCAGAAAATATTTGCATTAATGTTTACAATATAAACATGACTGACTTTTTTTTTTTTTTTTAAGTTAAAGTTCAAGATCATACAGGCTACACGAGCTTTCTTGTACAATGAAATTTTTAGTTTGAACTCTCATGGATTGTGAATAAAAGTAAACGATAATAATAATAATAATAATAATAATAATAAACTAGAAAAGCACTCGGAGAGCGCAGACCTCCGCCAAGAATCCTTTAAAAAAAAATCTGGACTCCAGAAGGTGATCTGGATCACCGCCAAAATTTAATGGATTGTTACTTGTGCCCAGTCACACCTCTGGAAAAAATTTCAGAGCAATCCATTCATTACTTTTTCCGTAATGTTGCTAACAGACAAACCAACCAACAAACCAACGCTACCGAAAACATAACCTTCTTGGCGGAGGTAATAATAATAATGTAGCAACTTGGATGGGTGGGTGGAGCACAGAAGGACGGCAGGCCAGAACGGAGTTCACAAAACCGTTTATTATCAGCTTTTCAGCTTCTACACGTTTATTCATATATCTTTATACACACACACACACACACACACACACACACGTGTTCTGGTCGGGAGAGAGCCCGCTCTGCTCTCCCTCTCTTCCTTAAATAGGGCGCGGCTGCTGGGAAGACACACAAACCCAGGTTAATTCACATCAGGTGTAGTGATTCTGCCACTTACCTTCCCCGACTCTGCCCTCCGGTCACAGACCGACACTTGACCACGCCCCCACTGCCACATACCCCCACCGCCCGACTCAGGCCGGGCAGCCGTCCGGCCCACAGCCGACTCCCCCCCCCCCCCCCCCGATGGGAGAGGAAGTCCGCCACGACCATCTGCGGCCCCGGCCTGTGGACTACCTTGAAGTTAAAGGGTTGGAGTGCCAGATACCAACGGGTGATCCACGCGTTGGCATCCTTCATGCAGTGGAGCCACTGGAGGGGCGTGTGGTCTGAACAGAGGGTGAAAGGGCGTCCCAGCAGGTAGTAATGGAGGGCGAGGACCACCCACTTGATGGCCAGGCACTCCTTCTCAATGGTGCTGTAGCGCCCCTCACGCACTGACAGCTTCCGACTTATATACAGCACTGGGTGATCCTCCACCTCCTGGGACAAAACAGCCCCCAGCCCTCTGTCCGACGCATCCGTCTGCAATATAAAAGAGAGAGAAAAGTCAGGGGAGTGTAACAATGGCCCCCCACACAGTGCAGCCTTTACCTCAGAAAAAGCCCGCTGGCATTGCTCTGTCCACTGGACCGGATCTGGTGCCCCCTTTTTAGTGAGATCAGTCAGCGGGCTGGTGACATCCGAATAATTAGGTATAAACCTGCGATAATAGCCAGCCAGCCCCAGGAACTGTCTCACCCCCTTTTTGGTCTTGGGCCTCGGGCAGGCCGTAATTGCCGCCGTCTTGTTAATTTGGGGACGCACCTGCCCGTTGCCCAAGTGGAAGCCCAGATACCGTACTTCCACCCGCCCAATCACACACTTCTTCGGGTTGGCTGTGAGACCCGCCCGCCTCAGCGACCTAAGGACGGCCCTCAGATGTTGGAGGTGCCTCAGCCAGTCATTACTATAGACAATGATATCGTCAAGATAGGCGGCCGCATAGGTGGTGTGGGGGCGAAGGACCCTATCCATCAGCCGCTGAAACGTAGCGGGTGCCCCAAACAGCCCAAAAGGAAGTGTGACAAACTGGTGTAAGCCGAACGGTGTGGAAAAGGCCGTTTTTTCTCGGGATAATGGAGTCAAGGGGATCTGCCAATAACCCTTTGTTAAATCCAGTGTCGAGTAAAAGCAAGCCGTGCCTAGTTGATCGAGCAACTCAATACGAGGCATTGGGTACGCATCGAATTTAGACACCGCGTTGACTTTTCTATAGTCCACACAGAACCGGACCGACCCGTCGGCCTTGGGTATCAAGACCACCGGGCTGCTCCAGTCACTGTGGGACTCCTTGACGATGCCCATTTTGAGCATGGCCTCGAGTTCTTCCCGAACCACTTTTTTCTTGTGTTCAGGTAGCCTGTAAGGGCGGCTACGCACTACCACCCCCGGGGGTGTCTCAATGTGGTGCTCTATGAGGTTGGTGTGGCTGGGCAGGGGTGAGAATATGTCCGAAAACTCGGTCTGCAACTGGGCAACCTCCGCAAGTTGGGTCGGGGAGAGGTGGTCTCCACAGGGGACTGGAGAGGTACACGATGCCAATTTTCCCTTTTGAACCTCCGGCCCCAGCTCTGCCTTCTCCGGAACCACCGACACCAACGCCACAGGGACCTCCTCGTTCCAGAGTTTGAGCAGGTTGAAGTGGTAAACTTGTAACGCCCCACCCCTGTCCGTTCGCCTCACCTCATAGTCAACGCCCCCGACTCGCCGTGTGACCTCAAAGGGTCCTTGCCACTTGGCGACTAATTTGGAGCTCGATGTGGGCAACAGTACGAGTACTTTATCTCCCGGTGCGAACTCCCTGAGGCGCATACCCTTGTCGTACAGGCGGGTTTGTCGTTCTTGGGCCTGCCGCAAATTCTCCTGTGTTAGGTGGGTGAGTGTGTGGAGTTTTGCGCGCAGGTCAATAACATATTGGATTTCATTTTTACTTTGTGAAGGTCCCTCCTCCCAATTTTCCCGCAGCACATCTAGAATGCCGCTCGGCTTACGCCCATATAACAATTCAAATGGGGAGAACCCTGTGGAGGCTTGGGGAACCTCTCGCACTGAAAACAACAAGGGTTCGAGCCGCTTATCCCAATTACGTGCGTCCTCACTTTAGGAAATTTTTAATTATATTTTTGAGGGTGCGATTGAACAGTTCAACTAAACCGTCCATTTGTGGGTGATACACGCTGGTGCGGATTGGCTTAATGCCTAATAACCCATACAGTTCCTTTAGTGTACGTGACATAAACGCGGTGCCTTGGTCAGTCAGAATCTCTTTCGGGATTCCAACTCGGGAGATGACGCGGAAGAGTGCCTCCGCAATACTGCGTGCTGAGATATTGTGAAGAGGCACTGATTCCGGGTATCGCGTTGCATAGTCCACCAGAACTAATATAAAGTGGTACCCTCGTGCTGACTGATCTAATGGCCCGACGAGATCCATCCCAATTCTTTCGAACGGGGTATCAATTAACGGTAGAGGGCGCAAAGGCGCTTTTGGAATGGCCGCTGGATTTACTAACTGGCATTCACGGCACGCCGTATACCACCTACGGACATCGCCGTGAATCCCCGGCCAATAGAATCGGGCCATTATTCGGGCTAGTGTTTTATCCTGTCCTAAGTGTCCAGCCATGGGATTAAAGTGAGCCGCCTGGAATACCAATTCCTGGCGGCTTTTCAGAATCAAAAGCTGCGTGACTTGCTCTTTAGTTTGAGTGTCCTGCGTCACTCGGTATAATCTATCCTTCATAATCGCGAAGTAGGGGAAGGACGGGGTGGCGTTCGGTGGGAGCGTTTGACCATCGATTACTCTCACTTGGTCAAACGCATGCCGCAGAGTCTCGTCTCGCGACTGCTCTAACGGGAAATCCGCCAGGGATTCCCCAATAGAGAGAGGAGGAGTCGGCGGCTCCTCACTCTGACGCGGAGCTGACGTAGACAGCTCTGTGACAGCTGCTCCCGCCAACACGACACCGGGACCTCCCCTTATTAAACTACTGCAGGACCCACTCTTTACTAGGTGCCTCATTAATTCCCCAAATCCCGGCCAATCAGTCCCCAAAATTATTGAGTGGGTAAGGCGAGGATTAACCGCCGCCTTCACTATAAAATTTTTCCCCTTGAAAAAAAATGTGGACTGACACTAAAGGGTAGCTGTGAACATCCCCGTGCACACACAACACCTTCACCAATTGTGCTCCCCCCAATGCCTCGTCTTGCACCAGGCTTTGGTGGATTGAGGTCTGATTACAACCAGAATCCACCAACGCCTGATATGTATCCCCTTGGATACTCACCGGTATGCGATACGCTCCGGCCCGATCGAGGGCGGCTCCTGGCGCGTCGGGGATCCGAACCACCGCGCCCACTTCCATAACCGAGCACTGTTGTTGGAGGTGGCCCGACTCCCCGCAGCGCCAGCAAACCGGCCCGGGCTTCCTCTCTGCTCTGGGGCTCACTCACCTGAGGGGGGGAGAGACAGACACAGAAGGGAGAAACGGGAGGGCACTGTGGGCCGGCTGGGGTGGGGCCGGCCCCCGCCTCCGCGGTGGGGGAACGGGGCGAGGAGGAGACATGGGAGAGAGAGAGGAGAGGGGAGAAGAGGTTGTCTGCTGTCCTGCCGTCGGGACAGCCGCCAAATGGTACTCCGCCAGCTCGATTGCCTGATCCAGCGACGCCGGTCGGTGGCACTGGACCCACTCTGAAGCTCCAGCTGGTAGACGCGCGATGAACTGCTCCAGTGCCACCTGGTCGATGATCCCCTCGGCGTCGTGGTTGTCGGCCCTCAACCACCGCCCACAGGCGTCCCGGAGTTGCTGGCCGAACACGAACGGCCGGCCAACTTCCTCCAAGCGCAAAGCGTGGAAGCGCTGCTGTTATTGTTCGGGGGTGCACCCCACACGCTGGAGAACGGCCCGGCGAAGGTCCGCGTAGGCCAGCCGGCGGTCGGTGGGGAGCTGTAGCGCAGCCAGCTGCGCCTCTCCCGTTGGCAGGGGGAGGAGGAGCACCGCGCGCTGTTCCATCGGCCACCCCAAGGTCTCTGCCACCTGCTCAAAGAACATGAGGAAGGCCTCTGGGTCGTCCTGTGGGCCAATCTTCGTCAGGGTGAAGGGGGACAGCCCCGTGGCGGTGGACCCCGCTGATGCGAGGAGGTGCCGGAACGCCTGTCGCTCTTCCTGCTGAGCCAGCACCAGGGCCTCGAACCGCTGTTCCTGATCCTTCCGGAGGGCGACTAGTGCCTGGTGCTGGCTTTGCTGGGCCATGGCAAGGGCGTGGACCAGCTCAGCGAATGGGGAGGACTCCATGGGGCTGTTCTGCTTCGGCGCTCCAAATCCTGGGTTTCGGCACCACTGTAGCAACTTGGGTGGGTGGGTGGAGCACAGAAGGACGGCAGGCCAGAACTGAGTTCACAAAACCGTTTATTATCAGCTTTTCAGCTTCTACACGTTTATTCATATATCTTTATATACACACACACATGCCACACACACGTGTTCTGGTCAGGAGAGAGAGCCCGCCCTGCTCTCCCTCTCTTCCTTAAATAGGGCGCGGCTGCTGGGAAGACACACAAACACAGGTTAATTCACATCAGGTGTAGTGATTCTGCCACTTACCTTCCCTGACTCCGCCCTCCGGTCACAGACCTACGCTTGACCACGCCCCCACTGCCACAAATAACTAGAATGCATTTCCGGAGAAAATGCGAAAGTGTGCTTGCTCAGGTGCGCCACCATGGCGACCCGGCAAGAGAGGCATCCGCATGCCCACATGACAAGTTTTGTCAACACGTGAAAGTTTGGCCAAGACACAAGGCGGATTCTCATACGGAGATGACAGGCTGGCAAGGTTCTTTACAGGGACATCCCAGAGCATCACTAACATGAAGATTTAGATGTAATTCTAAATCCGTAAAGAGATATGACCCAAAACACGTTTTTGCTCATTGTGGCGCCCCTAGTGGCCAAATGACACCAAATTTGATGAGGGTACATGAACTGGTGCGGAAAGTCATCTCAACAAATATGGTCTTGATACGCCAAAACGTTTCTGAGATATGAGCCAAAATACGTTTTTGCTAATTGTTACGCCCCCTAGTGGCCAAATGACACCATATTTGATGAGGGTAGTTTGGATGGTGTCTAAAGTCATGCCACTAAATATGGTCTTGATATGTCAAAGCGTTTCCATGATATGAGCTCACTTCCTGTTTGGTGGCTTCGCCATCGATTTTGATTGGCTGTCATGGGCGAACGCTTCGATTTATGAGAGCGAAACGAATATCATTCATTAGGCATGGACTGGAGATCACGTCTGCCAAGTTTCGTGATGATCAGACAAAACATGCGGCCAGGGTCACTCTACCTTCACTTTGGACAAAATTCAAAATGGCGGAAAATCTAATGAGGCGGAGAATGACGTCATAGGGTGCGTTGGAATCGCCTAGCTCCAAGGATTCCAATGGCACCAGACTTATGAAAATCAGACATGCGGATCAAAAGTTATGTGCATGAACGCATGTAAGATTTTGATCAGTTGGTGGCGCTAAAGCGTGAGATGTACCGACATGAAACTTGATGAAATCGATCAGGGTCCACTCCTCTATCAGTGTACTAAGTTTCATGACTTTACACCTTACGGTTTGGCCTACAGAAGGAAAAATCTGTTTTTTGCGTCGCACGCCCATTCTTTTCAATGGGGAAAAAATTAATCCTTTAAAAAAATCCGGGATCCAGAAGGTGATCCGGATCACTGCCAAAATTTAATGGATTGTTACTTGTGCCCAGGCACACCTCTGGAAAAAAATTTCAGAGCAATCCGTTCATTACTTTTTCTGTAATGTTGCTAACAGACAAACCAACAAACAAACCAACGCTACCGAAAACATAACCTCCTTGGCGGAGGTACGGTAACAACACTGATGACATGAAATTTGTGCAACATTAAAATAAATAAATAAATAAATAAATAAAAATGGGAACTAATATTAACAAACAGCAATAGTAATAATAATTAATATTAAACATTTTAATAATTAACACAATGTTTGTTTGAATGTTAATGAAATACACTTTTGTTGTTTGCCTTATAATTCATTTGAGACTGATTTTGTTGATATTTATGCTTCAATAATGCTGAAGTTCATTTATCATGTTAATAAATCCTATAAATTATTTATTATTTTTGCTGTCACATTCCTATTTAATGTTTAATATTTCATTTGTATTTTATTAATTTGTTTAAATAAATGGTCTATTTGTCAATGTTTATTAAACTGAGTTTTCAAGATTTATTTTAGATATTTTAGGTCTGTTAATTTTAATATAAATATTTTTTAAAAGGAAAAACTGCTATTTACTTAGTTTGAAAAAAATTTTTTTCCCCTGAGAAAAATAGAGGAAATAAAATCGGCCTATTTTCAAGAGGGTTTTCCAGCATTATTTAGATTTAAAAAATTATGATATTTATAATATTTTAATAAATATTTTTGAACAAATACTGCTATTTATTTGTATTTATTTCAAATACCATTTAGGTGAGTTAGATAAAAAAAAAAAAAAACTTTATTCATCACATGCACACTTCAAGCACAGTGAAATTCATCCTCTGCATTTAACCCATCTGAAGCAGTGAAGTTTTTACTGCAATTTAATCTGAAATCTTTCCCCTAACTATTTTTGAAGAGTGACATGGCATTTTACTTTCATTTATTTTAAATATTATTTGTGGTGTCAGTCATTTTATTCTAAATGTTTTAAAGGGAACTTCTCTGATTTAGTTTGTATGAAATTGTTTTTATTATTAGAGTTTTTATAAGCATGTTATTTTATTTGCGTTTTACTTTTATAAAATATTTTAGGGGTGCCAATATTTCTGTAAAAAAAATTTAAGGATTAGTGCTGTTCATGAAATATAGCGTGAATATTGGTAAATCATCACAAAGTGGAACACTTAAGCTTGATCCTCTGTATGTACACTGCTGTGCAAAAGTCTTGGCACCCCGGTTTTTAGTATGAATTTTGTTTGAGTTTTATTTGATGACTTCGACAAGATGGAGTCAGTACAGAAACATTTTAGATTCCAAACATGAGTTTTCCAACACAAAATTTAAAAAAGCACAGGGTGCAAAAAGCAAAGGTTTTAATAAGTGCAATTATGTCTGCTTTGTGTTTTACTAGATTTTTGCTTTTAGTGTGAGGAAGATCTTAAGTTTTTGGATGGACGGATGGATGGATAAATAAGCAAATGACAAAGTGACATCAAACGTCCCACTTTAGCAGTATTCACCCCAGGTAGGCGACTTGTTATTTATTTTGCTAGCTGTTTAGTACAAAGTGAGTGTAGAGTTTATGTATAGGCATCAGTTTTGTTTGAGGGTGCCAATATCCCCCCCCCCGACACGCTGTTTGACTCCCCTACACACCTGAGTGTAATTTCCCTCAATACCAGCAGATGGCGGGCACGCACAGAAGTGTGTGTGTGTGTGTGTGTGTTATTACGCTCCTGTCCGTTGCTTTTGGTGACGACATCCAGAAGCAGAAACTGAAACGCTCCTAACTCTCTGCTGTAACATTTTATTATTTATTTTCATCTGGAGTGTATGAACGGTGCGTGTTTATCAGGTGTGTGTGTGTTTTACTGGATTTGTGCACAGAGAAATCAGAAATAAATTCATGACTTGATTCCAGGAGAAACGAGAAATAAACATCATCCTGGGAGCAACAGGAAGCGTCTGGACTGGAGAAGGTAAACAAACAAACAAACAAACAAACAACATTTTTCTTATTTATTTTCTCACAATTTAAAACACTATTGTCATGTCATAGTTTAGGAAGGAAAACTGATTAGTTTGTGTTGTCATTGTTGGTACACGACTCAGTTTTGTGTTTAGTTTTAGATTAATAGCCTGTCATTATTTGTAGTGAATTTAATAATTTGTTTGTTTGTTTGTTCTTAAAATTTACATACTGTACACTGACTTGATTCACTATCTAGATTTTATCCTAATACACATTTGTAAAAATGCAGATGTAATTAATTGGGTTATATTAGAGCCTAATTAGGCAATTAAGTCTTAATTATTAATTAATTTAATGATGTGAGCATGTTGTTGTCTTCTTTAGAATTTGAATACAGTTTTAGCACTATGGAAGTGTGTGAGTGATCATGAATGCTGCTGGCATGACACAGATTGGGATCGACAAATCTCACCTGCCACAGGTCTACGACGGTGAGCAATCAATCAAACAATCAATCAGTTAATTACTAAAAGTGTAAAATGTTGTCATTTATCTATCTTGAAACCCTACAGCAGGGGTCTTCAATCCTATCCGCAAAGGGCCGGTGTAGCTGCAGGCTTTCATTACAGCCAAATTGGAGGCTCACTTGACTGGAGACGAGGGTGAAATGATTAAACAAGTGAAATCAGGTGTAGCTCCTGCTTGGTTGGAATGAAAGCCTGCAGCCACACTGGCCCTTTGTGGATAGGATTGAAGACCCCTGCCCTACAGAGACTTCACAGTGGTTATTAAAATTCACTTTAATAAGTGCTACTGTGAGAATATGAATGACATTTTTGGAAAAGAGGGGTGTGTGTGTGTGTGTGTAGAAGAGGGAGGGTGAAGGCAGATAAGGCTTCAAGAATGTCTGGACTTTCCCCTCTAATTACTGTGGACAAGTGAACGCTTGGTGAACATCCTCACAGTCAGTTGAGAGTTTGAAAGAGTTTTTGTTTGTGCATTTTTAAAACAAGTATGTGATGGTGTGGTACCTTTTAAGAGCCTATGTATCTTTCACCAGGAAACCTAGATATAAAATGCATCTGTAAATGGACCTTAATGCTTTTTTTCTTTGACTAAAGCTTTGAGTGCACCTTTCTAGGTAAAAGATGCATATTAAAGGTACAAAAAATGTATAGAGATGTGGAATGGTAGCATTTAGTACCCTTTTATCTGGGAGTGTAGTCTCAGGGTCAATTATATATAGTATAGAGTGCAAAAAAAGTTTATCTGATTTTTCAGTATGAACAGGTAAACAAGTAATAGACAGAGGAACCAAACAATGGACCTACATGCACACCAAGCTGCTTTTTAGGATGTGTGTGTGTGGGGGGCACTCCCTCCTCCTCTTGGTTAGATATTTATATAATCTCTCTTTTCTCTTTCCCTCCCTCCCAGTGCCAAATATAGACAGCACTGGAGAAAGGAGAAGGACTGTGCTAATGGAAAAGTGCATGCACGACAGTTTTCTAAACAGAGGCCTTAGTCTCTCTCTCTCCCTCTCTCCCCATCATTCACTTCTTCCTCCCTGGCCTCACTTTAAGCACTACCATCTGTGCAGCCTCAGGTTATAGGTCATCTGGCGAAATCGCGTAAAAGAAACCGAGATGAAATCGGGTCAAATTGCAAAGCAAAACTTCAAAATACCTCCGCCCACACCAACCACCTCCCCACGTCCATCGTGCCTCTTTTCTTCTCTTGTCCGTTTTTCAAAGTCCATCTTTTGGTCTCGCACACATTCAAAGTTCGTCAAGACACCTTTATTTATGAAGCACATTTAAAAGACGACAATTGTCGCAAATCCAAATGGTAATGAAATATCAGTAAAAGCATCAAATTTAAAACGTTAAAAGGGAAACACAATCATTAAATGACAAAACTGGAGATAGTCAGGGAAATGTGGTGGAGAAACTCACTGAATAATCAAATTAATAGTCAAGGAATACAGTATGAGTGACAAAAACAAAATGGCGGAGCGTGAGTAGACAAAAACAAAATGGCGGAGCGCGTTGCTGAACCAACTGAGGACGAAATAAAAACTGGAGTGGAGAAAATCACTGAATAATCAAATTAATAGTCAAGGAATTCAGGATGTAATTAATAAAACAGTGTTGTGCTGTTACAGGAAAATAATCAGTGACATCAGTGGGCGGTGTGATGAAGCGGAGTTTCTGTTACCTCTGTAAAGTTGCTTATTTTCCTATAACCGCATGCCCTGAAGTGTTTCATTCCTCATACGTTACACCAATCTGCTAGCGATTACAACTTTTTAGTAATTAATTACAAATGTACTTTTTATCCATTTATAATTATTGTTCTTGAACACTCATAAAACAGGTTACTTCCTGCTTACACTTGTGCTATAGCAGTTATAAACGTTCGTTCCCTCACCTGCCTCTCTTTTTCTCTTTTGTGACGTTAAGAAGACAAAAAAAAACAAAACCAAGAAATCACGAAGCTGAAGATGTCGAAAACCTTGAAGTTACAGCTTTACCTCTGACACCGGAGACTCCTTCCATAAATAAATGTCTAAATGAACATCTCCTTATAGAAAACTTCACCACAACAATCATTACACATTTTCTTTGTCTTAAATGAGATAGGAGACATTGATGATGTTTATTATTCTTATATGAACCTGTAATTTGCGGCTGCGCTACTGTCAGAGCTGCTGTTAGAGAAAACGTGTGTTGTTGGAAATCTCCGTCCTCGTTTATAATGTTTCCAACACAGGAAGTGCCATTACGAGTCCCGGTTTTAAACCCAGCGTAATTACGCTCGTGCCAGTCACATCTGAAACGAGCCTCTGTCTTCAGGACGGCCATGTCAACTTTTCCGTCTGAGCTCATGGAGAACAGGCTGGAGGACAGAGAGAGAATGGCTGTTTCTTTTCCATCGCCATTGCTCTTGCTCCTGTGCCTTGTAAATCGACAGAGTGGTCGCTTGGAACTTCAGAACGTCCATCGGTTTATATTTGACGTCTGGTTTAGGTGTTAATCGCTGTTTTCTTGTGTTTTAAACAGGGCTTTGAACCAGAATTTTTTTCCTATTGGTTCGTTCCGAACAGAAATGGAATTTTAACGTTTCCGGTTTTGGGTTCCACCATTAAATAGACGTTCCCGAACCGGTTAGAACAAAAAAATTTCGTTCCCGGAACAGTTAATTACGTTCCCTGTCAGCTGTTTAACAAATGGCTATAAAATTATGTCTCTGTCTCATCCAGCTTAAGCCAAATGTAGGCTAATTCTATTACAACCTTCATTAAATAAGACAAGAAATAATTCAAAACAATTATTATTTCAAATGTTGGCGATTTGGATTCTCAGTATGTCTTCCCATCTACACAAACAGAAAAAGTGCCAAAAATGAAAGAGAATTCATTTAGTGTGTTACCAAAGGCTAGTCAGGCCCTATAGAGGGCTACTGCATGACGTCACCGCGCCGCGAGATTTTGTTAGGCGCCATATTGGAAGACCAAGTACACATCTATACAAGTACATACATTCATAAAACAAACTACACCTGAAATGTAGCCAGGGCCGGTTCTGCCCTAATCTGGACCCGGGTGCAACATCGCGCAACCAGTCTAAATCAGGACAACCATCACATAACTATAACTATAAACATTTTATATCAACTATTTTAACTAAATGGGCTATAATAAATAAGCCTGCAGGCAGCCACGGCGGCTGCCTCAGAAAAGTAACCATTCAATGACACAACTGAAAGCCTGCAGCCACGGCGGGCTGCCTTAAAAACTAACCATTTGTCCTACCTTAAAACTCGTTTTGCATTTTCTGCCTCCTTTTTTGTATTTTCAACCCTCCGTTTATTTTCTTTCCTTTTCTGAAAACCCGATTTGTGTCCAGACATTTTGTTCTGCTACCAACGAACTAACTCGTCAGGTCTCGTCTCTCGAGCCCGCGATGATTCCCGTGGGAAGGGCAACAACTGATACATTTTTACAAACAGCTAATAGGGAGGTTGCATCGTTCAGGCTCTTCTTTGCTCAGACACTCAGTAATGCACTTACTCACTTATTATCACATGGAGACGTGATAGTAGTCCACCTTCCCGCTCTCTCCATTCAGTCAGCGAACGTCACACAAGAAGTGAACCCCAGCGGGTCATAGAAACTTGCGCAGGAGAAGAATGACTTTTTTATTTGTAGGCTACGGAAACTTTGAGGAGCGAAATAAAAACCGGTATTAACCGGTTACCATTATTTTTAATAAGCGTTTCTGTTCCGGAACATAAAAAATAATAAAGTTTCTGGTTTCGTTTCTGTTCCATGTGAAATAGAAAAAGTTCCCGGTTTTCGATTTCGTTCCTTGAACCGGTTCAAAGCCCTGGGTTTAAATGAAGCAAAGTTCATTTGTCCTGTTCAGTGTGTTAATTTTGCGTCGATCACGACGTTTACATGCAGAAAATATTCCGGTTCTTGCCGTTATTCTGACCAAGCTATTTACATGGCTCATGAAAATTAATATTCCACTAATAATATTCCCATTTACATGCAAGCCATGCGTACTCTGATTGATCGTCTAGTCAGTTTGTGTAAAACGCACAGAGATGACCAGGCAAGAAGTCGTGTGTCTCAATCAGTCTGCTGTAAAAACCCAAATTGAGACGCACATTCCGAATGCACCGTATACATGTCCAAAGAATGCTCCTAAAACCCGAATAATATCTGCATATTATTCTATCCACACTCACTGGATATGAGCAATTGTGTGCTCTGATTGGCTACTCTACTACGCGGATATCAGCTCATATACCGTGAGTAGACAAAAACAAAATGGTGGCGCATGTTGCTGAACCAACCGAGGATGAAATAAAAACACTCTACTCGAAAACAAAACCCCCAAAAATACAAAAAAGCAACAAAATGTGGAATGAAAGTATTTGATGGTAAGAATGGATCTTTTTAGTTTTATTTTTCAAGAATTATTATTGGGGCGGCACGGTGGTGTAGTGGTTAGCGCTGTCGCCTCACAGCAAGAAGGTCCGGGTTCGAGCCCCGTGGCCGGCGAGGGCCTTTCTGTGTGGAGTTTGCATGTTCTCCCCGTGTCTGCGTGGGTTTCCTCCAGGTGCTCCGGTTTCCCCCACAGTCCAAAGACATGCAGGTTAGGTTAACTGGTGACTCTAAATTGAGCGTAGGTGTGAATGTGAGTGTGAATGGTTGTCTGTGTCTATGTGTCAGCCCTGTGATGACCTGGCGACTTGTCCAGGGTGTACCCCGCCTTTCGCCCGTAGTCAGCTGGGATAGGCTCCAGCTTGCCTGCGACCCTGTAGGACAGGATAAAGCGGCTAGAGATAATGAGATGAGATGAGAATTATTATTATCGCATTTTTCAGAAATTTCTCCTGTCATTTTGCTGGTTTGTTTACATTCTTCATCTTAAAGCATTTAAAATTTGTTGATTTTTTTTTTTTTTTAGACTGGTTCAAAAGCTCAAAGAAGTTTTGAAAATTACAGAACTGAAATGTCCAAGGAAGAATTAAATAAATGTCTAAGGCTGTTCTATACCTCGGCACGACAGCAAGACGGCACTTTCTACAAAACAAAAAAACAACAACACTAAAGTCAATTCGTGCAGCCATTGAGAGGTTTTTAAGAAGTCCACCTGAGTGGAAATGATTTTGTTGGACGTTTTGTATAAAGGTGGGTTTTTTTTTTTTTTGTTTGTTTTTTTTAAATCAAATTTGCTAAAAATAAAAATGCTCAATTTCTCAAAATCCAGTGAATGTGGATAGAATAAAACAGTTATTCCACTCAGTCTCATCATACATGGATTATAGACAACTCGGTGCTACGCGCCTCGTCGGCTGTCAGCTCATGTACGACTCGATTTCGTGGAATAACTGTTAAATATTCTGCATATGAGGGCAGCCATGGCCTAAAGGTTAGAGAAGCAGCCTTTAGCCCAAAGGGTCGCTGGTTCAATTCCCTGGACTGGCAGGAAAAATGTCGGGGGTGTGAATGAACAGCACTTTCCCATCCCTCTGTATCCATGGCTGAAGTGACCTTTGAGCAAGGCACCTACCCCCTCACTATTCCCCAGGCGCTGTAACGTCGCTGCCCACTGCTCTGGGTATGTGTGTGCTCATTGCTCACTTGTGTGTGTTCTCTGCTTCGGAGGAGGAATTTCGCTGTGCTCTAGTGTACATGTGACAAAATTTCACTAGGGCGGCTTCTTCTTCTTCATATCCCACATGCCTTAATCGGAAAAGGCTAAATTCAGAAGGAGGCCAAATTCGGAATATCCAAACAGAATATGATGTTTACGCGACTCGTATCAAATTCCAAATACTGTCATGCTCTGAATAACGGAGGAATATTTAGTGTGCATGGAAACGTACTGCTTTATCACAGTGCTTTCCTCACCAGTCACCATTGCTTGGTGCTTCTGTTTAATTGGAGCCTATTTAGGTAAGGAATTTGACTGGGTCAGTTTTACACACACACATACACACACTGCATAAACTGACTGTCCTCCTGTCTTACTGACCCACTTGGCCAGTTTTCCCGTCATGGTTGCAGCTCTGCAAGATGAGACACACACACTGATGCACACACCACACACACACACACTGCACTGGTACACACTCGCATCTCACTCAGTGAGTGTGTATGTGAGAAGAGAGAGAGAGAGAGAGAGAGAGATCAGCTTATGACTTGTACTCTATCTTCTGAACCATCTTTCCTCCTCACACTCTTTGCGCCTGCTTCATGTCTGGCTCTGTTTCTCTCGCAGTGTGTCAGTGTTTCTCGGTGCTGGAAGACGGAGCTCTGGCTCACAGCCTTCAGGAGCAGGAGAGTGAGTAAACACACTCCATTACACTCATCCTTCTCAAAATAATGGTGTAAGAGCAGAACAAAACCGATGATCGTAAAGCTTGAACGTGGCGACGGGACGTTCTGACACGTTCTTTTTCCACTCCCTCCTCACCCCTCCATCCCACGTCTCAGTCGAGCAGTTTTATAGCTCCAACGTGCAGAAGAACCAGGCGGTGCAGAATGACGTGCGCTTGGCTCGGAGGCTACAGGACGAGGAGGAGGAAAGGGTCCATCTCACAGACCAGCTCCAGCAGCTGTAAGGCTAAACATCCTCATAACTGATGATAATTCGCCAGTCAGCAGTAGTGTATAGGATCTTAAAAATATATCAAAAACAAGCATCGTTATTGAATCAATATTCCAAAAATCCTATTAAAGTGGGTAATGAGCTGCTTAAAGTCAGGAGTCCTGGAAATCCTGAAATAATAATTTTGCCGTCAGAGCCATCAAAGATTCATTTCTAAGATTCGGTTTTATGATTCAGTCACCATCTCGTCATTTCTGACGCGTCACATCAAACCTTGTAAAAATTTCCGATTTGTCGCGAGTTAGCCACCGGACGATGGCTACTTATCAAAACAACAAGATAACAAAATACTTAGCACACACATCACGTACCAAACAAAATACACACACTGTAAGCGACCAAGCATGAGAGTTGTTCATTACGCTAAACTGATATCACAATTGTTACATTAAAGCTGCAGTCAGTGATAATTTAAGTCAGAAAGTATGCCACGTGTACTTGTAGAATAGGTCAACTACCATGACTTTCACTTGTGTGTTTTGGATTAAAGATGTGGTCAGTGATTTTTTTTTTTTTTTAAAAATAAAAAAAAATATTTTTGTAATATTCGGGCGTGTTTTCATCACATTCTTATAGGTGTCAATAAAAATCTGCTCAGAGGGGAAACTTGGGGCTCAGTAGCATCCCAGGTTTTGTAAACAAATGAAAAAAAAAAACAAATGATATAACCGATCAGGACAACGAAAGATGTCAGTCATGTTCAGTTAGAATTAAATTTAATTTAAAAGCTGAAATTACAGACTGCAGCTTTAACAAATTTAGCTTACAAGTTACATTTTTTTTAAACTTGTTTAAGGAATATGGGATGCTACTTAATTCTGATTTTTTTTTTTTTAATCGACTCCGACCAGAATGTGAAGAGAACATTACTTACTTACTATGTCGAGCTAGCTCGGCTAAGCCTCGACACATGTCTTCTCCATTCTTCTTTGTCGCTCATTAGGGCGGGGAGGTCTGCAATCTGGCAGCCGATGTCGTCTGCTATTTGCTCTGGGTATGTCCTCTTGGGGCGACCCTGCGATCTCCTTCCACGGGAGGGTGTCCATAAAACTATCTCATCAGCCAGTTCCTGCTTGGTGTGACAGCAATGCCTGGCGAAACGCAGTCTCTGTTGTCTGATAGAGTGGCTGAGGGGTGGGATGTTGGCGTAGAGTTCTTTGTTCGTGGTATGATCACGCCAGGACCTGTTTAGAGCTGCGCGGAGCATACGGGTGTAGGCCCCGTCCAACTTCCTCTCCAGTTCAGAAGTCAGGGTCCAGGAGATTGAGCCATATGTAAGGACTGACTCCACTGTCGCCCTGAAGAAGTTCCTCTTTAGGTCGTCTGGGAGGGTTGATTTTCAGATCTTATCCATTCCGTTAAGGGCTCTCCATGCTTTTCCGAGTCTAATGTCGACGTTTCGTTCGGTCGAGGCAATGCAGCTACCAAGGTACTTAAAATCGTCCACCTGTTTGATCTTTTTGCCGCTCAGACTGCTCATACCTGCCGATGCATCTTGGTTCAGGCACATGAACTCCGTTTTCTCAGCATTAACGCAGAGCCCGATTTCTTTGGCTAGCTTCTCAATGCTATGAAGGAGTGAGGTTGCATCTCTTAGTTCATCTGCGAGGATTGCAATGTCATCAGCATAGTCAGCATCTGTGGTCTTCTGAGCTGGATGCCATCTGCTTCTCCGTTCGGTGAGAGTAAAGCCGAGTTCCATGTTGTCGTCGAGGGCTTTTCTTAGGACGTAGTCCAGGCAGATGATGAAAAGAAAAGGTGCCAGGGTGTCTCCTTGCAGGACTCCAGTGGTGATTTTGAAGAAGTCAGTGTCTCCATCAGGAGAGCGTACCGTAGACCGGGTGTTTTTGTATAGTGTCATGATGGCGTCTACTGTTTCCCTTGGTATTCCATATGCGGTCAGGATCTCCTCCATTTTGCCACGGTAGATGGAATCAAAGGCTTTAGAGAAGTCAACAAACAGTAGGGTTGCAGGAAGATTTTTTGCGTTTACTCCTTCTAATATCCTACGGATGGTCAGTATCTGTCCGGAGGTAGGTCTGTTTGCTCTGAAACCATTTTGGTTCTTCCTCAGTATAGGGTTGACTTCTGGGCGTACTCTGTTCAGTAGCATCAGGTTGTAGATTTTCGCCGCAATTGCGGTGTGTGTGATGCCTCTATAGTTCTTCGTGATCCCGAGGTTACCCTTTTTGGGGAAAGGGAGTAAGCAGCCCTGTGATGACCTGGCGACTTGTCCAGGGTGTACCCCGCCTTTCGCCCGTAGTCAGCTGGGATAGGCTCCAGCTTGCCTGCGACCCTGTAGAAGGATAAAGCGGCTAGAGATAATGAGATGAGATGAGTAAGCAGCCTTCAGACCATCTCGCAATGGGGTCCTGATTATAGACGCTGTTGGCCATATCTAATAGGGTGTGATGGAATTCCTCTAGCTTCCATACTTCAGCCGGTATCTTGTCGAGTCCGCAGGCTTTACCATTTTGAATGCAGCGGTTTGCCAACTTGAGTTCTTCCATTGTAAAGGGGCCTTTCTTTATATTAAGCTCGTTTGCAACTACTGGTGTCACTTGCTCGTTGGAGATTACAGGTGGCTTACCAAGCAGGTCTTGGAAATGATGTTGCCAAAGCTGAAGTCGCTCTTCCTGGCTTGAGGCTTTCAATTTGCCTTGGGTGATGTTTTTCCTCCCACTGATTTCGTTGACAGTCTTCCATGCTTCAGCTGCCTTTTTATTGCTAGAAGTGGTTCTGATGTGGTTGATCTTTCTCTGCAGTTATTCCGTTTGCTCAATTTCATATGAGCCTTTGAGCACCGCCCAAGCATCTTCAAATTGCTTAACGTTTTCAAGAGAAGGAAGAGAGGGTTTAAGCTGTGCAGATCATGTCGTTTTTGGCATATCTCTGCTGATTCCCACGGTTTTCGTTTCTTTGCCTTGGGTTTCAGCGGGATGGTGTGTTTGGCTGTTTCCCTGCAAGCTATTTCAAAATTTTCGTAGGTGGAATTTACAGAAGGGATTGATGTAGAGTCTTGGAGGGAAGCGAATCTGTTATTCAGCTGGATAACAAAGGCCTCGTGGATCTTAGGATTCGTCTTTAGCGTTGACCGGTCATAGGGGACCGCGGTGCTTGATTTCTTCTTATTTGTACGAAGACTCAGGCGGATTCGAGACGAAACAATACGGTGGTCAGATGCAACGCTGACGAAGGAGTTAAAGGCTCTACAGTTCTTAGCGCTGTTTCTCCACATTCGATTAATGATTATGTAGTCTAGTTGGGCCTTGTGTCCATTTGGGGCTGCATGAGTCCATTGCTGTCCCCATCTTTTCTGAAAGATTGTATTCAGGCAAACGAGGTTATTTTCTTTGAGGTAGTCTTTCAGCATTTGGCCATTTCGATTTGTTTTTTGGTGGAATGCGAATTTGAAGCCGTCGTCCTGACCAAGATGGGCATTGAAATCCCGGCCAATGATAAGGACGTTATGTTTCGGGACTTGTCTGGTCACTGCTGTAAGTTCTTCATAGAAGCGCTCGACTTCTGGCTCATCACTCACATTAGTTGGGCTGTAGCAGGAGATGACAGTTGTTTAAGGGTTTCCATTGAAGGTAGCTATCATTATCCTTGGGATTATCATTTCGACGCTGGCGAGTGCTTTGTAAGCTGCAGGGCTGAAAAGCATCCCCACTCCTCCAGTCGTAGCGTTGACTCTATTTTTCCATGCTGAGCAGGTGATCAGTCTCCAATCTTCATGAGAGTGTACCATGGTGGTTAGGTCGTCATGAGTGAACCTGTGCTCTTGTACGCAGACAATGTCGTGATTTGTGGCTTCAGTAGATGCAATTATTTCGGGGATTTTCTCAACCTTCTGGAGTGTCTGTACGTTGAGGGTGCCAACAAATATCTTTTTTTTCCCTTTCATTAGCCTTGATGTAGCTGTCTTATCAATTTCATCATCATAGTCGTCGTCATGATGATGAGAACATTACTAAATATGATAAATATTTTTTATTAAAATCACTGACTGCACCTTTAATCCAAAACATCACCAAGCACTCAAACACACGAATGAAAGTCATGGTAGTTGAACTATTCTCTATATGTATGGCACGCTTCCGGTTAAAGGTGCAGTCAGTAATTTTAGCTGACGCTATCTAAAACAGTCCATCGTTTCAGTGGTTTGTCCAAAGCCACGCCCCTGAAACTCTAAGCCGGAATGCTAACAAGCAAGAACGTATAATACAATCTGAAAGTTCATTGTCATTGAAATGTCTCTTTGGGGGTGTGGCTTTGGAGGGAACACTGACCGGAGTGGCTATGTTAGGTAGCTAAAATTACTGACCGCACCTTTAACTATACTCTCTTCCTTATCACTGATGGTTATCTGAGTGTTTTTAGGAGGTTTTCCGCTGAACTGTGAATGAACTGCCTGGCATTTCCGTCTCTGTGGCTCGTTTGCAGGGAGGAGCAGGACTGCGAGTATGCGAGGGTGATTCAGGAAGAGCTGCGGCGATGCGATGAAGATCATCAGAGGAGGGAGGAAGAGGATGAGGTACGACTCGCATGGCCGTGTGAAAGCAAAAAAAAAAAAATACTGATGCAGTTCTTTAAGCCTTCAAATAAGTTCAGTTTGCATGCAGTGTGTTAAATAACAGCAGTGTGTGTGTTGTCGTGGCTCTGAGTGTGTGGTCTCACGCAGTCTGTCACTTTTAAGCTCATTACTGAGCACTTGGACAGAGTGGGTGCTTGTTCCCAATAGCAAAGGGATCGGGGATGTAAAGGAAAATCACAGCGATAGAACGAAGCCCCTGTTTTCACGAGAAGCGTCTCTCGCTCAGCAGAGCACTTCACACTTCACGATAGCCTCAAGTGCGCCATTATTTCGTTGCTCCTTCAGACAGTCCTCTTCTAAAACTCAAACTTTAAAAACGATGGCTTTGTTCTTGAGGAGCTAAAGCTGGCACCACCGGCTTCGTAACCGTCTCCATAGCAACTCCTGAGGTTTTATTTTCAGCACCGGGTCGTCTCAGAGTTAAAGGAATACTTTGGCTCATAGTGATGTTTACACAACTTTAGATCTGATGTCAGAATTTTGCTTCTATGTATATTTTTTAGACTGTAGCTCCAGCGCTAATGTAGCTACTTTAAAATTAAAGGTGAAAGATTGAAAAAATGTTTATTTGATGACATTTTTTAAAAAATCTCCGCACTAAAAACGAGCAGAAGGATGTAAAATGTAAACCACACACTGCAAAAAATGATTTCTTGTTGAGAGAAAATATCTTTAATATGGGTGAATTTATCTATTATTTCTTATTAGAAGTTTACTAGAACTCAAATATAAGATTATTTAGCTTACTTTGAGACGCTTTTACTAATTTCAAGCCTTAAATTTTCTTATTCTATTGGCAGATAATTTTGCTTCTTTCTAGAATTGAATGCTTAAAATGAGCAAAATTATCTGCCAATAGAATAAGAAAATTTAAGGCTTGAAATTAGTAAAAGTGTCTCAAAGTAAGCTAAATAATCTTATATTTGAGTTCTAGTAAACTTCTAATAAGAAATAATAGATAAATTCACCCATATTAAAGATATTTTCTCTCAACAAGAAATCATTTTTTGCAGTGCAGTAGAGTTGTTTTTCGATGTGAGTGGCATTTGTGTCCTTTCTGGGGGAATATTTATTGAATTAAATATACAAATGCTGCTGCTTAGGTTTGTGTTGTACATGATGCTAATGTAGTCGCTAAAAGCTCTGTAATTGTTAGCATTGTAGCTGAAGTACAAAGGACACCAGACATGTCATGGCTGATTGCCTCCATTTGAGGAAACGGAGGATTTATTTATTTTTTTTATGCAGAATTCTTTTAACGACGACTATAGTTCATGTTTCTCAAAACAGGGTGTTTACTTTTGTGTGTGGCCATCTTGGCAGTGCTCCCAGGTGGTTATTTTTGGTCACAAAAGAGCAGGCTGCTATCTGTTGGAATGGGGAGAAAGACATAAACCAGTGTGATGTTCACAGATTTGAAATGCCTGCTAAAATTTGACGAAATAGTCTTAATAATAATAATATTTTTTTTTGTCTGGTTTCTCCAGCTGTGTGTGAGTTTTCTCCACAGCTAACGGAGCAAAGCGTCCTACATCTGCGCATGCATCAGGCTAAGACTCTGATAGGAACAGTGTTTTCAGATAACATCTATACCATCAAGGTGATTGGCTGTTTTTACAAAGGGGCGTGATTTACGGGGCACTACATTGTTTTGTAGGCGTGGCCTTGCTGCTGGTCGTCAAAATGTACAGCCTTTTAGTAATCAAATATAGTACGCACTGAGAGGCTCTGGCTGAAATGATGGATTCTCTGAGGTGACTGGTATTAGTATTACTTTGTAAAGGGTGCAGCCCTGAAGAAAATAATCCTTTGCCAGTCACTTCAGAGAATCCATAATTATTGGCACCTCATAGTGCAGGATATGTTTGATTTATGTCCCTCATCAAAAAATTCCAAACTAAGTGTTAACATTCGTCTATGAGATTGAATCTCGGCATCAACTCACTGGAGGCAGCCATGTTTGTTGCTTACCTCGGTGCGACCTTCGACCTACGCATGTGCAATGTACCATGCTATCCCTTTTTTTTTTTAAACCTTTTTTTAAAAAAAGTTTCTTTTATTCTATTTTTTGCCTGCCTCCCTAGGCATGATCATGATGCGTAGATCTACATACAGAAATGCTCGCGGAGCCGCAGCTGTGACTCGAGTCGGTTATTAAACCATTGTTTTTGGGATTTGAAAAAGAGACCAAGCAATCCATAAAACCAATTACTCACTCATAAAATCAGAAAGCTGTAAAAAAAAAAAAAAACTTGATTTATGTGGTTTTAATATGTTTAGTTGAAAATCCTCCTGGCTGAAATGTTAGCTTTTGTTTTGATTGTATTAATGACTTCTACTTTTGTCTGTTTTTATTGTAAAGAAAAAAAGTCTCAAGTCAGCCATATAGCTTGAAATTGTGACATCAGTTCATGGTATATCCAGGATATACCATGACTGATTCACACCGTTTTTTTTTTTTTTTTGACGTCACAAGATACATTATTTAATCAGTGGTGGAACTGTTTTATGTCACGTGAGCCAATCCCTGTGTGGGAATTTTTTTGATGAGGGATATAATGCACTATAGACACCTTTTGTTTAGATTGTATTTATATTTGATTAACATGTCATATTCTCTGTAGCAGACTAGCCAAACAAGCTAACTCTACCAACACCAATCATCTTTTCTACTTCCTTCCTAGCTTTAATTTTTCTTCGTAAAGTCTCTATACACCTGTTATGACAGGTTTGTACCTGACGGAATGAGATGACACCATAGTTATAAGTTTTTCTTTTGTTTTTGGATATCAAACAAAATGGGAACTAATTGCAGCTAAAAAAAATAGTCTGTGTCTTTTTTTTTTTTTTTTTAAAGTTTAAGGAAGCCGATTTTGGTCTCTCAGTAAACCGTGTGTCTTTAATACTCACTCAGCGATTGTGAGACACCTGGTATTGACTTATTCAATCTGGCCAGAAGGTCATGAACGCTCGCTCAGTAACGAACATGCGCCGTGTGTGTGCTGGAGGGGAAGATGTGTTCACTGAGAACATGAACTCATTCACAGTGCATCAGCTACGCTAGCTGGAGTCATTGTCCCTCCTTATAGTGGTCTCAACAGGACAAGTCAAGCTTTAAAGAAAAAAGGAAATAAATGACAGGCTTCTGCTCCGCCTCGCTTTATCGCATTGTTTAGGTTTTAAGAGTCGAAGCTTTTGGAATGAAACCTTTCATCAGACGGCGGTTCAGAGCGTCCTGTCAACTATTTAAACAAGATGGCACTGTGTAAGTCACTGTGATTGTTGATAAAAAGAGGCCTTGGGGTGTGTGTGTGTGTGTGTGTCCTGTATGAGCAAGAAAAAGCCTTTCAGAGCCTCCATTCACCACATAGAGTGAGAAGACACACCACAGGACACCTGGCTTATTATTATAGTACATGAAGTGTGTGTGTTAGGTGTGGGCCCCTGGGTGGGCTGTCAGGGGCCCTGCAACCCCTCTAACTGACTAACTGTATACAGATAAATTTTATCACATCTGAGTGAACACTTTGTTAGACGACGTGAAATATCTAACCGCGGTGCTGATGAGCACTAAAAGGCGTCAGAATTCTTTATACATTACAGTGCGGTTGAGTGCAAAAGTTTGTACCCCCTCTGCGCTCTTGTCATTTATTTTTAATACGTATTTAATGGTTTTTTCAACAAACATCTTGCATGCAAGACAAATCAGAAAATATTTAAAAGGCACCGTGAGACAAAAATACAGGAGGGAAATAAACCACAAAACTTCAGAGATCTTAATCAGAGCTTTCTCTCTTTAAGAAAGTTTCTGCTCTTAAGCTTCGTCTCACACCAACATAACACCTTGTTGCTTTGTGTTTAAAAGTGTTAAAAAATGAAACTCGTGATGTTTCATCAAAAAAAAAAAAAATCCACGAAACCTTCAGTGAAATACAGCTTTCTGAAAATTGTGTGTTCTTTGTGGAGGCCAAACCTCCGTATTTATTGAGCTAAGCTTCAGGCTAATAATAATAATAATAATAACACATTATTGATTTTGCGTTAGTACTTTGAATTGTATGCTTTTATAGAGGTGATGTTATTCAGTTTATTAATCTTTTAGTAAATTTCCCGACAGATGTCTGTTTTCGGTGCGTTCACAGCACAGCTGACTTATTTTTAAGTGAAATCCATATATAATATCTCAGTAACTCATCATTTATATGATTTGAAGTCAATCAAAGTTCACGTTAGTGAGTCTTCTCTTTAGAGGAAACTCGGGGGCAAAATGTAGGATGCAAGGTTTTTTTTTTTCTGTACTACATTTTGTTTTTGTTTTTTTTATTTCTTCTGTAAATGCTCCTGCAAACAATTTTCAAATAAATTCATCCGTATACAGTGTGATTAAACTTGGCACTAATTTATCACTCAGGCCTTTTTCTTGTTTTTTTTAAATTTACTCACGTGTTCTTTCTAAGCTTTATAAACTCTTACTTATGAGGGTTTACAGTCAGTTTGCTCAGACAGGCACAATTACAGTATCCAGTTTATTCCGAAGCTGTTATTTTGTGTAGCAGCTGCAGCTTTGTGGATTGGTTGGATTTCTTAAAAAACAAAAAAAATACATAGAGTAAATCTCTAGGATCATGATGGAGGTGAAAAACATTTGATATGTGTGTGTGGGGGGGGGGGGGGGGGAACAATAACGTTTGACTTGAGTGAAGCTACAAAAAAAAAAGTAAAGGTGATGTAAGGAAATAATTCAGCAAATATTGTTGTGCTGCCCTCTTCTGGTGAAAAGTGTTTATTGCATTTAAGTAAAACATTCTCATTTTCTCAAAGTGGAGTTTGAGAACAACTGTATTTATGATTATAATATATTTTTTATATAAAATATATATTTGCAGTTATATTACACTTATTAGTTTATTTGACTGATCACAGGTTTAAATCTAAACCTTAATTACTCAAAAGCAAAAATTCTCCAAAACAGGCTCCAATAAATAATCAAAATATCATAAAAAAATACAGCTCCCTCCATGTTTACTGACCCCCCTGTAAAGATTCAGTAAAAAGTGCCAGGAAAAAATCCACCTTTCGCTTCATCTGACACTGGAAAAAAATGAGAAAAATCCAACCTTTAATTGAAATAAATTTATTCAGAGAAAAACAAATCCATTATCAAGAAATATTTAACAAGATGTGCCACTATTATTGGCACATATTGAAATTATAGTGTGTTTATTTATTTTATTTATAGCTCTAATCAATCCTCTCCCTCTTTTCACATGAATGCTCTTTTTTTATTGCATTATCTATTTGAATTTAATTCTGTTTTCCATAGAGGAAGTGCCTCTTGGCATTTTTTTTGTACTTTTAGTGTTTTATCTTGTATAACTCTGTGTGTGTGTGTGTGTGTGTGTGTGTGCGCGCGCGCGCGCCTGCGTGCGTGCAGTGGAATAAAATAGTTAAGTATTTCAGTGTTTCTAAATGCGGTGTTTCTGTTTCAAAGTGTAATAATACAGAGCTCCCATGATGTCACAGTTGTAGAACTGCAACAGAAACTAAGACGTATGCACAGGCGCGCACACGTATGCACGCGCGCGCACACACACACACACACACACACACACACACACACACGCACGAGGCAGTTGCACTTATCATAATAGAAATCACCTTCAGAATCAAAACCTCACCAACCTCAACAACGATGAACATGTTGTTGCTCGGCATGTGCACATGCAGTGGGTGTGTGTGGGGGTTTATATTGAGCTGTACTTTCCTCTACTCAGTGTGTTCGTGATGTGTGTGGAAACTTCTCAGCCCACATTCTCGGCCTCTACAGTCTCCACTGAGCTGAGAACGAGACCAAGGGACAGAAACGGCTTCGAATGTCATTGCACTGTAATTTACAGCCAAATGTCATTTCATACATGGAGTTTCCCAACATGTAAGATTTCACACACTGGTCCCAATTAAAATGTAAAGTTGAGTTTAAACCTTCTACCACACTGGTGTCGAATTCTGGACTCTGATTAATCAGAAGGTGTTGATTAATTCTCTCTAACAGCAGCTCTGACAGTAATACAGCTGCAAACCACAGGTTTATGTTAATACTCTTGTTCTGACACATTATCATTTCAGGGATTTGTACAACAGATGCTCCAAATAATCCAAGTCGAATAATACACCGCTTAAAAATGTGTTATGATGTAACAAAGAAAAACATATATTTGGCAGTTATTCCACAAAATCGAGTCGTACATGAGCTGAGAGCTGACGAGGCGCGTAGCACTGAGTTATCTATAAACCATGTACGATGGGATTGACTGGAATAACTGTTTTATTTGATCCTCATTCACTGGATTTTGAGAAACGGAGCATTTTTATTTTTTGTAAATTCGATAAATAAAAACTTTTATACAAAACGTCCGACAAAATAATTTCTGCTTAGAATGTAAACAAACCGGCGAAATGACAGGAGCAATTTGTGAAAAATGCGATGATGATGATGATAATTCTTGAAAAAGAAAAAAGGTACGTTTTTACCATCAAATATTTTCATTCCATGTTTTGTTGCCCTTTGTATTTTTTGGGGTTTTGTTTTCAAGTAGAGTTTTTATTTCGTCCTCGGTTGGTTCAGCAACACACTCCACCATTTTGTTTTTCTCTACTCGTGGTATATGAGCTGGTATCCTAGTAGTAGAGTAGCCAATCAGAGCGCACGGTTGCTCATATCCAGTGTTAGTACTTTGTAAGCGTCAGAGGGAAAGCTGTATCTTTTTAAGTTTTCCGATATCTTCAGGACGGAGGAGTTTAGACTTTTTGCAGTTTCTTGGTAACATGACAAGCTGCAATTTTTTCGTCTTATTAACTTCAATAAAGAGAGAAATATGAGAGATTTGTTATAAGTCAGAACAAGAGCTAACTTGTTTTACATTTATAAATGGATTAAAAATGATCAGTGCTGTGTTGCTGTGGAATGAGAGGGTGGTAACAGTAACGCATCACACCCTTGATTTTTAAAATTTATTTATTTTTGATTTAACAACGACAGAGTGTTTTACTCCTTTACTTACCGAATATTTACAATAAAGTTGTATAAAGCAATAAATATCAGCTTTGGTTTGGGTCAGTGTTTGGAAAGTTCTGGAATAAATCTGACCATTAAATACAGTGTTTGTCAAAGAGCCTCATATTAATAAAACGATGTTACATTCAGACAGAAGTGAACTGAGACAGTTAACGAAAAATGACCTGTGTGTGTGTGTGTGTGTGTGTGTGTGTGTGTGTGTGTGTGTGTGTGTGTGTGATGGTAGGAGATGGCCAAGCAGCTGCAGGAGGAGGAAGAATTGAAGATTAGACAGGAGAGAGCTGAGGCTGGTTACCACAAGGACAGCGGAGATTCGCTGCTCAATCAGGGTAATCTCACATCACACACTTCACTACAGACACACAGGGACATGATTACATTCTCTCTCTCTCTCTCTCTCTTTCTTTCTCTCTCACACACTTTCACTCTCCGTCCCTCTTACCTTCTCCTTTCTCCTGTCTTTTCTCTCAATCTCTGTCCTTACTTCTCTCTCCTCCTGTCTCTTCTCTCGTTCTTTCTCTCAGGGTTAGGGTTCTGGCAGCAGATGATGCGGGATGCTGAACTGGCTCGTAGACTGCAGGAGGAGGAGGACAATCAGCCTCACAGGAGGGTAGGTCATGTAGATACATACACACACACACACCGCATGTCTCCTTCTTCTTCTTCTTCTTCTTCTTCTTCTTCTTCTTATTATTATTATTATTCAGGACACATTCTCTCATGCTTTTGGTTCCAGAGCACTGAAACTGACGTGGACTTCCGTACAGTACAGGTGGCCCAAGATGAGGTGAGAGGATACATGGATGGATGAGAGTATTGACTTAAACTGGATAAAGGGATGAAAGAGGATGTAAGGATGAGTGAATGGATTATTATAAGGGTGGGTGGATTAATTAATAGATACATGGATGAAAGGTAATATGGGTGAGTGGATGGATGGATGGATGGATGGATGAAAAGATTTAATTAATGGATGGGTGAAATATTGTTAGACTCAAATATGATGAAAGCTTTGTGAACTCCTGACCCTCATCACATTCACTCTTCTTTCTTTCTTTTTTTTTTTTTTAGGAACTCGCTCGCTACATGCAGCGAGAGGAGAACAGGAGCAACAGGAGGTCACATGACCTGCTTGCTCTGCAGAGGTTGCATGACCCAAGATGCACAGGCAGAAAGGTCGGGATGTCTCGCAGCTCAACCTTCTGTTTATTTTCATCAGGGTGCATTTTTAAATCCAAAGCACTTCATACACCAAATTCTGTGTGTGTGTGTGTGTGTGTGTGTGTGTGTGTGTGTGTGTGTGTTTAATCAGTGTATTTAAAGAAATGTTTTTAGACGGTTCAAAGAAGAGTTTCTTTACAAAAGTTTGCTAAGTCTAAGTGGTTTAGCTGACATGCTTCATCTGTCTGTCATCATTAAAAAAAATATTCATTAAAAAAAAAAACCTTGGGCCTGAAATTAAGACCATTTTACAGGGTTATTGGTTTTTTTTGTTTGTTTTTTTTAAGTGAGAGTTGGCCTGAATGTAAGCAGTAAAGGAAAGGAAGTCACCTAGCTTTATACAAACACACAAATTTCAAACTTAAATAAAACTGAATAACGTTATTTTTCCCACATTATTCAGTGAGATTTCCATAAATCCTATACACACACATTCTTTATTTTATATTATTGCAAATCCTTATTTTATTGTAACTGTCCTCCATTTCACTCCTTTTCCTGAATGATGATTTTTTTTTTTTTTCAAAAAAAGGGGAAAAAATCTATTTATATACAAAACAATGTGATATCTATATGTTTCTGTAAATGAATGTGTCCTGTGCTTAAATAAGTTTGGTAAAAAAAAAAATTACCAAACATTTCTTCAAAAATTTTTTTTTAAATAAGTCATCCTTCAGGCGGCACGGTGGTGTAGTGGTTAGCGCTGCCGCCTCACAGCAAGAAGGTCCGGGTTCGAGCCCCGTGGCCGGCGAGGGCCTTTCTGTGCGGAGTTTGCATGTTCTCCCCGTGTCCACGTGGGTTTCCTCCGGGTGCTCCGGTTTCCCCCACAGTCCAAAGACATGCAGGTTAGGTTAACTGGTGACTCTAAATTGAGCGTAGGTGTGAGTGTGAATGGTTGTCTGTGTCTATGTGTCAGCCCTGTGATGACCTGGCGACTTGTCCAGGGTGTACCCCGCCTTTCGCCCGTAGTCAGCTGGGATAGGCTCCAGCTCGCCCGCGACCCTGTAGAAGGATAAAGTGGCTAGAGATAATGAGATGAGATGAAGTCATCCTTCAAAAAAAAAAAGTGAAGTGAAGGACAGTTTTGGTTATTATACAACACAACCTTCAAAAAATTAAATATTACAGGAAAAAAGTTTGTATCTGAGCAGCATATTGCATAAGAGAGCACTTTTCAGATGAAAAAAGAAAACATAATGAAGGCTGCTGGAAAATTTTTGGTGCAAAATGAAGAAGTGAGTGTGACAGTCAGTGTCCAGAAGAACTGCGGCTGGTTCTGTAAGATGCTCAGGAAAACCTGCAGCTCATTTCCGCATAAAACTGACCTCACTGGACCTGAGAACACTATTTTGTTTTGTTTTTTTAAAGCAAAGGGTCATAACTAGGTATGTAATGATCTATCGTGTGATGATAAATCATGATACAAATTTATGATGATTCAAATTGATGGGGAAAAAAGGATTACGATTATTATTCTCAGGCTGTGTAATCTCTAAGCATTTTTCTTAAGCAAAGGGTCGTCACACTGAATATTGACTCTGCTTCATTTATTCCTGTTTACTGCTCTTTATAGCATTTTTTTAAAGTAGAAACATTTATTTTTGAAGGCATCTTTGCTCCACAGCATTTCTTTGCATGTGCTGAAGATGCTTGCACAGAGTCATAAATCAGAACTGAGAGTTTATTGTGGTGTGGAAAGTTTTGACTTATTTATAAAATAAAAAAAAAAGTACCTGGAGGAAAAAAATGAATAAAATTAGAAACATTTGGTTATCAAATTTCAGCCGGATGTCACCTCACTTTCTCAGGCAACCTCACTGAAATTGAGATTTCTATTTTCAGGATTTTTACTCAAACCCCCTCCCAGTTTTATTACCAATTCATTTATAATTTTATAAATTATTCAGGTGCCCAGAGAGAGACTGAACTCCGAGGGCCTGCACTCACCTGTGGAAGAAGAACAATCCCTGGATCAGCCCCCACTAATCCCCACATGCACTGCTCTGTTAGTCTCACACACACACACACACACACACACACACACACACACACACACACACACACACACACACCCTACAGTGTGGCAGTGTTTATCCCACCAGCACACATTCATTATTCTAAATCATTTCCCTTTTCTTCAGACACACACACCCCTTCCACAACATCGCAGAAGAACTGGACCCGACGTTCACCGGCAGGAAACAGGAAAACCGGATCTCGACCGGCTCATCCTCTGGTAATTCCTCTTTAAAATATTCTGGAAAAACATTTACTACTTTTCCAGTAAAAGTGTCAACTCTGTGTCCGCAGGAATCTGCCTGGCTCCTCGTACACCTCACAGTGTTTTCTACGACTACCTTCCGGAACCTTCCATCATCCCGCCGAGCAGACGCCACGCTGACAAATCAGGGCGCCACAAACCCAAAGAGAAACGGGAAAGCTGTAAGCAGCAGTAAAGGCAAAGGTGTTTTTTTTTTTTTTTTTTAAAGTTGTGTACTGTCGTTTAACATCAGAAACGGTCTGATAAATCAGGAATAAAACACAACAGGCTGCTGTGATGAAGCAGAGTTCCTGTTACCAGCCCAAAGTTGATTAATTTCCTGTTACAGCAACCCCTGAAGTGTTTTACTCCTCTTATACTACAGCAATGTGCCAACGATGACTACAAATTTGCATTAATTGAATAACGATGCACGTTTTGTCCGCTTATAGTTACATTTAATGTTGTGGTGTTAGTTTCTTACAGCAGCCTCTTTTTTTTTTTTTTTTCCTCTGTCTTGAAGTTAATAAGACAAAAATAACGCAGCTTGTCATGTTAACGCTTTGCCTCTGACTGTTACAAAGCACTGATACTGGAGACTCCTTCTGTCTCTTTTTAGTCCCTGTAACACCTCCTGATTAATCAGAGTCGAAAATTCAACAGCATTGTAACAAAACACTATAAAAGAGACCAAATCAAATATGTTAGCGTCCAAAAGTTCGCGTCCACTGCCAAGAACAATGTCATTATACACCATAAAGCCAAAAGTATGTGGACACCTGCGGATTGAACATCCCATTCCAAAACCTCTGCTCTTCTGGGAAGACTTTCCATCTTTAGTCAAACAGAATCAGTCTTCAATAATACAAATCAAAGCAATAAGTATCATTCACTCTCGACATTAATGGTGATGATGCACACATGACCACAAATAGATTCCAGTATAAAGTTATTAAGAAACAACTACAACTGTTTTGGGAGTATAATAATATTCTTACGATAGAAATATAATCTACTACACATCTAAAATATCCCTCAGCATCCATTATAGTAGAATCAGCAATTTGAGATCCTAAACATCTCAAAATGAGAGTCTAAAAGAATTACAGTAGGTAAAAATAATAATAAAAGTAATGAAGACGCGAAATAAGTGTTCCAGATCTAAATATAGTTTCATATGTGGAGAGAGTTCAGCATCGTATGGAGCATTAATGGACGTAACACGGTGCTAAACTACTCAGATAATTTAACATGAATTTTTTTTTTTTAAATAAATTCGAAAGAAATCATGCAGCCAGTGCAGTGATGTGATAGGATCTCTTTTCCTGGTGTGTATCAAGTGTTTTTAAATTAGTAATCCTCTTGTTTTTTGCATTAAGGAGGTTTTAACAGGTGATTATTATTCCTTAAATTGTAACAAAAAACAGGCAGTTTTAGTAATAGTACTAATTTTATTAATAAGTCAAGATGTGCTTTATTAGAATCCAGATGTAATAGATTGTCCATAGAGCCTGGATTCCACAGTTTAGCATGCCTTTTTTTCCATTTGGCTTCACTATCATTTACGAAGAATTTCTATGTAATGTTTGTTTTTTTTTTGTTTTTAAAAAGTGATTCATGCATTCAGTATGGCTGTACCGGATATACAGGTTCACAGATACAGTATGGCCAGCTGTGATCAAGTTTCATTGCTATGAAGAATGACGAGTAACTCATTGAGCGTATGGACAAAAAATTTTAATTGAACAGAGTACCGAGCCTTGTGGTACACTACAGTGCAGAGATATTCAGACTGCAGGGAAGGAACTGCAATGGAGAACTAAAAATAACTATTCTGTACCTGCCAACTTCTACGTATTTTCATCAGAGATTTACATTTTACAATCAGAATTCAAAAATGCGCCAAAAGAGCAGCCTTACTTTTTTTTCCGTCCGCCATTATAAAAACATCAGATGAGTCATTCGACACGTGAACACTCAACACGCGAGTACGAATGAGCTTCAAAAATGTGTCGATGTGATACAGCGCTCTCGCTTTCTGTCATGGCAAATGGAAGTTTTTTTAAAGGTAGTTCATGTGAAATAATGTTTAGCAGCGTGTGTCAGACTTAACAATCGTTAAATAATTATATCACATCGGTTAACTGTAGTATTTATTACAGATCCCACTGAAAAATTTCAGGCAAAAATAATCCAAAACTGAACGTCTGGTTTAGAAAAAAAAACCAGACTAAATAGGTCTACAATGACATAAATAATGTTGATGTTATTTGTAACTGAACTGTGATTTTAAATGCTGTTTGTTTTCTCTTTTATCTGACGATCAGAAAACATTCAGGGTTTCAGGAGAGATGTCAGATGATTAGACAAGTGATTTGTAAAAGGATCTTTATCGAGCAGGTAGTTACTGTGTTCCATCTTTACTGCTCATCACATTTACCAATCTCTTCTGCTCTGGTTTTGTTTCATTTCATTTTCCAGTGAATAAAAGGCAATCATGTTTTGTCCCTGGCAGAGTTCTCAAAAATCTGGGACGTGGGGAGTCGTGGGAGGGGGGGAATTTGAATACGTCTGCCGTAGAAAATATCACATTTATCTGAAGGGCATTTAAATAATAATAGTGTGTGTGAGACAACATTTTGATTAAACTAGGACAATTCTGAGTAAGGTTTTGTGTTATTTATATATAAAATTAAGTTATTCCACAAAATCGAGTCGTACGTGAGCTGACGAGGTGCGTAGCACAGAGTTGTCTATAATCCGTGTACGACGAGATTGAGTGGAATAACTTTTATTCTATCCACATTCACTGGATTTTGAGAAACAGAGCATTTTTATTTTTCACAAATTCGATAAATAAAAACTTTAATACAAAACATCCAACAGAATCATTTCCGCTTAGGCGAACTTCTTAAAAACCTATCGATGGCTGCATGAATTGACTTTTTAGTGTTGTTGGGGTTTTTTTGTAGAAAGTACCGTCTTGCTGTCGTGCCGAGGTAAAGAACAGCTTTAGACGTTTATTTAATTCTTCCTTGGACATTTCAGTTCTGTAATTTTCAAACTTCTTTGAGCTTTTCAACCAATTCAACAAATTTTAATGCTTAAAGATGAAGAATGTAAACAAACCGGCGAAATGACAGGAGCAATTTGTGAAAAAGGTGGTGATAAGAATCCTTGGAAAAAAAAAAAGATCTGTTCTTACCAGGCTCCAGCTTACCTGCGACCCTGTAGGACAGGATAAGCAGCTACAGATAATGGATGGATCTGTTCTTACCATCAAATACTTTTTATTCCATATTTTGTTGCCTTTCTTTTTTTGCATTTTTTGGGGTTTTGTTTTTGAGTAGAGTTTTTATTTCGTCCTCGGTTGGTTCAGCAACACGCGCCGCCATTTTGTTTTTCTCTACTTGCAGTATATGAGCTGATACCCTAGTAGTAGAGTAGCCAATCAGAGCGCACGATTGCTCACTGGAGTGAATGTGGATAGAAAAAAAATTATATATGTGTGTTGAAATATATTTCAGTACATCTTTTTTCATTAAAAGACATGTTTGTAGTCAGATTTTTTATTCCTATAGTATATAAAACATTGAAATAAATCGAAAAGCATATTAGATTCATGCACAATCAGTAAAATCTGTTCGATAAATGAGACACTATTGATATTGCCGTATACAGTGTGTCCTTGGTGTTTTGTTTTTTTTTTGGGAGGGGGGCGTTGCTTTGCCTTAGTGTATTTTTGGCACACCTGTCCACTTTTTTTTTTTTATTATTTTCTAAAATTCTCTTCATGAACTTGCACTGTACACTCCATACTTGCAGGTCATGTAATAGTTGTAACAAAGCTCTGAATAAATGTTCTTTTGAATGATTAATAATGTGAACGCAGCTCGACCCGTGACTGATACGAGTCTCTGAATGAATGAATGGATGAGAGAGATGTTCACTGAGTTTCTGATCACGTGCAGGGGAATTCTTGTCATGTTGAACTGTTTAGGTGTCGAGCTGCGTCAGAATATTATTATAGATCTGCTTAGCTATGGATTCACTCCACCCACACACACTCACACACTTCACCTTGAATGTGGTCACAGTTTCTGCTACTTTAACCCACATTTTTGTTTTATTTTTATTTTTTTTTTTATTCCTATGGTAAATTTAGTCGTGGTTGAAATGAGGCATAATTTAGATCACAAACTTTTTATTATCTAGGTCAGTCCATGTCAGCTCAACCAAGGCTTCCTGTATAGTACCAGTCGAAAGTTTGTACACCCTTACTCTACTCATTCATAGATGTTTCTATGTTGTGGCTATTTTCTACATTGTAGAACAAAACGGAAGATATTAAAACTATGAAATAGTTGGAACATAGAATTATGTGGTAAACAAAATATCTTTCATATTTTAGATTCTCTACACTAGGTATCGTTTACCTTAATGACACTTTGTACACTATTGGCGTTATCTTGACCAGCTTCATGAGGTTGTCACCTGGAATGCTTTTCAATTAACAGGTGCCTCGTCTAAAGTTAATTAGTAGAATTTATTGCCTTCTTAATCCATTTGAGATCAAATAGTAAATAATAAAAATGCTACAAGTTAATAGCCCTATTCAACACCCCAACTGTACTAATCCATGCATGTTATATGAAGAACCGAACAACTAAGTACAAAGTGGCATCCGTCATTACTTTTCAGACATGGAGAGTCTTTTAATTAATGAAATAAAGAATAAATATTGAATTAGAAGGCATGTCCAAACTGTATTATCTAATCTACATAATCTATTCTTCTAGCACACAGAAAACCAGATTTATGCCTCGTTGCCTTGTGTACCACGTTTGAATTTTCTCTATGGAAAAAAAAAAGATAATTTAATTCTGAAACCATATTGGTATTCTGTTTATTTTGGGAGTGTAACATCACTAGGAAGATATAAAAGCCTGGAGACCAAGATGAGGTCATTCCTAAGCAGAATATTAAAGCAAAAGAATGAAACAATAAGGGTGTAAACTTGTCCTCGCGACTTGTAAAAATGTGTTTTTGCTCTTGCTGTTGGTCCCTACGACTCTGAAAGGTGTTTACAGCGGCAGTTTCCTGAAGTGTACTGAAGTGTCTTTCCACAAAACCAAAATAAGGGATGTAGGTACTTAGTAAGCGTCATTTTCAAATCCCCAAACTTTGCTCCAAAATGAGAAGCAAAATTGACACCTGCCCTAATAAAATAGTGAAACTAGGTCAGCAAATCAAGCTGGAAAAGTGTTAATATTTGGCTTTCTTCATCATTTGTGTGTATATTTGACCAGTTAATAAATTACACTGTCGTACTAAAAGTAAACGTTTTTGGCGGAAGAATTTTCTGAATTTGGTTGGTTTGATGTGGAATGAGCAAACTGCAAATGTGCAAAAATAATCACAATTTTATTTATATTTACACCTTTCATACATTTTAAAATGCAATTCAAAGTGCTTTACAAAGAAAGAAATAAAATAAAATAAAATAATTATAATAATGCAAAATATTACAAATGCAAACTATCCATTACAACCTGTTTTTTAAATAAATAATCCTGCACCAGGCAGATTCACAAATCTACTCAATAAAGCTGTGTAGAAAATATAACTCTTAATTTAAGAAGGCACTATTTATGAAAAATAATTTAAAGCTCAATTAAAGTTTGCTTTATATTATTTTATGAAGCAAACACACACACTAACAGTAGCTGTGTCAGAAATCCTGTGTCACACAACCAGCTCAAAGGGCTTGTCGTTCGAGAGCAGAGACGAATGACTGCCTCGTTCCTCCTGCGGAAAACAGAAACTGCACTGTTCAGGTTCAGGAGCCAGCCTCCGCCCTGCTGAATACACAGAGACAGACAGAGAGAGAGAGAGAGAGAGAGAGAGAGCAAGCAATAGTGTGGTTAATCATTTATAATTGATTGAGTTCAGAATATTGGCAGTTTATTCAGTCAGTTGTTTACACTTTCCATCACACCCCTTCGATAAAACCAGCAACTTGAACACGTTTTAAAACCTAAATCTGATCATGAGATAGTTCAACCACAGACGACGTAAAGTCATTAAACGTTTTGGGATTAATCCTGTTAGAGGACGGATGTTTTTAGGTGCATTCTTTCAGAAGAAGAAAGCTGAAATACTTTGAAACTGTGAATACTTTGGGTTTCATATATACTGACTACTTTTTTTTTTAATGTTGACTAAAAAAGACACACGTTATTCAGTCGTCACACACTGAATAATGGGAATCTAACACGGCTTGACAGTAATCACACAGTAATGAGGGGGAGTAGCACACAAAACAACCAGGAATCACATATCACACAATAGAAATCACAGAGAAACGGATGTGAATATCATGGGAATTACAGTAAATGACTGGGAATCTTACACTAAATGTTGGGACTGGCAGGAAAGGACTGGAATTCACACTAAACACCTGGGAATTACACTAAATAACTGAAATTATTAAACATCCAGGACACTTTTTTGATGGAATAAAAACGCGTTCTGTTCCCTTCTAGCGGGTTCCATTCATTTGGTTCGATAGCATGCAATATTGTTAGCATGTCGATTATCCTGCGTGTATTACGTCACTCAACCCAATGGAGAATGAGCGTTGAATATGGTTTACGATATTGCATGGTTGTCGAGACAACATGACGTCACACGTCGGAGATGTAAACTTTCGCGCTAGCGAGTGACTGGGACGATTTGTAAGCAAACATGGCCGCCAGGTTTGCTTCGTTAAATACAGAAGATTTTGTCTTGAACAACTGCAATGTGACAGTTAACTACGAGCAAAAGTAACTTTGAATTTGAACTGTGAACCTGTATGTAGTCTGTATAGAAGTTGGGTTGTTCGGGCTTTTTGGACTTGGACAATTTTTATTGTTAGAACTTTGACTTTGTACAGTACGTTGGATTGACGGAACATTGAATTACATTGGATCAGAATCAGCACAGGATATTGGTAAGTTACCCCCCCTGTTCTTGACGTTTTGTAAAATCCATAATTGTTCTATTGAATATGTAGTAATAATAATAATGTTAATATTGGCTGGCTTTTTTTGTGGCATATATTTTCATGGTATAACTCATCTTCGACTCGTTTAATATCATGCTAGCTGAATGGAATATATCTGATATACCACTCAACGCCAGCCAATATTATTTAAATATCACACACGATGGGAATTGCACACTAAGCAACTGGGAATCTTACACTAATCAAATGGAGATTACACTAAATAACTAGGAATCTTACACTAAACAACTGGGAATTACACAACACATTTGGGAATTACACCGAATAACTAAGACTCTCTCACTAAAGATGGGAATCACACACTAAACAACTGGGAATTACATGAACTGGGAATCACACACTTCATAGTGAAATTCACACCAAATGGTGGGAATCACTGGGAATTACACAATAAACACCTGAAATTCACACTGAACAACTGGGAATCATGCCCTAAATCGTGGAAATCTTACAGTATACAATAGTGATTACACACCAGTGAGGAACCGTCAAGGCCTTCTAGGTGTTCAGAGTAGCCCAAATATATCAGCATTTCAAATGTTATATTTAATTTCTTTCATTCTTTTATAATTTCATTATAATTATTCTCTTCTAATTCTAATTTGGCTTGATTTTCTATCAAATGTGCGTCAGAAATGAAAGGGTTACTGTCCTGAAGACATTAAAATAGAGTTCTCCAATGAAATTGCATTGTTTGTTGTGTCTAGGCTGAGAAGAGTTTAGAGCTGCTCACTCACTGGTTAGGACTTCATTGCCGGGACAGAAGGCCATGGCAGTGTATGTTTATGTAGGAAGTGACATGAATTAACCAATCAGATTTTGATTTATAGTGGGAGGGTTATCCAAAAAGTTATCACCCTCGGCATTCTCGAAGGCCAACGCGAGCTTAACTGCGAGTCAGTGCGGCAGTGAAGTCACCTTCCAGCCGATGTAGCGTTCATCAGTAGTGTTAGCAAATGCTAATAAAGCGGTCAAGCCAGCGCTATCGAGAGCTACAGACTAACGACTGAGAAACTAAGATTTCTGTCTCCAGACTCTTCTTCCACGCTGCACGCTCACTGCAGTATTTTTCACTCAGAATTAAGTATTCATTTCCCTGTGTAATTTACTGACTTACTTTTAAAATCAACATCAACAGCTACACACAACGGAGCGACCTGGCAGCCTGATGCTAATCCCTTATGAAGTCCTTTGCCCTGTTGCTTTTTTGGTGTCTGGCTAAGTTTTGGCTGAGCTCAAGTCCCAGCTCTAATAGTAACGGTTCACCACTGGAACCGCTAAATGGGAATCTCGCACTAAATCATGCATAAATCAAATGGTTTCAGTCAAAAAAAAATGGGATAAATTAAACACTATGATCTAAATCATACAGTAAATGGTGGGAAGGGGAATGTTATAGAGTGGGTGGGAGAGATTTCATTCGCATATTCATTAGATTTGTTTAGCTTCTTTGGAATTGTTCAGAATTTATTTATTACTCCAAACATTTTTATCGTCTCCAGTTTGTCTTGGGATGATTTATCTCTCCCAGACTCTGACATCTTTTACGATTTTTACAATATGACAGTCCTCACCAGCTGGAGATTCCACGGGCCCGGGTGGCAGCTTCACCGTCTTCTCCTTTTTAAAATACAAGGTCATGCACAGACTCATTGCTGAACTGATGATCAAGCAGGCACAGATTATAACGAGGACCAACATCACCCTGGAGTCTACACGAATTCATACAGAAACACGAATCAGTCACAAACACACATATTATTATCTATAGCATAGTACTGCAATCATGAAGTGTAATTTTTGTGTACAGGAATCTTTACTGTCTGTCTTTAGTGGACTCTCGGTGGGTTTTACATCAGCACAGACGATGTCGCTGACGGCCGTCCCTGCAGCCACGATCTGCTGATCCGGTGATGGACAGCTGAGGAAGAAATCACAGAATGGGCCACACGAAGACGAACATGTCACAGACACAGTGAAGCTTGTGCTTGAGGCTCGTCTTACCTGCTACTCCACTTAACACAGCGATGATTGATCTGACTGTTGAATGTTCCTTCAGGGCAAGGCCGGCAACCTCCTGTTATTAGAGAAATGTATGTCTTTACTGCCATGATAACCTTTCACAGTGATGTGTTTATTAGCAACACACACCGTGTTATTAATTGTGCCACTGTCTTGCTCTTTCTATCTTCTTTCAACAAGAATCATGTAGTGACGTGTCCTTCGAGAACGAGTCGGCTCAGCGCTGACCTTTTTACACAATACCGTTTACTCTTGCAGTGTAATTTAATAAATCCTCTTCCATTACATTAGAAATTTAATTTTTCACAAAAGTGCCTAGAATATCTCTAATGTGGGGCGGCACGGTGGTGTAGTGGTTAGCGCTGTCGCCTCACAGCAAGAAGGTCCTGGGTTCGAGCCCCGTGGCCGGCGAGGGCCTTTCTGTGCGGAGTTTGCATGTTCTCCCCGTGTCCGCGTGGGTTTCCTCCGGGTGCTCCGGTTTCCCCCACAGTCCAAAGACATGCAGGTTAGGTTAACTGGTGACTCTAAATTGAGCGTAGGTGTGAATGTGAGTGTGAATGGTTGTCTGTGTCTATGTGTCAGCCCTGTGATGACCTGGCGACTTGTCCAGGGTGTACCCCGCCTTTCGCCCGTAGTCAGCTGGGATAGGCTCCGGCTTGCCTGCGACCCTGTAGAACAGGATAAAGCGGCTAGAGATAATGAGATGAGATATCTCTAATGTTGTTTCGGGTATTGGTGAACCGATTCAAATAATCAAACTCGCTGAACTATCGGAAATCTCACAACGAATTTCAAGCAAGGACTTTAAAGCACGGGAAGGTTATTTTAGAGACACCAGCTCCAAAAAGCTCGATTTTTGAAAGTATCCAACCAAAAAATCCCACCCCTTCTCTTTAGCCCTCCTTCCAAAGCCACTTCTCCAAAACACATGAACGTGCACCGCCTGAGTACCGCTGGAGGACGAGTCCATGAGAGAGCGTTTGGGGGGAGCAGTGTAGTGTGTTCGTGTCATTGCCTTGTCCGGCTACCTCATTTCTCTTTCACATGTAAGAAAACATATGACATTATCATAATGAATGTAAACAAAGCCACAGGGCTGGTAAAGTGGGATTCAAACCTGTAATGGGATTCGACGATCAGCACACAGATTGGACATTACTTGATAATTATGTAAACAAAAAACATCAAAACTTGAAAATGAAGCCACAATAAAAACCATCACTGTTGAAAGGCAGGAGGAAGACTCCATAAAGAGCTCTTAGGGCTATTTGGTGTGTGTGTGAGAGAGAGAGAGAGAGAGAGAGAGAGAACGAACATGTGTGTTTGATCAGAATTGTAACTCGTTATTCATAAACGAGTCGGTTCTTTGAATTTATTAGATGAGTGTTGAGAGCTGACTTGCATGTGTGAGCCATCTTTCTTTCTTTACTTTGTCTCTGCCTGCCTTTCTTTTTCTTTCACTTTCCTTCTGTTTCTTTCTCTCTTGTCAGTATCTTTTCTTCGTCTACTTGCCTCTTTTTCTGCCTCTATTTTTTTCTTCTCTCCTTCATTTTTGTCTGTCTGCCTCACTTTCTTTTCTGTTTCTCTGTCTAACTCTGTCTGTCTGTTTCACCAACTTTCTTTCTTTCTCTCACTTTCTTTTTCTGTCTCTCTGTCTAACTCTGCCTCTCACTTTCTTTCTTTCTTTAGTTTGTCCCTGCCTGCTTCTGTCTCTCTTCCTTTCCCTGTCTGTCTTTCTTTCTCTCACTTTTTTCCATCTTTCTTTCTGTCTAACTCTGTGTCTCTCTGTCTTTCTCTAGCTATTTGTCCTTCTGTCTTTTCTTTGTGTCTGTGTTTCCCCCAGAAGGTGATGATGGACAGGTTGAGTGAGGGAGGTGACTCACTGTTTTCTGTCGGTTCTTCTCCTTTAGCACACTGTTGGATGCAGAAGGAACAGGCGTCGTTTCCACACACAAATCCCTGAACACACTCACACACTGTATCACTGCTGGCGCTGCACTGCTGCTTCACTCTCTGTGGACCTGCGACAGCACAAACATTAAAGTATTCTCAGTTAATTCATCACCAATCATCACTGCTGCTGTAAACGGCTTCAGGAGCGTCACACGCGCGTGTAACTGAGCACCTGAGGGGTGTAAGTGTGATGTTCGTACTTATGCACTGGGTGCAGCTTTTGCAGAACATGGCAGTGTCCAGAATAGTGTATGTTCCGTTCTCACACGGCTTACAAAGCTCCTTCACGTTTGAACCGCACAAAGACACCAAGTGGTTTCCTGCACACACACACACAAACACAAAAAAGCTTCATGCACTGCTGAGGGGTGTGTGTGAGAGAGAGAGAGAGAGAGAGAGAGAGAGAATATGGTTGTCACGATCATGCTACACTTCACTTCTCACATTTGTACTTCATGTTGCATTGTTTACTCTCGGGAAGCTCTGTTCCTTGCTTTCTGTTTGTTTTTCTGTCCATCTGTGCTCTCTCTCTGTCCATCTATCAGTCAGTCTCTCTCTCTCTGTCCATCGATCAGTCTGTCTCTCCTCATCTATTGCTCTCTCTCTCTCTCTCTCTCTCTCTCTCTCTCTCTCTCCATCAGTCTCTCTCTCCTTTTCTCTCTCCCTTTTTCAGTTTCTTTTCTTTGTCTTCTTGTCTCTGTCTCTCTGATTCTTTCTTTCTTTACTTTCTTGTCTCTGCCTGCCTTTCTTTTTCTGTCTCTCTGCAGTTTAAAAAAAAAAACCCTGCAGTTTATATTCATTAAAATGTCACTCATACAGAATCATGAAAAATAATAGCGTATTAATTCAGCATCAGGTTAGCATGAAATATTTTTACGTTATTTAAATAGTTAAACCTCATCACACAGGCACTGCTTGTATTTTGTAAAAGTTTTGTGTTTGTTTAGTCCTCGTCACTTACCTGGTTTACATTTCTTACAGCAAACTCTGCTGGAGGACGAGCTGTCCAACGTCCAGTCGTCACAGCCCCGTTCCACCTCGTGTCCCAGAGACAGAGACAGAGAGAGAGCCAGAGTCAGAAGGAGCCACATCACTCGGGGTGTAGAACACACACACTGGTAATAGTCAGAGTGGTTGAGAGCTCTTCAGATGGTCTGAATAAGTGAATCACTCGCTTCTCAGCCGCAGTGTGTAAAGCTTCATGCATGACATCACAGATGTAACTTCCCAAATGTCAGTGTTGCCCCCACTACTGCCACTCCCACGTTCTTATTGCCCACACACTTGCACATCAGCAAACACACCCATGTAGATGTGCACTGGTGTGTGTGTGTGTGTGTGTGCTTATGTTTGAGCGTGTATATAATCAGTTTGAGTCAATATCAAAATCTCCTCGTGTGTGTGTTTCCCATAAAGACGCTTGGGCAATTCTTCAAAAAGGAGAACAGTAAATACACCACAGGGAAATTTTCAAGAACGCCGTTGAAAATAAGGTTAAATCTTTTTAAAGTGGTTCTGTGATAACTGAAGATCCCTGAAGTGTTTATATGATGTTTGTTTCCCCACGTCGAGCTCTTTTGGTACCACTGGAGAACCCATTTTAATAGCTTTTATGTTTTTTATTTAAATGAGTTCTATGTACAGTACTTGTAGAAATATATCAAAAAGGCTCAAGACTTTCTCTCTTTGGTTAGAACACTAGAACAGGTAGGAGGTTTTTTTCTCTTTTAAAGCTGAGCCCTTTAGATCACTAGGGCCTTTAATGATCCGGGCCGGCGAGGGCCTTTCTGTGTGGAGTTTGCATGTTGTCTGCGTGGGTTTCCTCCGGGTGCTCCGGTTTCCCCTCCACAGTCCAAGGTTAGGATAATTGGTGGCTCTAAATTGACCGTGAGTGTGAATGGTTGTCTGTGTCTATGTGTCAGCCCTGTGATGACCTGGCGACTTGTCCAGGGTGTACCCCGCCTCTCACCCATAGTCAGCTGGGATAGGCTCCAGCTTGCCTGCGACCCTGTAAAACAGGATAAGCGGCTACAGATAATGGATGGATGGATGGATGGATGGATGGATTACATTAATGGCATTTAGCAGACACTCCCTGGTGAAAAATAAATGTGCTAAGTATACTAAAATTTAGCATACTTTTGTGTACTTGAAGCCACACTAATAATCAATATACTTCAGTGTGTTTATGATTAGTTAACTTGAGGCATGCTATTTTGGAACAGCTAATTTTTTACTAAATATATTTTAATTGTAATTAAATTGTAGAAAAGTGCAACTTGAAGTGTATTTAGTGTACTTTTATGTGCTAAATTACACATAACTTTCACTTAAAGTATATTTTAGTATAATATATTTCTATAAAGTGTTATATAGTATAATTATTTTAAAGTGTGTTAAAAGTGTTAGCGTGAAATCGTGATGTTAGTATACTTTTTATATATTTACAAAAAGTACAATTTGTGTAAGTACATTTTCAATATACTATTGAAAATATGAATATACTTTAAATACAATAAAGTACATTTATTTTTCACCAGGGCTGTCATCCAGAGCTGTGTACGGTACAACACACCCAGAACAGCCTGGGAAACAGTTGAGGGTTCGCTGCCTTGCTCAAGGGCACTTCAGCCATTCCTGCTGGTTCAGGGAATTGAACCAGCAACCTTTTGGTCCCAAAGCTGCTTCTCTAACCATTAGGTCATAGCTACCATATTTTATTATAAGAGGAATAAATTGTACAGTAACATGGCTGTGAGAATTATATACAAATTGTGTTTTGTAATCATTTTTTTGAAAAAAAAAAGTGAATCAGTCAGGAAGATTTAAGACCTTCAGACGTGATACTGGATTGTGATTGGTCAGAAGAAGGTGCTGATTAGTTCTCTATAGCAGCACCTCTGACAGTAGTGCAGCTGCAAATCACAGGTTTATATTAATGCTCTTGTTCTGATGCGTTATTGTTTCTATAGTAACAGCTCGCTCACTGGGATTTGTCAAGCAGGGCACTCGAAATAAACATTATTTTGATATGGTGAAGACTTCTGTCAGGAAACCTTTATTTATTTAACGTTTATGGAAGGAGTCTTGCCAGAATATAATCTCACTGGCCACTTTAATAGGAACTTGTTGATTCTACGATCCCTGTTCTTAGCTGCAGGAGTGGAACCCAGTGTGTTCTTCTGTTGAGATGCTTTTCTGCTCACCACATTTGTAAAGAGTGATTATATGAGTTACTTCTGTAAAGCTGCTTTGCGACAATGTTTGTTTGTTGTTAAAAGCGCTATACAAATAAACTTGACTTGACTATATCCTTCCTGGCAAAAAAGCTTGAACCACCTCGAATCTGTCCATTTTCCTCTGACCTCTCTTATTAACAAGGCGTTTGTTTCCATGCACAGAACTGTCACTCACTCACTCACTCACTCACTCACTCACTCACTCACTCACTCACTCACTCACTCACTCAATGTTTGTTTTTCGCACCATTCTGTCTGTGTAAACTCTAGAGACTGTTGTGTGTGAAAACCCCAGGAGATCAGCAGTTTCTGAAATACTCAAATCAAACCAGTCCATCTGGCTCAAACCAACACCCATACCACAGGGAAAGAAAGTCACACAAAAATTGAGATCGCAATTTTTCCCGTTCTGATGTTTGAACATTAACTGAAGCTCTTGATTTGTAGCTGCGTGATTTAATGCATCGTGCTGCTGTCAAGGGATCAGTTAGAGAACTGCAGAAAACAGCGGGTGGATTTAGGGGTGTTCCTATTAAAGTGGCCTGTGTGTGTATATATATATATTTTCATATTCTGTCTTATTAACTTCAAGAAAGGGTGGTGAGAGAAGGATGATGTTCCACAACATTAAATGTAAATATAAATTGATAAAAAGTATGACGTGGCATTCTTTAATAAATATAAAGAAGATTTTTAATCGCTGTGATATAAGAAAATAATCAAAGTGTTATTTCTCCTGTAACAGCTCACCCATTGGACAATGAAATGCAAAAAAAAAAGATGTGAACCGTAGGCCTAAATATTAAAATGTTGTGTTTTTTTTTTAAATAAATTAAACTATCCTCCTTTTAATCCAGTGTTGTTCTGGCACCATGACACCACTTCACTTTATTACTTTTTCGTCATGTCGTACTTTTTTAAAACCAAATACTACTGAGACAAACACTTCATCTTCAGTTCAGATGATTTATTAACACGTCTCCTCGATCATTTAGGAACGCAACAGTGTTTGCCTAATGTTCGATCGATTAAATCCACACAATGACATTGTGAATTAGTGCTGAAGCACGTCCAGTTCTGAGAACTGTATTTATCTTGTGCGTCACGTTGTCCTCAGGATTTCTTCACTTGTCCTCGTCATTATTCTGTTCTCTGAGGAACGTGGATTTCCACGTGTCCATGTTGAGGCCTAAAGTGAAACTGCGGGTTCTGGGTAGTGGCTGGAAAGTCTTCTGGTTCCTCAGGAATGAAGATTTGACCTCATCGTTACGCTTTTTCATCAGGGCGAGAGCCGGAGTTATCGGGAAACTTTCGTGTAACTGAACAGAGAAAGACATTCACAGTATTAATTTAACTCTGAAATACTGAAAATTGTTTGTATTACACACAAGATACTACACTCTTAAAAATAAATGTTAACTCTAGAACCTTTCATTTTGTTCCTGTGGAGGAAATTTTAAATGTTCTGTGTAGGTACGAGGTTTGGCTTTCGTTTTTAGTCGGCTTAAAAAAGCTTCAAGTATTCAGACTACCATTAAAAGACTTCTTTTCTAAGAGGGTACTAATAATGCCACCCATGTGATACAATTCAGGAGACAGGAACGAGATCCGGGTCTGACGCACATTAGCCTGACTCTGGCTCTTCTTCAATGTCTCGGTCCCCGGGGAGCTCAGGTCCAGCGTGGATTGGCTGATTGTATCTTTGGCCATTTTTGTCTTCAGGTTCTTGGTGCTTTTCAGGATGTCACCCAGATTCCAAGACTTTTCGGTCTGAGGAATGCTCATAATAATGGGTTTCTGAAACGAAATCAAGAGTCAGAAAGAGTTCTTATACTTCTGTAATTTTGTTTAAGATGAATTGTTGTACTCCCTGTATGGAAAAACAATATGTTTAAACGTTATTCACAAAATCGAGTTGTACATGAGCTGATAGCTGATGAGGCGCGTAGCACCGAGTTGTCTACGTATAAGCCAAGTATGATGAGATTGAGTGGAATAACTGTTTTATTCTATCCACAGTCACTGGATTTTGATAGAGTATTATTATTATTATTATTATTATTTTTGCAAATGTGATAAAACTTTTATACAAAATATCCAACAAAATTATTTCTACTTAGAATGTAAACAAACTGACGGAATGACAGGAGCAATTTGTGAAAAGTGCTATCATAATAATTCTTGAAAATTTTTTAAAAAATACGCTCTTTCCATCAAATACTTTCATTCCATATATTGTTGCTTTTTTTGGGGGGGGTGTTTTGTTTTTGAGTAGAGTTTTTATTCTTGCATGTTTTATTTTTGTCTCATCTCATTATCTCTAGCCGCTTTATCCTGTTCTACAGGGTCGCAGGCGAGCTGGAGCCTATCCCAGCTGACTACGGGCGAAAGGCGGGGTACACCCTGGACAAGTCGCCAGGTCATCACAGGGCTGCACATAGACACAGACAACCATTCACACTCACATTCACACCTACGCTCAATTTAGAGTCACCAGTTAACCTAACCTGCATGTCTTTGGACTGTGGGGGAAACCGGAGCACCCGGAGGAAACCCACGTGGACACGGGGAGAACATGCAAACTCTGCACAGAAAGGCCCTCGCCGGCCACGGGGCTCGAACCCGGACCTTAGCGACAGCGCTAACCACTACGCCACCGTGCCGCCCTTATTTTCATTTGATTTTTACATTTTTTTTTTGTTATTATTATACTTTTTGGAATAAGGGTTCTTCAAAGGGTTCATTATATAATTAATGTTTCTTGGTGTCCAAAACCCTCTGAATAGAACCTTTAACAGTTTTCTCAGAGACAGACACAACTGAATAACCTTTAATTCAGAATGTATCCTGTAAAAAATATTTCAGAAAGAATTTCAGCAACTAAATGCATCATTATCAAGCAACTTAGGACAAATTAATGACACGAAAACACTTCAGGTCCAAGAACCTGTTGTAGAAACTATAAGCATTCTTCCACTTGGAAGAACAAAGGACTTTTGAGGGTTCTTCATTTTTAAGAGTGTCGATTCCACAGGACTGCCCTCAGATGAGGTTTGGTTTTCATGTCCTAGAAAGTCCTCTGACTCGATGTGAAAATATACATATGTACAATATGCATGTTGTAGCACCTTATGATGGACTGGAGCTGCAGTTGACCTGGGTGTCGTCTCCTCTGGGATTGTGTTTTCCCCCCAACTTCTGTCCAGATTTGGTAAACAATCCTGTCTGTGAGCGCGTGAGAAGGGCACAAAGTCTTCCATCAGGTTCCTCTCCATCCTGAAATCTCGGTGCCTGAACGCCAATCCTTCGTCACGTTCTGTCAGAAACCCGTATTGAAACCTCTCAGGTTTTTGCATGTTCCTTTTGTAAAAGCAGAGATATAAATTTGTGTTAGGAATAAAACACTGTTTTGTGCTGTTGTAAGAAAATAATCAGAAATGATAAACCTGACACAGCTGTTACAAAGCACTGTCACTGGAGACGCCTTTAACTCCTTGGTTAAGTAACTGCATACGTTTTTTTTTTTTTTTTTTAATTCAGTGTACGATTAGAGTTGGATGACGTGGAAGATCTGCCATATGAGTCGAATTAGAACGAGGGCATTAATATAAACCTGTGATTTGAAGCTGCACAACTTTCAGAGATGACCAATCAGACTCGAGAAGTGCTCTGCTAGGAATCCAAGAATAAGCATAAACAGCATTAAAAAAAAAACACAGAAAAGTTTCCGTCTCACCAAAGCATCGCTTGATCTGGTACATGCCTCGGCTCAGCTGCAGCACGATATAACCTGTGTCACAGATAAGGGATAGCATGAGAAATGCACAGTATTTATGCACAGATGGAAGAGATAAAAGAGGAGCAAGGGATTTCTTTACTCGTCTTTGTGGATATTTGGTTCAAGGTGAAATTTAGAGCTGTATAGTCTGGAGTTCATGAAGTGTACAATGCTCCTTCTGTGCGAAGATCTTGAACTCAAATGCCAATATTACACCCTTAATGAAGGGTCATATGAATCACACCACTGGATCTTATAACCTAAAGAATAGACTAAGTCAAAAATCCCAAACTTGATCCACTCACTTGCTTTCATCTTGCCGTTCAGTGACATGAAGAGCTGTTACACCTGCCCCAGGAGCCCCAGTATGCCAGTCAGGTCCTGTTCTGTGAAACTTTGGCAGTTCTTCAGAAAACTCGGGCAAAACCTGGTCCTCTTCACTCTTCTGAAAGACCCCAAGAGCGTCCCAGTCTATAGGAGAGTCAGCGATGGGTGGTGGAGGGCTGGAAGGGCAGTCGAGCAGCACTTGTTTTTGGGTATTTGGTTCTGCTTGGTAAAGGGTTTTATCGATCTTGGGAAGCTCCAAGGGCCTGGCATTTTTCCATGAGTCAGGAACAGGTAGTGAGGTGGCATAAAGAATGCGGAACTCCTGGTCAAATAACTCCACCACCGGACCACTGAGGACAGTGACGAGCTGCCGGTGTAGATGAGCATCAGTCCAGGTCAGGCTGGAAAGCAGGAAGTGGATCAGGATATTGGGCAAAACATACAATGGCAAAAAGTACACCAGGTTAAACCATGATATTTGCATTTATGGACAGATAAAAAAAATAGAAACCTTTAAAAGTTCTTCAGTTGTCCTTCTGAGGAAACCATTTAAGGTTCTGTGTAGAACCCTTACTTCAAAGTCTTTCCTTATCATAAAGAGAACCTTTTTGGACAATTAGGACATTTAAGTATCCAATGAGCCCTTAAAGAACTGTTTGAGTACCAAGTATCAAGATGGTTTACCAAAACAAGTTCTAGCTATTAAGAAGAAATTCTTGGGTTAAAAAAAAAAGTTCCCCAAGGGTTCCTTAGGAGTTTGTTTTTAAATAATTTGGGATATTCAGCTTTAAAAATGGTTATACTTTTAAGAGAGTATGTATTAACCAGGTAAGGATGGTATACAACCTCTTAATTATTGGTCATTATTTTCTTCTTTACTATTTAGAACCTGTCAGGCATTTAAAATTTAGCTCTTGGTACTTGGGACACTCTCTTAAAAAGGTTTTTTAAGGGTTCATTGGATGATAAAGGTTTCTCTGGAATGTTCCTAGTCCATAATGGTTTGTTCAGATGGGCCACTGAAGATCTCTTCAGCTAAATCTTGAGCAAATGTTCTTTCTTTATTGTAAATATCTTTAAAAATACACAGTATCTCTGGCACAGTTCATTATTTATTACTGTTATTATGTATACGACATTTTGCCCCAACCTCCAACCACTAGATTGGACGTTTGACACATACTTCCTTCCACTTGAAGTCACCTCAGAAGATCTCTCTTACCTGTAACTGCCCAAAACCACCGTCTTCAAATCCACCAGGATAAAGTTCTCCTTCAGTTCTCCCTCCACTATCTTCCCATCTCCAGACATGAACATCTTTCCACCCAAAATCCTAACTTTTATGTTCTGTCAAAAGGGCAGATCATAAGATATTGGCATTGCTGTTATCTTCTTGGAATGGCAGTTGAAGAATAATTCTAATACACTGACTGCAATAAGGTTCCATCTAGCATCCTAATGGGTTCTTTGGTTTATCTGCATTGGGGAACCCTTGAAGATTCTGTGTCAAACCTTACAATAAGCAGTATGTTCAACTAAAACCTCTTTAAGAGGCTGGAAACCCTAAACAATAGCAGAGAGAGAAATGTAGGTGTGCCAACAGAAGGCTAATTTGGAATTCAAGCTCATTCCCCATGTGTCAATCAGCTTAGCTCACACTTTCATGCATACTAAAGAACTACTTGCCAGATTTATTTTCCCAAAAATCAAAGTTTAAAAAAAGAAAAAGTAATCTAATAGAAGTTTGCCTAGCTTTTGCCTAAATCTTGTAGTATAGTTTCTGGAAAACATTATACTTTGCATTGTGTTTGTTTTAAAATCTAATTAAATAAATATAAATCCAGTATTTTATACCATGAAGGATTGACAAATACGGTAAGCATTCTGGTTATAATATTACTGTGTTCTGTTTGCTGTGTCTACACTTAACTTTCATTAACGTATAAGTGGAAGAAGATTCTGGATCATATATCCAATGTTCACCCAACAGAGCCAACACATTCCACTCGAGTCAACTTGCTCACAAATGACTCATCATGAAGAAGAAAGAGCCCTTGAACCTTTTTGAAGAACAGTTTGAGGTGACTGAGAACCCTTTCTACAAGTGTACCAAGTACCAAGAGGGAAATGTTACTCCTGGTAGGTTCTATGTGTTAAAAATAAAAGCCTTGAGCCTTGACTTAAAATAATAACTAATGATTTGTCGTTTGTACCACACACTTATCTGGTGAATATGTACACTCTTAGGAAAAAAAAAAGGACTCTTCAAGGATTCTTAGCATCCAATAAAATGGTTACACTGCACTTGGAAACCATTCAGAATTGGTTCTTCAATTGGTCTTTAAAGGGTTCTTTGGATAGTTAAGGTGTTTTGCTTCCCAAGTTCTTAATAGAAACCTTTTTGATAAGGAAATGCTGTTGTTGGATCCTACAGAGGACTCTTTAACAGTTTCGCAAGATGGACAACTGAAGAACCTTTCATGCTTCTAAAAATTGTGTGTACAAGCCTGGAAAAAGTGTTCTTCAAGGTCTCTTAAAGGGTTCCTTGGATAGTTAAAGTGCGTCACTTCCTAAAAAGGTTCCTTTTTGAGAGGAAAACATTTTGTCGGGTTCTACCAGAAGGATGGCTGAATCAGCACTATTTTTTTTTGAAGTGCGTTCTTCAAGAGTTATTTAAGGGATAATTATTTGGATAGTTAAGGTTCTTAGAATCCTAAAAACCTTTCTGATCAGGAAAACCTCCATTGAAGGGTTCTACGTGGACCAATTTGGACCTATAAATGAGCAACGAGAATGATTTTGCCGACCGTTAGTTGACATTAGGAAATCTTGAGACGGTGTATTTAGCAACCACTCATGAGATGAAGCTCATATTACCGTTATAGGATTTAAAACCAAGCCATAAGTATTTGTTTATTTTCTACCTCGGACAACTTTGTTGGAGGAGGTTATGTTTTCGCCTCCATTTGTTTGTTCCCAATGTAACTCAAAATGTAGTGGACAGATTTTGGTGAAATTTGGAGGAAAGGTGATCCATGGGCCAAGGAACAATTGACTAGATTTTAATGCAAATCCAGATTTTATTTTATTTTATTTTTTTGTCTGTTCCCAACGTAACTCAAAAAGTAGTGAATGGATTTGGATGAAATTTGGTGGACAGCTGTAGTATTATCCCAGGTTCAAGTCATTTGATTTTAATGTTGATGATAAAGTATGTGGCTTGGTGGAGGTATGCGGCCTAATGAGTGCCCTTCTAGTTTATTTATTTTTTAATCGGGCACACGTTGAGCACCTCAGCTGCAGATTAAGGTGGCACAGTCACACTCTGGTACTTCTACACCAGTGTCCTTAACCATCAACAGAACCCTGAAGAATGTTGGTTTATTTCACAAACCTCTGGTGTTCCAGCTCGTGTTACTTCCAGTGAATAGACGCATTAACATTCTCAACATTCCTAGATACGTTTAGCATTAATCGAGTCTCAGTCTGCAGTTTTGTAAAGCATCAGTTGTTTTTCTTTTGGTTTTTTTTTTTTCCAGCCAGCATTAATTCTGACTTATTGAATGCAGTGTAACCTGTTACACTTGGCTTTCTGTGGAGCATCACTGACATTCCTTTCTTTGACATGTGAAGATGAAAAAGAATGTTGTATGGGTTACTGTGACAGAGCTGTAAGGAGTGTCGAATTGTTTATTTAAAAGTAGGATTTAAATTGGGAAGTGCTCATTCACATCTAATAAACATGGTGTTAAACTATGGGGAGTTGCTTAAATTGGCTGTTCATCGTAGAGGTGCTGATGTTCAGATCTTTTTGACTAACCGGGTGCTTGAGCTGGTTTGGTGTGAGGTTATCTTGTGCAGGTCTTCGGTTGAGGATGATGTAGATGATAACGCCTCGCGATGCAGCCAAGTGCAGATCCTTGATCACAGTGCTGTCTGTGACTCTGTCTGCTACAATAGCGATCAGCTGCTCGACAAAAACACACACAGTGAAGACATTTGGCATAGAAGGTGCCATAATGCAAATTATGCTTTCTCTGGTTCTTACAGTAAAAAGAGTATGTACTGTGTAATAACATTTATGGACATGAACCAACAGTATTGGTTTAACCTGTTCCTATGAGCACAGTTTGTCTAGATGTTATCATGTTATTATTTAGTGATGATTGACTGTCCTGTTAAATCAGATTAACTCATGATTGTTGGGAAAATGTATTTAAAGACCAGTCAGTCAGTCAGTCAGTCAGACCAGCACAATAGCCACGTTTATGGAAATGCACAGGTTTACAAACAACTTTTCTGCTGCAGTTGACGGAAAATGTAAATTACAAATTATGACTAAAGTATCTTTTTAAAAATACAATTTTCTTTTTATATTCTCTAAAAATGCTTTGCCTTGTTGCTCTCAGAACAAAATAATCTCCTGAATCTATCGGTCATATAAATTAAAAAAAAAATTTATTCTAGAAATTGAGCTCAACCTCATAATGTTTCGTGTCGGAAATATATTGTTATTTTGGGCTAGCAGCGCTGGCATAAATTGTTACTCTCACTCAGGATCTTTCTACTTTCTTCTTCTTCTTATTATTATTATTCTCCTAACATTTTAGGATGCTGTTTCTCCCTCAGTTTTCAACCAATCATCACCAAATTTCACATGAAGAAGAATACCTCTGGGTTGAATGACATTGCTATGACTTTTGGTGCTGATCTGGATCACTGATCCAAAATGATCCATGAAAAATGGGCTTTTTTCCCCACTAAGTGTCATTCTCTATCTCTTACCGTTCCGGATCTATAGGGTACGGTGACCAGACGTCCCAGTTTGTAACAGCTAGCGCAAATCACTGCGACTTTAGTCACAGTCTCTATCTAGTGATTATTATTATTATTATTATTGTTATTATTATTATTATTATTATTATTATTATTATCATCCTAATGTTTTAGGATGCTATTTCTCCCTCAGTTTTCAACCAACCATCGCCAAACTTCACATGAAGAAAATCTCTGGGCAGAATTACGTTGCTATGACTTTGGGTGCTGATCTGGATCACCGAACCGGAATGATCCATGAAAAATTTGATTTTTTTTTCAATCACTTATAACTGTCAATTTTGATTATTTTTTCAATCAATCAATAATTATTATTATTATTATTTATTTTGTTTAGGGTGGCAGGGTGCAACTTTTCCTCACAAAGTGTCATTCTCTATCTTTTAGCGTTCGAGTGCTCCGAGATGATGCTAAAAATAGTAATACTGCGCGTGTGCAGCCATCTTGGAAGTCACTCGCTCCAGAGCGCACATAGAGTACACATCATAGAGTACACATCATAGAGTACACATTTAGCGATTCGTTTCTGCGTTAGAGGGCTTAGAAGCTTGGATTTTTTAAGAATTTAGACATCTGAAGTGATGGAGCACTACTGTGAAAGTTTGGATAAGCAGGCACGGGAGCGTTATGCTGAGAAGGTACGTTTCATTGGGAATGTTGATCCATACACTGTTAGTGAGAAGGAATGGAAAGCTGACCCCAGCGTGTTGCCACATTTAACATACATAGATCTTGTGAACTATCTAGTGTTTCACCCAAGTCCATTTTGTGAACTAAAGGATTTCCAGAACTACAAAAGCATGGAAGCATACGATAGATTTGTGTCCGGTTGGGTCTGCGATGTGTCGGTGTTGACTGCTGAAGACGGAGAGACAAAAGTGATCAGAGGGAAAGTGTTACACTCGCAGAGTCTATCCCAGCCTAGTCTACACCCCTGGATAATAGTTGACAAGAGACATGCTATTTTGTGTGCACATTGCAACTGCGTTGCTGGACTTGGGGAATGTTGCTCCCATGTTGCTTCCCTGTTGTTTTATGTTGAAGCGGCCACGAGACTGAGGGAAAGAACGATGGTCACACGACAGCCGGCATACTGGATGCTACCGGCAACTATGAAATTAAAATAACTATTTTAGTAACTATTTTAGTAACTATGAAATTCAAGACAATATTAACCTACCTGTCACAAAGTGATCAGAACAAATCCGGATACAGTCCAGTTTTCCTAAATTTGATCGGTTAATGGCAGCCAGCCACTGTCGTCTCCTCTGCTCGCTTTTCTCCTGTGCTGCAATTCCCTGGTTAGTCACGACTTTAGGGAGTCTGTGGAAGCTTTTGCCACCCTTTTCCCCCCGGCTACTACAGCCAACAATGACACACGTATTCAGCATTGTCACCCCTTTTTGCTTCGCTGGACAACAACAATGCACTGACACAGCGACCTTTGACTTCCAATATGGCCGCCGCCGGGTGCGCGCTGACCTCGAAGCACTCTATAGGGTACGGTGACCAGATGTCCCAGTTTGTAACAGCTAGCGCAAATTACTGTGACTTTAGTCACAGTCTCTATCTTGTTGTTGTTGTTATTATTATTATTATTATTATTATAAGCGTGAAATGAACATCGCATTTTATGATGTATCGGAAGAAATAATGACATTGCGGATGGTTACAGATGATTCAGAATTGGCATCGCAGTGGGCGAATTTGTTAAATTGCGCACTAATACAACCAGAGATATAAACTAATCCAAAACAGTCCAAAAAGTCGGTTTTGATTTCAGATTTTCATCATTATGACCATTGTGCCTACCGTTGTGGCTCCCTGCAGCAGCCTCCTGATCACCTCACGGACATGAGGAGTCTGCTCTGCTGGAGGATTGGTGTAGACCATGGCTCGCTCCACACTGTCCCATCTGTCCTTCTCCGGCCACCCAAGCTCCAAATGTGGGACCGTCGTGTCCGAAAGCATGGGGAAATACTGATCTGAGAATCCCTTCACGCCTGAACTGGTTTCACTCCTGACATCCCCATTTTCCTCAACGTCCACGTGACGATCCTCCACCCAGCTGGAGATCTGGTTCACCTCCTCCACGGAGAGAAAGGGTTCGAGTCGATTTGCGCTCAGTTTGGTGTAGAAAGCGCTGGGACCATCTCTGAGCAGAGACTCCAGGGCACCGCGTTCCACCTCAGAATGGAGGAACTCTGGGTTGAACTCATTTGCTGGCAGGAAAACTACATCCTCGTTTAGGCTCTGCACCTGAGAGTTGGACATTGTGGCCAGAACTAACAGCAGAAGTCCTTTTATTTGGTGATGGTTGTGATGCTGGTGATGTCGCTCATGGTGTTATGTGAAGAATAAGTGATGTCTTGTGGACATCATCCAAAAAGTTTCTTCTTCATTAATCCTTGCTGCAGCAGCACAAATTTTTAAACTGAAGAGGAGACGTGTAATGCAGTGGTAATTGTCGTCTGTGAGTGAAAAAGCTTGTGAGCTTGTGCTGGAGCGAGTGAGAGAAAGCTCAGCCTGAAGAATGTTCTCTGCCCTTCTCAAACATGTCATCTATGCCTTGTGCTTGTGTACACAAGTTGTGCAATTTGGTAATAATACTCAAGCTAGACTTGGGTTGATAACAGCTACAGGGAAGAAAACACGCGCGCGCGCACGCATAAATCTTAAACTTTCCTTTTCATTCATGCAAATTATTGTAGCTCTACCTAAAAGAAACATGACCTACTTGAGAAATCTGCTCTTTCAGTCTTCATCCATGTTCATCTTCACTGTAAGAAGACAATCGGCGTTAATCGGTCATGGCTGATCCGAGGAAAGCTGAACTTTCTCCCTTTTAATCCTTGCTCTGTGAGGCGTATCCTAACATTGTATTCCTGTCTGTATTGTACCCGTTCCTCGCTCCAGCTAACACAAAGTGCCTCTTTCTCTCTGTGCTCTCAGACTATACAAATCCTGACTGGTTCTACCAGATGAGCAGGTCTCAGTTATGGAACTGGAGATCTACTGATTCGAGAATCTACAGTCCGGAGATGCACCTCCTACTACTCACAGCAAAAGGTCAGATATAGTATAGAAATATGAGGATACACATGTTGGACTGAATGACTGTGTATTAAACCAGTTGAACCTACTGAATATGAACACCACCTCCGAACTGTGTTAAAATGAGCAGTGTGCGATAATCACCAGTCTTACAGGAGACCCGGGAATCACACACTCGTTGTGTCTTCAGTCTTTCTTGCTTAAAACGTACAAAATCCACCAAAACAGTTTTGCAACTTCATCTTGTGTAAAAATGTTTTTGCTTGTTTGCCCTTAAATCAAGAAGACACAGAAATGTCATTTATACCATTTAGTATGTTTGGTTTAACAGATATTCCTTCATTATCACAGGAAACAGAAATGTTCATATAGTTTGTTAATGCATTCATAATGTAAATAATAATAATAATAACTAAATAAAAAACTTTTAGATCATTTTAATAAAAGCATATTGTACAGTATACTCTGTAAAAATATATATATCAAGAAAGGAAATTGACAATATGAAAGGAAAATAAAAGTGCAAGTGTACAAATAAAGTTTCTCTTATTAAAAGTAATACTGGAACAATTAATGCATGTACAGTAACAGTCAAAAGTTTGTACACCCCTACTCGAACTCATTCATAGGTTTTTCTGTGGAGTATTTTGTATTTTCTACATCGTAGAACAATACTGAAGACATCAAAACTATGAAATAACATCCGGAACATGTATGGAATTATCTCATCTCGTCTCATTATCTCTAGCCGCTTTATCCTTCTACAGGGTTGCAGGCAAGCTGGATCCTATCCCAGCTGACTACGGGCGAAAGGCGGGGTACACTCTGGACAAGTCGCCAGGTCATCACAGGGCTGACACATAGACACAGACAACCATTCACACTCACATTCACACCTACGCTCAATTTAGAGTCACCAGTTAACCTAACCTGCATGTCTTTGGACTGTGGGGGAAACCGGAGCACCCGGAGGAAACCCATGTGGACACGGGGAGAACATGCAAACTCCACACAGAAAGGCCCTCGCCGGCCACGGGGCTCGAACCCGGACCTTCTTGCTGTGAGGCGACAGCGCTAACCACTACACCACCGTGCTGCCCATGTATGGAATTATGTGATAAAAAACAAAATATGTTTGATATTTTAGATTCTTTAAAGTATCCACTGTTTCCCTTGATGACGCTTTGTGCGCTATTGGCGTTATCTTAACCAGCTTCATGAGTTCATCACCTGGAATGCTTTTCAATTAACAGGTGTGCCTCATCAAAAAGTAATTAGTGGATGAATTTCTTGCCGCCTTAATGCATTTGAGATCAAATAGTAAATAATAAAAATACAAATAAGCAATAAAAGCACCTTATTCCATCTACAACTGCAGTAATCCATCAAGAACCGAACGACTAAGTAAAGAGAAACGACAGCCATCATTACTTTGACATTACGTGACTTAAATATAATTAATAAAAATAAAGAATAAACACTGAATTACATAGGTGTGTCCAAACTTTTGACTAGTACTGTATGTGTTAATGTAGTAATAAAAATGACAGTCAAAAACATGCCACAAAGCTCTATAATTAACAGTTATTTCATGAAATCAAGTCGTACATGAGCTGATGGCTGACGAGGCGCTTAGCACCGAATTGTCTATAATCCATGTACAATGAGATTGAGTGGAATAACTGTTTTATTCTATCCACATTCACTGGATTTTTAGAAACGGAGCATTTTTTATTTTTTGCAAGTTTGATAAATAAACTTTTATACAGAACATCTGACAAAATAATTTCCACTTAGGATATAAACAAGTCAGCGAAATGACAGGAGCAATTTGTGAAAAATGCGATAATTCTTGAAAAAAAAAAAGATACGTTCTTACAGTACCAGCAAATACTTTTATTCCATATTTTGTTGCTTTTTTGGTATTTCTTTGTGGTTTTGTTTTCGAGGAGAGTTTTTATTTCATCCTCGGTTGATTCAGCAACACGCTCCGCCATTTTGTTTTTCTCTACTCACGGTATATGAGCTGATATCCTAGTAGTAGAGTAGCCAATCAGAGCACATGATTGCTCATATCCAGTGAATGTGGATAGAATAGATATAAATATTTTGTAAGAATAATACATCTGCTGCCATCTCAGTTTTTGGTCATAATAATTACAATAATATTCTAAAAATTATTTAAAATGATTATTTCAAATTACAGAGGGCCAATAAGAAACCTCAGCCTGGACAACAGTGCCATCTATGGGAAGATGAGATGAGCTGTTTTAAGCAATAATCTTAAAAGAAATTCACAATTTCTTTAAAAGAATAATTTAACAATAGATTAGGCAGAATGAAGCTACAAGATCCAGGATGAGACGCAAATGGCTCTGATTCTGACTGGACTAAATGTTGATTTTTTTTTTTATTCTGCCCAAAGCAAAATATAACCTCTGATTAAGCTTAATTAATACTTGGTGATGAAATTCCCTTCAGGTAATGATGGGAATTCAGTTCTTTTCACTGAGTCTGATCATTTGATTCACATTTGGTTTGGGACTGTTTGAGCTCCCGAACCGCCCGTTGGCATTTTTATTAAAACCTGGGTTTAAGTTTCTATATTTTGACCAGTGATTGTCCTTCTTTGCCTTGATATAACTGATGTTACTCCACCTTTTACTTACCAAAATACTGCATTTTTATTAAATCTATTTAAATAATCAACAAAGCTGTCAAACCCACATCTCGTCATTCACACAAACAAACAAACATTGAAAATTTGTTTTCATGAAACATTTTGATTAAAATACCCTGACTCTGCCTACACCTACTACAGAGGCCCTGAAGTCCTGAAAGGCTTTTTTTTTCTTTTAAATCTTGTGCACACAAGTTTTTTATCTTGTGTGCACAACATAATTGTCCCAAGAAGTGATTTTATTTATTTATTTATTTATTTATTTGTGCACAAGATTTAAAAAAAAAAAAAAAAAATCACCTTTTGGGACTTCAGGGACTCAATGTGCGTCAGCTCTCAAAATTTACCTAAAAGAGTTGATTCAAAGAACCAACTTGTTCCCAAGTGACAGGTCATTCATTCAGGCTGCAGTGTGTGTTTTCTTGCGCAGATGGATGTAGAGAACCCCACTACTGAGCAGCAGGGGAACACACACCCAGGCCAGGATGAAGCAGTAGCCGAAACGTCCCTTACTCAGCTCCTGAGGGTCCTGTAGGATGTCTTTTCTTCGAAAAGTGTAGATCAGGACTGCTGCAAATGTCACCAGACCTGATGGAGAGAAGAATGTGGAAGAAAAAGGTGCTTAAAATAGGATTTGATTGGCCATTTTTGAATAAAAATGAAATGACCTCAATGAGGCCATAGCTCATACCGGCTACTATTATTGTGTGTGAGTTTGAAATCTGATCAGTCCTGTAGGAGGAGTAGCGATTTTTGTGAAATTGCATGTGACCCCTGTGTAGCTGCATCCATGGCAGGTGGCGCCATCTGGTGAACAATTCTTGTTGGAATGTGTCTTTAGAGTCTTCTGGGTGAGTTTCAGTGAAAACATCCCAGCAGTTTATGAGGAGTAGTGTTTAATGTGACAAGTCACCCAAAAATTTCAGACGCTCATAAAGTCGTAAATATGACAGGTGGCGCCACCATCTCGACAACTTTTATCCATACCAACCTGGGGACATTGTATGTGAGTTTGATCGAAATCCGATCAATCCTGTAGGAGGAGTAGCGATTTTTGTAAATTGTGAACAGTCGATGGATGGACGGACGACGCGTGATCCATAAGCTCATCCGGCCTGGCCTACAGCCAGATGAGCTAAAACCACATCTGTTCTTGCCAAACGTTTTGTTCACAGCATAACAAACAGAATAGTGGTGTATTAATTAAGCGCTCTCTATACTGATGATATTGACAAAGTTTACTTATCTTTATTATGGAATATGTTAAGTCACCAGTGTGAATCGTTTGTGTAGGCATTAGGTACTGCTAAACATCAGGCGAAATTGTGAACAAGTTTTTAACAACTTTAGTGACTTTGGTAGAATCACGAAAGAGCTAGCCAACACCAGGAGCTCCATGAATCCCCACGCCAGGCCAACAAAAGTGTGGCGGCATACCAGTGCTCCACACTGACCTTCTTTGGCAAGCTTTTTCCTTGCAAATGGACCAAGATGGACAAAGTAAAGCTGCGGCTCAACATAGACAGATCCGTGTGCTGATTTTAGAGACGTGTCTTGGCGTACTGGTTCTCTACACTGCACAAAGGACTCTAGTAAGAGCAGGGATATCTAGATCAACAACGACTGGTGACCCAACCACAGTGTCTCGTTGTATTTGTGTAATAACAATTGTCCTTGTTTCATTCTGCACAAATACTTGAAGAACTCTTGAAGCTTTGGCTGTGCAGGTCCTTGAACATAGGATGGTGTATGCAAATTTTAGGGTGTGATTATTTAGGAACCTGAACTATTCCGAAGCACTCCAGGATTTTGGAACTGGCCTGTTTTACTGCCCTCTTTTGCATTCGAAAGAAGATACAGTAGTGTTTGGGGATCACGGTGTGTCAGTTCCATATACTGAACTCTCCTTTTTACACTAAGGTAAATACAGGGTTCCATTCTACTGCACCTTTAAAGTGCATATCCTGGACCAATTTCATTTTTTTTTTTTATATGAAAGTATGTCCCTTTACACACTCATCCAGAAGGGTAATTTTGCACAAGGCCATCTGTCTATAGCAGAAAAAAATAATAAAATAATTAAATGCGTCTGGAAAAATCCCAAGGGAGTCTGGAGCCAGATTCGTGATGTCACGTGCGGAAGCGCCAGCAGGCTGCGAGAGCTTGCACGGTTTCAGTGCACAGTCTGTGTAGACCAAGTTTAGCAGCGAGCGATTTTGCATTGAAATATGGGATTGTCACCTGAGCGCAATGTTACTTCACCTTTGGATGAAGAATATAATGAGATGTCAGAATTGGGGCTTCATCTGTTTGGGTTTGATGATGATTCAAGTAGTGAAGACGACGGAGACAACACCGGGGATGTAAATAATACAGTCGTTTTCTCATAAACAAACCAGCGCTGACGTAGGATTCAGAAGGAGGCGTCCCGCATGTAACGTCACGAAAATCAATGTTTGCTGGGAAATCCAAATGCCAAGTTTTTTCAGAGGCAGACCAATTCACCTCAAATGACTTGATTTCAACTGAATTTTTCTGGTATTGTAGCCTGGCAAGCCAGACTAAATGTGAATATTTAGTCTGGCCTCGATCCATAGACATTTCCGAAGCGGGTAGGAGGAACAAACCGCTGTCTTTCAAACTGTCTCTGTGCGTATAGGCCAACACTCTGACCAATCAGCGCAACAGTGACTGTGACGTAGTCAGAGCGACAGAAAGCAGTGGGGGAGGCCTTGAAATTAAATAATTTTTCAAACTGCGTATTAATTAATAAACAGGTTCTAGATATTAAGAAGTTTGGAGATAATGACCACAAGTTTGGAGTCTGTACCACATACACATTTTTTCCAAGTGTTTTTCAAGGGTTTGCTTAAACTGTTTTTGAGAGTTTTTATTTAGTGGTGTTTGGTGAAATAATTTCCCTTAAATTTAAAATAACGGGAAAATAAGAAACAATCAAAAAGTAATGTTTCAAAGCTGTTTATTAATTCTTCGTACTGCACAAACTAGCCCCATCCCTTTGGCTACGAGCGGAGCCAGCTGGTAGATCAGACTTTTGCCATAGCCGGTCGGCAAAACAGCGAAAACGCCCTTCTTGAAAAGGAATGAGCGGAGAGCCTCTTCCTGCTCATGTTTCAACGAAAACTCCAAGTCTAATTCTTCTAAAACTGATTCCAAAGCGGAGTCAAACGCGCGCTGTTCACTAGCCGTAGCCATCTTTCCTGTTGCGCTGTCTCCAGCGTCGCGCAGCCTTGTCGTCACTCCTGCAAAAGCCCGCCCAAAGAATCCAAACAAAAACCTTGCGTTGTGATTGGCGGGCACGATTTGATGCCCGGGGTGTTTTTGTTTATATGGTGCGAGGCTAGACCCATTCGCTAGGCAAAAAATATTTTTGGCCGCTAGGCTACTGGTATTGCACAAGGTGAAAAAATTGCAGAGAATGCAGAATGTGACAGATTTGACCAAAGTTTAATATAAAATAGGAGAATTACATTGATCTTGCTCCTGAATTTACCCGTGATATGCACTTTAATGCAGGACCTACATAGGGTTTATTTATTTTTTCTTTTTAAGGGAGAAGGATGGACGTGTGCACCTCTCCAAAATAAGACTTGCTCTCCGTCAAGAAAAAAGAAACACAAAGGATCCCATATACTTAATCATACTCCATATTTTTAGTTAACTCTAAACATATTTCTCCAGAAATATATCAAAAAGACATGTCATGTGTGTGTAAACACCCCTGCAAAGGACCGTACCATGTAGTAATAGTTTCCGTCACCTCACTCACTAAGTACGATATTTATGCTAATTCATCCTGCTAATTAGCCGTTTTACTTTTTTGTGTGTGTGCTTGGTATAATATGCATTCTAATGCAGTATCTGAGACAAATCTTGGACTTGTTCTTTAAAAAAAATGATGTACTTCATAGTTTCATGTCTTAAATCATTTGAAAAGTTAATGTTAAAAATTCATTCAACAGATGTGTCTGAAAGACGCAAATTACACTTTCAAACACCCCTACAACGGACCATACCATTACATATTTCCTTGTGAACAGAAACCCGTTAGTATCTGGGAATTAGCAAGGTAGTTTAATCGTATTATTTTAAATATAACTAGATTAGTTGTCCTGTGAATGAATTTGCACACCAGTTGATTCATGAAGTATAGGTTAAATGTGTAGAGTGTTGCATGAATTGCATGAAGTTTGGTTAATTTAGATTGCTTGCTAGCTAGCTAGCTAATCACCCCTACAACGGACCGTACCATTTCTTAGTTAAGCAGATTGATTGCCTGAATCTTGTTCGTCATGTGAACAGAAAATTACAAGTACTCTGTCCAAATTAGTCCTGCAACTTCGAAGGAGGATGTCGGCTGTCTTGTGAATTTATTGGCACTTCAGTCAACTTGTGTAAAGTATTGAATATACGGATACATACTGTATATGATGCTTGCTATATGCTAATGTGTTTTGCTAGGTATCACATCATTAAGTTATACGAGTCAGTCAAGACTCGTAATTGAATTAATGAAACTCAGACTTTGACCTTAAATTCTGCATATTCTGTTATGCAAGTCGGTTACATAAATAATTTTGTTTATTCAGGATAAAATAACGTCATTCAAACTACAATAGTATTAGACATGTAGTGTTCACGAACGAATCGGCTCTTTTTTTTTTTTGTGAGTCGACACTGAAGATTCACCCAAATAATCAGTATTGTAATTAAGCAGATTAGTTAAGCAGATTGGAATTAGTATAATCAATAATTTCGTATTGATTATAAAATACTACTATTGACCTTTAAAGCACTGAATGGTCTCGCGCCACAGTACCTGAGCAAACTTCTGCTCCTCTATGACCCGCCACGCCTACTTGGATCAAAAGGTGCAGGCTATCTGCTGGTACCTCGTATAGTGAAGGCTACATCAGTGGGCGGAGCCTTTTCTTACAAAGCCCTACAGTTATGGAACAGCCTTCCAAGTAGTGTTCAGGAATCAGACACAGTCTCAGCGTTTAAGTCTCGGCTGAAAACATATCTGTTTAGTCAAGCCTTGTGTTAATGGTGTTTGAGGTAAAGGAGTAGATCTGGAGGATCCTCAGACAGAGTGTTTTGGTAAACTGGGATGTATGGATGCTGTCAGTCCCCACTCGCTTGCTCACTCGAGTTTGTTGACGGTGTAGTGGCTGCTGCTTTATGTCCCGGGGCTCCCTCATGCCTGTGTTACCTTCTGGCTCTCCCCTTTTAGTTATGCTGTCATAGTTAGTTGCCGGAGTCCCTGCTTGTACTCAGTGCAATATGTATACTGCTCCTACTTATTCAGGTGACATTGGGCATACCCAACAACCTGTGTTTTCCCTCTCTTCACCCCCCCCCCCCCCCCAAATCTGTCCCTCTGAGTTACATGTCAATCCTGAGATCAAGATGCTGAACCTCTTCTGCTCCTCGGACCTGCCTGATCCAGCCTGGTGCCCTGTGTCTGGTTGGAGTCTCATCACATCGCTCCTGTGGAGGACGGCCCCATGTGGACAGTTGAAAGTCACACCTGGAAGACGCTCTGGACTCTTACAGTAATGCTTTTATGGCTGAGGACTACAGTTGACTTGCTAACTTTAGGACTGCAGTTGTCATGAACAGTTTTGCACTCAAGTTTCTATCAATGAAGAGTTTATAACATCAACGAAGCTGACTTCATGTTAAAACTGTTAATGTTATAGTCATGTTGTCTGTTGTTGCCCAAATGAGGATGGGTTCCCTTTTGAGTCTGGTTCCTCTCGAGGTTTCTTCCTCATGTTGTCTGAGGGAGTTTTTCCTTGCCACCGTCGTCACAGGCTTCATCATTGGGGACAGATTAGGGATAAAATTAGCTCATGTTTTAAGTCGTTCAAATTCTGTGAAGCTGCTTTGCGACAACGTTTATTGTTAAAAGCGCTATGGAAATAAACTTGACTTGACTTGACCTAAACAATCCGACTCCAGATCGAGTCTTGAGTTTATGAAACTCAGACTTTGAGACAGATTTATTCACGGATTCTACATATTCTGTTATTTTAAAACATACAATCCTTTCTTAAGTATTAAATAACAATGTAACTCAAACTACAGTACTACTAATTAGAGTTTTGTCACTTTTAAGGCAAAGAGTCAATTCTTTGGAACATGTAAATTGATTTTTTTTTAATAAAATGCAATGCAAAGTAATATTTTTCTTAATCAGACGTTAGATGTAATAAAACAGTACTAAATAGTCATAGGCGATTTAGGCAAAGAAAAACAATAAAATGGCAAATTGGTTCAGGGAAAAAAGTCACTGAGTCATTTGTGAGCTGAACGAACCGACACATTGATGACCTAAACAAAAATGAGAAGACTGTCAGTCTGGAACCTAAAGAGACTTTGATCCAGAATTCATGTTATTAGGCTAGTTAAATATTTGTTTTTTTCAGGCTGAATCAGTATTCAACATGGATACCAAATATCTTTTACCTGCAACTATCTGGGAAAGCCCACTGAAGTAGAAGAGTCCTCTCCTCGAAGTGATGAAGAGCTGGCAAATGAATGTGACGAAGGAGATGGAGGAGAGGATCACGGACAGGACCATGAGCGCCTGCACCGACTGCAGCCAATCTGAAACGGCGGATACATGCGAGACCTCAGTCACCCACCCACGAGCAGACAGTAGGAGAAATCATCATTCATTTCTATTCATATCTTTTCAGAGAGCATGAGTGTATGTACCGTTCTCAGTCGCCGAGGTGCACATCAAGGTGTTTGTCTTGTTGTCATAGGTGCACTTGTGCCAGAGATCTGCTTGTTCCATGTGATCCCATGTCCACCAGGACTGTAACGTAGTGAAGGATTGGGACATTATTAAAGTTTGTCATTTGGATGTGTCATGTGAGCTCATGTGCAGGTTTTCAGCCATCAGGTGACAATCACTGGGCAAACAAGACCACATTAAATAGTGGCGTCACCGAAATTATATTACATTAAATATTTAAACATTTTTGTTCAAATATATAATTGTTTAATATTAATATTTATATTATTGATTATATTTAATATTTATTCATTATTAATTATTGTAATATTATAATTAAATTAATTATTGATTAATATTTAATATTAAATATTTATTTACATAAATAGGACAGGATTGATTTGACCCAGTGTGGGATCACCTGAGATATGGACAGGGTCACGGGAAGCTGTTATTCATAATGTCGTTCTATTCATATAGAAAATCTCCATTCTTACCTCAGTGAAATTTGAACCGAGAATATTTTTCCATTCTACAGCATTTACACTCGTAAAACGGCGCATTACCTATTTTCCTCCATATTCACTGTGACTGATGAGAATGTTCTAATGTCTGTGAAGATTCTCAGGTCATAGTAAACTGTAACCATTCTTTAAATTCGTTTCTTAAGACAAGGATTTTTTAAGATGTTACCTTGCCAGTTTCGGCGATAAACTTCCGCCTTCTTCAAAACATCTTCGCCGCCAAACTGTTTTGAAGAAGGCGGAAGTTTATCGCCGAAACTGGCAAGGTAACATCTTAAAAAATCCTTGTCTTAAGAAACGAATTTAAAGAATAGTTTCAATAGGTAGACATAATGAACTTTCACTACATAGTAAACTGTAGGTGGTAAAAGAGAGCAACTGGACTTGCTTGAAGACGTTTCACTTCTCATCCGAAAGGCTTCTTCAGTTTTGTCTGACTAATAGGGAGTATCAGGTATTTCTCCTCTCATGGATGAAAAGCTCATCTAAGGTGTCGTTGAGTCCTCCTGTTGGTGTGGGTCACTGGGGGCTGGATGTGTACGGCCTCGAGAGTCGTTAGGATGATCAATGGATTGCCCGTTAAGGTGATCAGTGGAATGCTAATTCTCTCTGTCCTCCTCTGAGTCACTGAAAACAGCTGGGTTTTGGTGTGCATTCAGTTGTCTGGGAAGTGTGCCAAGGACTGCATTGTAGGTGGCTGATAAATGGTGTCTTAGGCCAAGTTTACATTAGACCATATCGGTCTCGTTTTCTTCGCGGATGCACTGTCTGTTTACATTAAAACGCCGGGAAATGGGAATCCGCCAGGGTCCACGTATTCAATCCAGATCGTGTGTGGTCCGGTGCTGTGTAAACATTGAGAATACGCGGATACGCTGTGCTGAGCTCTAGCTGGCGTCGTCATTGGACAACGTCACTGTGACATCCACCTTCCTGATTCGCTGGCGTTGGTCATGTGACGCGACTGCTGAAAAACGGCGCGGACTTCCGCCTTGTATCACCTTTCATTAAAGAGTATAAAAGTATGAAAATACTGCAAATACTGATGCAAATACTGCCCATTGTGTAGTTATGATTGTCTTTAGGCTTGCCATCCTTCCACTTGCAAGTGGTAAGTGATATGCACTGAGATCACACACACAGCGGCTCAGTCCCGAATCACTGCTCGTGCGCTCCACTCGCGCGCTCTGTGAGCTGCGCAGGGCCGGAGTGCGCACCCTCCAGAGGGCACTCGCTGTTCAGGGCGGAGTGATTTGGAGCGCAGGATGCCTGCGGAGCCGAGTGTATCCGTGTATTGGGGTTGCTGTGTGCACGCAAATCGTGTATTGGCGTTGCTGTGTGCACACTAATCGTTTTAAAAACGTTAATCTGATGATCCGCTGATACGGTCTAATGTAAACCCCACCTTAGGCTACATCCACACGACAACGGCAACGAGATGTTATTAAAAAAATATCGCATCCACATGGGCAACGGATCAGTAAAATATCAGGTACATATGGCAACGCAACGCTTGCTGAAAACTATGCAATACACATGCCACACCTCTAGGTGCACTGTAAGACGGTCCCATCGGAGACACCAGGACAATAGAAGAAGTAAGGACGCATGCGCATAAACTATTATGCGTGAGACTTAATATTAGCCACAAAGTCAGGAAAATCTGTTCGTAAAGTTACGTTATAATGACCAAATACAATGAAAAGTATTTTTCCAGTCTCACCTGTGAAAGGTAATCCCATGTGATCTCGTTTGGACGGTAAACCTGTTGGTACAGTTAAACGCAGCACATGAATAAGGCATCTTTATTCTCCGCTTTGACCCATCCAATATGGCGGCGAGGATGACGTATGATTCTACGCGGAAGGCGGCGTCTTTAATGGTCCGGAATAAATTGAATGCTACACATTGATGGATTAATTTGCTCCTCTACGCCCTTTTTGAGGAATGTATTGTAGGACTTAAACCAACATCTGAAGAGGTGAGCTCGCTCCTTTTTTTCCCTATTTTTGCTGGCGGGATTGACTCTGCCCTAAGGGCTATTTTCTCTCTCTCTCTCTCTCTCTCTCTCTCTCTCTCTCTCTCTCTCTCACTTTGCACCATTACACAATAAATATTCACAGTGAAAATATTTTGTAAGCGCGTTTCATGAACCAAGTTATAGGATTTGTTGACAACTCGCATCGAGTTCGTTACACTTCTACCCGGCGTGAAGCACTGACAGTCATGTGGTTGTGACGTCATCGTAAACAAATCTGTTCTACTCATCCAGACGACTTCGCAACAGCGCTGTTGCCAGATTTTTCCACTCTGGAACCCGTTCTCAAAAGATTTCGTTTTGGGGCACCCAAAACGCCGGTGCCGTGTGGACGCCAGGCCTAAACGATAAACAATTTTATCAGGTTCACCTGAATCCGTTGCCATGTGGACAGGGCCTGAGTCAGACAGAACTGAAGAAGCCTTACAGATGAGAGGTGAAACGTCTTCAAGAATCTTCAAGCAAGTCCAGTTGCTCTCTTTTACCACCCACAGAATGTTCTAATATTTTCTCAGCCGAGAAACGATCGTACCTTCTCCATAGTGGCGATAAACACCATGGCCAGCGTGATCAAATGCAGCAGCGTCACGAACATCAACAAGAAGGCCATCGTAACCAGTTCTGTGAAACCCTGTAGGCAAAATAATAATTCACTGAGCATTTTTCCATCTAATTCCTCCCTCTGATCCTCTCCCAAAGGGGAAAGGATACATATCTCCATATCTCTCCAGAATCATCTCCACACTAACCAAATAGCATCTCGGCCTGTGAGAGTTTAACGGTCTGAAGGAGCATGCCTTTAGGAGCACCATGTAAACACTAGTGTGTGTTCTCACTACTTTGATCTTCAGCTAAGCCTGTACACAGCAGCATGCATTATAGCATTATATCAATTATCCACTTTTACAGTCTGGTTGTGAGGCAACTTGGATCTGCTCATGTGTCTGTGAAGCCATTTCCCAGTTTCGGATCCTCTTCTCTCTCTCTCTTTTTTTTTTTTTTTGCACAACTCAGCATTTTATCATGTATGTGTGAAAGTAAATACACAGCTCATGCACTGGTTCCACTGTGATCATGTCTATAAATATAAAAACTCACTTCCTTAGAGACAGTGATTGGATACAAAACTCTGTCGCGATGAAGACGACAGAGTCGAGAAGCTCAGCTCGGTCTGTTTGTGTTTTATCGTAAGTGTTTAAATTTAGCCTGGAGGTTGTGGACTGTATAAGCGTCTTCACGACAGAGAGCCCATTCAGAGCCTCACTGGGCCCTGATTTAATAAACAAGCTGAAAAATGAGTCATGACTGTTTAATACTTTGTGTTCGACTGCGCACGCAACCATCCAAAAAATTCCATGAAGTTGCATGTAGCTTGTTATCATGAGATGATTATTATTATTATTATTATTATTATTATTATTATGTTTAACATATATATAATCATATGTGGTATTTGTTATTCCTTTTTTTTTTTCCTTTCCAGGAGCAGGAAGTAAGTATCCCCAAGCTCTCATTTATCCGCTCTTGTTTGGATACCTGGCACAGACTCCTCCGGTTTTCCCGTTTGGGTTACACTCCTCCTTTCAACTCTGTGTATTTTGTCATGCAGTTTGGAAAACAGAACAGTCCCTATGTAGAGAAATTTTTAAACTGGGCAAAATCAGTGTTGCTGTTCCAAAAACATACACTATCATAAAGATGATTAAAAAAAAAATTGGTCGATTTGACACAAATAACGTCAACTTTAATCCGCTCTAATTACATCAGCTATAAACATGGATGTTCTTGATGTTTAAGAGAGTTTAGGAAAGTCTTACAAACTTTTTTTAAAGTTCAAAACAAGGTGAAAACTTGCTTAGAAGTTCTCTAAACATTCTCCAAACAATCCAACGACTAAAAAAAAATCTCAAATCCTAATTAAAATGAGAATCAGTCTGACGTTACCTAATGAAGCTCAAGGAATCAAGAAGTCTTCAAACTGTATCCCTCTTTCCTCACCTCTCCTCTTCTGATCATCTCACTCTCCCTTTCCCTCCCTCCCTCACTCTCCCTTTCCCTCCCTCACTCACTCTCCACCCCTTCTTACTCACTCTATCCACTCCTCTTTTTCAGAGGGAAAAAACCCAGAGATGTTAGAGGAATGTAGGCCTGGTTTGTAAAGGGAAGTTTTCACCACCCATTTCCTCCATAGCCCAACTGACTGCCTTTCACTAAAAATCTTTTTTTTTTGGGGGGGGGTTCTGGGATTTCACATCTAAAAATGGGTCTGAAAGAAAAGATGACCGCCCAAAAACCAGAATGAGAACCAGACACATTTTACATTCCACATCTGCAGCTCATTAAGTGAACCCCAAGTATAATATTGTGTGTGTGTGTGTGTATATATATATATAAAACACAGTGCTGTTGAAGTGATGTTGGAAAAGTTTGTAATGTAGCTAGTTGTAATGTAATGCTGTGAAGTTTCTTGGAAAAGTTTGGCACCATAAAATTCTGAAAATGCAAAAATGCATCTAAATATAACCCGCTCCGTTTGTGAGTGTTGTGGTGGTCCAGTTTCATTCATCCTGATGTGAAATTGTTGCAATTAGCCTCGTTATATCAGTCACATCTCTTCCTGCTGGAGGAAATGCAGACCACCTACAGAACACAGGAGCACTGAAATGTGTTCACTGTAAAGAGTTAAGATGGACTAAATAAGGATTCAAACACTTCGGGGTGTGCTTTTATAGGAAAATAAACAACACGGTGGTGCAATGGAATTTTCCAACAATTACGGTTTTGTGTTTATGAATGACCCATCATACTTTCTATCCATTTATAGTTACATTTTGATGTTGCAGAGTTACTTCCTTTTCTTGCTTATGCTACAGAAGCTATAATCAGTCGTTCCCTGATAACCAGCTTCCTTTTTATCCCCTGCTGGCCGAAAGGCCCGAAGCAGGATTATGTCGTGGCGATGTCTGTCCGTCCCAGGAAGGGTACTCACCTTCTGAAATCAGCTCCTCTCACAATTTTTGGAGGAATTTCGTGAAACTTGTCAGGATATCTGCCCTCTTCCACATACATGAGCTCACTTGCGCCCATAAATGGCTTGTGTTGCTGTGATTAATCCCACCCACTCAGAGAGCATGGACGGTTTTTTGTCACATCGTCAGGATGTAAACTTGCGATCTCTTTATGAAACAGGGAAAGCTTTTCTATTGCTCCACTTGAAAGCCCGATAGATAGATAGATAGATAGATAGATAGATAGATAGATAGATAGATAGATAGATAGATAGATAGATAGATAGATCTTTATTGATCCCTTTGGGAGGGTTCCCTCAGGAAAATTAAAATTTCAGCAGCATCATTACAGAATAAACAGAATAAAAAATAGAGAAAACTTCTAGATAAATTAAGTATTAACATATACAAAAAAAAAAAAATCTAGCAAGAGAGATATTGCACTTTATATTGCACATTGTCCGGTATTGCTTATTGTCAGGCTAGGCTACTGCTCCTTCCCGTCCTCTGTCCTCCTGTTCCCCCTCCTCCCCCCCAGAGAGGAGTTGTACAGTCTGATGGCGTGAGGGACAAAGGAGTTTTTGAGTCTGTTCGTCCTGCACTTGGGACGGAGCATTCTGTCACTGAACAGGCTCCTCTGGTTGCTGATGACGGTGTGCAGAGGATGACTGGCATCGTCCATGATGTTCAGTAGTTTGTCCATAGTCCTCTTCTCTGCCACCGTCACCAGAGAGTCCAGCTTCATGCCGACCACAGAGCCGGCCCGCCTGATCAGTTTGTCCAGCCTGGATGTGTCCTTCTTGGATGTGCTGCCCCCCCAGCACACCACGGTGTAAAACAGGACACTGGCGACCACGGACTGATAGAACATCCACAGGAGTTTCCTGCAAATGTTAAAGGACCGCAGCCTCCTCAGGAAGTATAGCCTGCTCTGTCCCTTCCTGTACAAGTGGTTGGTGTTGCAAGTCCAGTCCAGCTTGCTGTCCAGCCACAGCCCGAGATGTCTTGTTTTATTTAACGAGATAATAACCTCAGACATACAATCAGCTCAGAAATTAGTTTTATAGAATTGAAGAGCATCTGCATATACAGGGCTGTGTAAAAGTCTTAGGCACATGTAAAGAAATGCTGTCGACCAAAAAATGGCTTAAAAAATAATGAAATGAAATGTTTCAACATTACTGCTTATAGTATTTTTATTTTTTTTTTGCTTAATCAGTAGGTCATGATAAATGAAACAAAATCAATATTTGGTGTGAGATGACTCTTTGCTTTAAAAAAATAAAATAAAATAAAAATATATATATACGGGGCAGCACGGTGGTGTAGTGGTTAGCACTGTTGCGTCACAGCAAGAAGGTCCAGGTTCGAGCCCCGTGGCCGGCGAGGGCCTTTCTCTGCGGAGTTTGCATGTTCTCCCCGTGTCCGCGTGGGTTTCCTCCGGGTGCTCCGGTTTCCCCCACAGTCCAAAGACATGCAGGTTAGGTTAACTGGTGACTCTAAATTGAGCGTAGGTGTGAATGTGAGTGTGAATGGTTGTCTGTGTCTATGTGTCAGCCCTGTGATGACCTGGCGACTTGTCCAGGGTGAACCCCGCCTTTCGCCCGTAGTCAGCTGGGATAGGCTCCAGCTTGCCTGCGACCCTGTAGAAGGATAAAGCGGCTACAGATAATGAGATGATATATATATACTGTATACTGTATATAATATATATCGGTCTCAGGTTCAGTGAGTGCAGTTTTATGTGGAAATGATCTGTAGGTTTTCCTGAGCATCTTCCAGAACCAGCCCCAGTTCTTCTGGACACTTTGACTGTCACACTCACGTCTTCATTTTACACCAAAACCCAGCAGCCTTCATTATGTTTTCTTTTTTCATCTGAAAAGTGCTCTCTGATGGAATATGCTGCTCAGATTACATGCAAACTTTTTTTTTTCTGTAACATTTTAATTTTGTGCTGGAAAAAAAACTGAATGTTTGGAACTCTAAAATGTGTTGATAATGTAGAAGTTATAAAATAGAAATCTGTAACAAAGTTTGTATGGAAAAAAAATAGGGTGACTAAGACTTTTGCACAGTACTGTCCCTGCACAAACATCTTAACGTTCTGTATAAAGAAGTGATCCTTTTGCTGTTTTCCACCAGGACAGTAACGGTACCAGTATGGAGCCAGTTCTACCTTGGTGCCCTTTGAAGTGCCCTTCTGAAACAATGGCCCATGTTTCGACAGGTTTGAGAACTGAAAGTTATGTAATGGAGTTGGGGTTATTTCTGTTGAAATGATGTAATGGAGTTGGGGTTATTTCTATTGAAATGGTACCAGGGTAACATTTGTGGGGAAAATTATAGTGGACAGAACACATCTACTGAGCTTCCTTTTTATTATTAAGCTACTTTTAAAGTTATCACACGGGTAGCACGGTGGTGTAGTGGTTAGCGCTGTCGCCTCACAGCAAGAGGGTTCGAGCCCAGCAGCCGGCGAGGGCCTTTCTGTGTGGAGTTTGCATGTTCTCCCCGTGTCTGTGTGGGTTTCCTCCTGCAGTCCAAAGACATGCAGTTAGTCTCACTGGCTACTCAAAATTGCCCATAGGTGTGGATGTGTGTGTGTGAACAGTTGTTTCCTCAGCCCAGAAATGGGAGGGTTGTAGCAGGAAGGGCATCCAGTGTAAAACTATGCTCCAATTAATATGACCTGGGTCCACATGGACCACCTGGCAATGGTGCTGGACAAGGAAAAAGAAGAGACTTCTTTTAAAGTCATCACATCTTGTGTTTGAATGTTGCCTGTGCGTAACAATTTCTGATTTTCGCTCATGTTTTATCAAAATGGCAGCGAATTTCCTTCTCCTACTCCCATAGCCACTGACCAGGGCTTTGAACCGGTTCAAGGAACGAAAACGAAAACCGGGAACTTTTTCTATTTCACATGGAACAGAAACGAAACCAGAAACTTTATTATTTTTTATGTTCCGGAACAGAAACGCTTATTAAAAATAATGGTAACCGGTTAATACCGGTTTTGATTTCATTCCTCAAAGTTTCCGTAGCCTACAAATAAAAAAGCCATTCTTCTCCTGCGCAAGTTTCTATGACCCGCTGGGGTTCACTTCCTGTGTGACGTTCGCTGACTGAATGGAGAGAGCGGGAAGGTGGACTACTATCATGTCTCCATGTGATAATAAGTGAATTACTGAGTGTCTGAGCAAAGAAGAGCCTGAACGATGCAACCTCCCTATTGGCTGTTTGTAAAAATGTATCAATTGTTGCCCCTCCCACGGGAATCATCGCGGGCTCGAGAGACGAGACCTGACGAGTTAGTTCGTTGGTAGCAGAACAAAATGTCTGGACACAAATCGGGTTTTCAGAAAAGGAAAGAAAATAAACGGAGGGTTGAAAATACAAAAAAGGAGGCAGAAAATGCAAAACGAGTTTTAAGGTAGGACAAATGGTTAGTTTTTAAGGCAGCCCGCCGTGGCTGCAGGCTTTCAGTTGTGTCATTGAATGGTTACTTTTCTGAGGCAGCCCGCCGTGGCTGCCTGCAGGCTTATTTATTATAGCCCATTTAGTTAAAATAGTTGATATAAAATGTTTATAGTTATAGTTATGTGATGGTTGTCCTGATTTAGACTGGTGTTTTTTTGGGGGGGGGTTGCGCGATGTTGCACCCGGGTCCAGATTAGGGCAGAACCGGCCCTGGCTACATTTCAGGTGTAGTTTGCTTTATGAATGTATGTACTTGTATAGATGTGTACTTGGTCTTCCAATATGGCGCCTAACAAAATCTCGCGGCGCGGTGACGTCATGCAGTAGCCCTCTATAGGGCCTGACTAGCCTTTGGTAACACACTAAACGAATTATCTTTCATTTTTGGCACTTTTTCTGTTTGTGTAGATGGGAAGACATACTGAGAATCCAAATCGCCAACATTTGAAATAATAATTGTTTTGAATTATTTCTTGTCTTATTTAATGAAGGTTGTAATAGAATTAGCCTACATTTGGCTTAAGCTGGATGAGACAGAGACATAATTTTATAGCCATTTGTTAAACAGCTGACAGGGAACGTAATTAACCATTCCGGGAACGAAATTTTTTTGTTCTAACCGGTTCGGGAACGTCTATTTAATGGTGGAACCCAAAACCGGAAACGTTAAAATTCCGTTTCTGTTCGGAACGAACCAATAGGAAAAAAATTCTGGTTCAAAGCCCTGCCACTGACATCACTGGTTCCAGCTTTAGGACCAGCAATTTTGTAGCGTGGCACTGTGCTGGTGCCAGCTTTTTGTACCGGTTCTAGATTGATTAGACTTTAAGCAGGAGCTTAATTTATCCCTGATGATCAAGCCTGAGGTGAGGAAAAACTCCCTCAGATGACACGAGGAAGAAATCTTGAGAGGAACCAGACTCAAAAGGGAACCCATCCTCATCTGGGTGATTAACAGATAGTGTGATTATAAACAACTCACTTCTGTAACTGTGTCCTATATACAGGGGGCTGCAATACAGTCATGAAAAACAAACCGTTTGCATAAAACGTTTTTATTGATTATACAAACATATCAATAAATAAACATATTAATCCCTCTAATTAATTAATTAATTAATTAAATGAATTTTAGTATTAAATGAAACCTAGCACCATGATTATAATAAGCCAGTATCTGACTGGGCTGCGACAGCCTGCGACTAGTTGGAGACACAACAATTGCGATAAAATATGCAAATTAGCGACAATTTTCAATTGGAATCACACTGAATTGATATTCGCATATTTTACCGCAATTGTGTCTCCAACTAGTCGCAGGCTGTCGCAGCCCAGTGAGATGAACTCACGCTTCCTGTCTCACGGAAACTGACTTGAGAAGGGTTCGTGACGACTTTGCGACACCAGTGACGCATCTGCGGTCATTTTGAGAGAAATTTTGTCGCACAAATGTTTTGAACATGTTCAACATTTCAGCGGCGAAGGAGCGACACTTTGCGACTCATGTGAGGAAATTGAGAAGCCCCGCAAATGTTTCAAGACATTTTTGAAACTCTCTCGCGAATGACGTTTGCAATTTGTCGCAACCCAGTGAGATACTGGCTATACTGGTAATACTGGAATAATCCTTACTGTATACCTACTTTTGCAGCTCCTGGACAGTAGTCACAAAGTAAGTCAAGTCAAGTTTATTTGTATAGCGCTTTTAACAATAGATATTGACGCAAAGCAGCTTTACAGAAAATTAAAGACTTCAAACATGAGCTAATTTTACCCCCAATGAGAAGCCTGTGGTGATGGTGGCAAGGAAAATCTCCCTCATATAACATGAGGAAGAAACCTCGAGAGGAACCAGACTCAAAAGGGAACCCATCCTCATTTGGGTGATAACAGATAGCGTGATTTTATAAATAATTTGCTTCGATAACAGTGTCCTACATAGTCACAAAGTGCAACTGTGTAACTAGGAAAATCATTAAGGTTTTAACATGAAGTCTGTTTTGTTGAAGTTATAAACTGTTCATTGATGGAAACTTGAGTGCAGAACCATTCATGACAACTGCAGTCCTAAAGTTAGCTGTAGTCCTCAGTCAAAGGAGCACTCTTTGGCAATAATTCAGCTCCTTAAGTTTGGAGAAAGAAAGGTTGTGTGCATGATCCCAACAACATCATTACTTACTTACTTATCCTCTTCTTTCTGAGTGGAAAATAAGGCTGTGACATGTCGACCATTCTGTGCGGTCTTTTGCTACCCTTTGAGCTTCACCCCATATCAGGCCCATCTCTTGGTGCTCAGCCTGGGCCGTTCTACGCCAGCTTGTTTTTGGCCACCTTGGTTGACGCTTACCCACTGGGGTCCAACAACATCATACCCCATAGTGAAATATCATCAAGATACGGGGCTACTTTTGTGCAAATGGCACTGGGGCATTACACAGCATCAAAAGAAACCTGTAAAAGAAAACTGAATCTGGGGAGAAGATGGATGTTTCAACAGAATAATGAACCCAACCATATAGCAAAAATAACACAAGAATGCTTTGCATAGCCTAGATCATTTCCTGGCTTGAATCCCATTTAAAATTGATGGAGGATTCTGAAATTGTGAGTCCATCAGTGAGACCCTTGGGAAGTTGAAGACATTTTGAAAAGAAGAATGCCATAATAGAACCTTGCAAAAAATAAAAAGCTAATTACTTCTCATCATAAAGCTGTAAAATCGCCAACAACAACAGATACAGTTGTGTAAACAGGAAATTCATTATAAGTGTTTCTCTCCAGAACAGCCTTCAAGAAATATTAGTTGCAAAGGTGTAGGATTTAGAAACAAATCATTTTGAAAGCAGAAATAAAAACTTGATAGGAATTTTATGCTTGGGGGCGGGGAAAGAGAGTAAACAGCGCCCCCAAGTGGCAAATATCATGAATTGCATGTTATTCAGTGAAGACTGATGGTAAAGCACCAGTTTAAACATTTTGACATAAAGTAATAAATGTTGGCACCCGTGAGGCTGCAGTTTCTTCTGGCTGAGCTTCTAAAAGACATCAGACCAGGAAAGATTCCCTTTTTCTCTTCCTCTTGCCCTTTTGCAGAGGCGCTTCAGTCCCTCTCCATGCACATGGAGACAGAAACGCCTTCTGATGTTTGCACTGAATATCAGAACCGGAACCGGAATCACGTTTGGAAAGTTCGATTTTCTTATAAAGCCATATTTATAAAGCTCATCGTCCTGCCGGAGAGAAACTGAGCTCAACAGACTTTTATTCCTCCTTTAGACGGAGAGATGGTGACGTCATTCCGAACAGCTGGCGGTGAGAATGAAACCACTGGAGGTAAAGGTCTTCAAGTTTCATGTTTTAAAGTTTTAAATAAGTTGCCTTATACTAATATTTAATATCTTGTGTTCAAAACTGTGAGTCATGTTTAAGAGTTAAACAGGTGTAGTGCTAGTTTTACCGAGGCATGTAACGATTCACCATTTGATTCGATTCACGATATTGGGTTCACGATAGTTTTTGAAAAAAAATTATTACCAAGAAAAAAAATGCACCATTATTTGGTTATTTTACACTTTACCATACCACTGGAACTAGGGTTAACCCCTAACCTTTAAAGTGCATATCCTGGACCAATTTTTTTTTTTTTATATATATATATATATATGAAAGTCTGTCCCTTTACACACTCATCCAGAAGGGTAATTTTGCACAAGTCCATCTGTCTACAGCAGAAAAAAATAAATAACAAAACGCGTCTGGAAAAATCCCAAGGGAGTCTGGAGCCAGATTCGTGACGTCACCTGCGGAAGCGCCAGCAGGCTGTGCGAGCTTTGCACGGTTTCAGTGCACAGCCTGTGTAGACCAAGCGCTCCCATTTCTCTCTCATTGTCCGGTCTTTTGGGAAACGATTGGTGTTGCTACACCCTCCTACGATACATCTGTTAAACATTTTAATAATTACATGATAACGTTGAAGAAATTTGCAGAAAACCACCAGGTCGTTTTCTCATAAACAAACCAGCGCTGACGTAGGATTCAGAAGGAGGCGTCCCGCACGCGACGTCACAAAAATCAATGTATCCCGGGAAATCCAAATGCCACGTTTTTTCAGAGGCGGACAAATTCACCTCAAACGGCTTGATTTTCAACTGAATTTTTCTGGTATTGCGCAAGGTAAAAAAAAATTGCGCAAAATGCGACAGATATTTGACCAAAGTTTACTATAAAATAAGAGAATTACATTGATCTTGCTCCTGAATTTACCCATGATATGCACTTTAAAGATAGACCACCTTTCAGATTTTTCAAGTCTAGGTCATAAAAAGAATTTATTTTTTCCTGCTTCACCATGACCCAATACAAGATACTACGTCATGCATCACGTGGTGGGCTTTCCCCGTTCGCGCAAGGCATTGTGGGATACAAATTTGAAACAGGAGAGAAAAATGGAGGACGTTAGTGTGTGAATGAAACGTGAAAGAGCGACTACAGTAACGGAAAGAAAGCGAGAAGAAAAGATGTTATGTTATATACGAAGGAAAGGAAACGCAGGACCAAACTAATAAATATTGGCGCTCAGCAAGCACCTCGGTGTGATCAGCTGTTCGTTTAGCGACAGAATGATGGAACTGTCAGTGCACGCTCAAAGGGAAACCTGCGCATGCGCACACGGACTTCCTCTGTCTGCTTGACTGCACAAAGCAAACTATTTCATGCACATTATTTGCTTTAATCCCCTCAAATTAAATAACTTCCCAGCCACAGAATGGCCTGATATTTTGTGAGATATTACAGAAATAAACATATATCACAATCACCACATTTCAGACGGAACTAAGTTTCACCGATTTTATGAAATTGAAAAACCGTATTGCTTTAACCTTAGATTTTTGAATACGCAGTATGGTAAACTGTAAAGTCGCCATTATTTTCCTATTCCCTATCAACTCAAATATTCCTTTTGTTTAATAATAATAATAATAAAAGCTTTTATTCCATTTTCTCAAGCTACCTGATGGCAGGTCCAGCTCTGACGTCCATCAGAGTTTCTAGGGAACATTACAGTAGTGGTTTCCCGTTGCCTTCTACTGGATTCTTATCGAGGTTTTCTCCTCTCAACCATTCTCACACTCACACCTATGGACAATTTTGAGTAGCCACTTAACCTAACCGCATGCCTTTGAACTGTTGGGGAAACCGGAGCACCCGAAGGAAACCCACGGGGCGAACGTGCAAACTCCACCCCCATCGGTTGCTGGGGCTCAAACCCAGAACCTTCTTGCTGTGAGGTGACACTACACCACCATGCTGCCTATTTTCTTAATAACCAACAATAAATATTTACAAACATTGGGACAACTGCACTTTAGTGACACCCTCGCTAGATCTGGTCAACAAATAAGTGGAATCATTCTTATATAAGGAGTGTGTGAGAACCACAAAATCGCGTTAAATGAGGTAAAATCAGTAAAATAACCACAAAAAAAGTTTGGGTTTTGTAATCTTTTGGGATACATATATATAGGCACATAGTTATAATCCACCCATCCGTTTCCTTCCGCTTATCTGAAGTCAGGTCGCGGTGGCAGCAGGGTATTCCAGGCGTCCCGCTTTCCAGTTCCTCCTGGGGGATCCTAGGCCAGATGAGATAGTTGTAATAATTTTGGAAATATATCCAGACACGGGCGGCACGGTGGTGTAGTGGTTAGCGCTGTTGCCTCACAGCATGAAGGTCCTGGGTTCGAGCCCCGGGGCCGGCGAGGGCCTTTCTGTGTGGAGTTTGCATGTTCTCCCCGTGTCCGCGTGGGTTTCCTCCGGGTGCTCCGGTTTCCCCCACAGTCCAAAGACATGCAGGTTAGGTTAACTGGTGACTCTAAATTGAGCGTAGGTGTGAATGTGAGTGTGAATGGTTGTCTGTGTCTATGTGTCAGCCCTGTGATGACCTGGCGACTTGTCCAGGGTGAACCCCGCCTTTCGCCCGTAGTCAGCTGGGATAGGCTCCAGCTCGCCTGCGACCCTGTAGAAGGATAAAGCGGCTAGAGATAATGAGATGAGATGAGATATCCAGACACACAAAGTGGCTGCAGTTGCAGATTTGCATATTGTAGAAGCGCTCTATGAGTGCACTTCTAGTTGGCGTCTGTGTAGGAACCAGAGCGTAAGTGGAAACGCATACAGGGACAATAAATACAACACGACAACAACATAAAGAAGACAACTGCACATGTGAGCAGTGTATTTTCTCGTTACATTGAGCGTTTCAGTGGCGTGAGGTCGGATAAACCAGCATCCGTTACCCATTCAGACTTGTTCATGTGCTATAAGTTTATTATTACTTATATTGTGCATGTTTCATACGAATATGTTACATATAGTATAATAATCTAAAATTGCTTAAAAGGGAAACCTAGAACATAACTAGAAATGATTTTAAAATGTAATAAAACTATCAAAATATATTCATAAATGATGAAAAGCCTCTTTAAAAAGATAAGTCATGAGTAATTTCTTAAAAATATCTGCAGATTGTGTGTTGCGAAGCTCCCTCGGTAATTTGTGCCATAGTTTAGGTGTCGCAGATACAAAAGCGCGGTCACCCAATGTGGTGAGTGTTCTAACACTGTAATAATAGTTCACTATTGGACCTTAGGCTATAACGTGATGGCGTTCTAATAGCAATGAGTTGTAGTGTATCGTCCGGGGCGAGGCCATGTATAGCTTTGAGTTAACAATATTTTAAAATCAATGCAAAGTTTAATGGGCAACCAATGTAAATCTTCTAGCACTGGCGTAATGTGGTCAAAATGCAAAGTGTTACAAATAAGCCTAGCTGCCGTATTTTGAGGCCTTTGCAGCTTTTGTAGCCGAGTCATGGGTTGTCCAGAGAGTAAACTATTAGAAGAGTCTAAACCAGGGGTTTTCAAAGTGTGGGAGAGTCGGCCACTCCTCAGAGAGCAAATAAACAACAGCGCCCCCCTTACAATTTTTGTTGTTGCTATACTTAATGTTCTATTCATATTTAAAAAAAATGGTTGTTGTACACATTATTTTTTTCTTTTACACATTTTAAACATCTGTGCTTTTTAAAACATTTTTTTTACACGTTTTAAACATCTGTGCTTTTTTAAAAAAAACATCTTGTTTTACACATTTTAAACATCTCATAGCATCGTTAGCTAGCACCTCTTGGTAGACAACACACTGTGGCAGTGGAGCATTTTCAGATCCAGTCCATGAAAATCCAAACTTTAAATAATCGTGGTCATACTTCCTTCTTTTTCTGCTTGGCCCAGACTCTGTCTCCTCACTCACTGTAGCTTTAGGTACTAAAAATCGATCCATTTTGTCTCTGGCAAAGGCTAGCTGAAGTTCGCTAAATGTCCGCAATAGTAACTTATTCTGGTTTATTTTTCCTCATGTTGCGCCCCCCCGAAGAACTCTGGCGCCCCCTAGGGGAGGCGCGCCCCACACTTTGAAAAGCCCTGGTCTAAACAACTGGTTAGCAACACGTTCACTAGGGCCTTTGCACTATCTTGGCTTAAGAATTTCCTTTCTTAAAAAGTCGCAGGTTTCAGAAGTGAGTCTATGGCTGCATTCCAATCTGCATACCACTGTAGTAAATCTTAAACTTGCTGTTGCAGTGACTGAATATTTATTACATCATGAACTGGATGGCTGTAAGGCTGTACTGATGTATTGTGGAGTGTAGCCCTTATTCTGCACTGCTCGTCTCCTTTAGTTGTTGGACATGGAGACACAACTGCAGCAAGAGGGTCTTTGTTTTGAGGCCTCTTCCGACTTGGAGCGATTGGACTGTCTGTGGCGCCTCTTTATCGAGAAGGACAACAGTGTGAGGAAGTTCACTCAGGAACTGCAAACTAAACACGCTGCTGAAATCAGCACGGTACGTTCTGAGTAATCAAGCAACGAGTTAGCCTAAAGCAGATCGAGAAAATCTCATTCTGGATTCAAGACCTTCACTGAGAATACCATTACGCTAAAACTGTTGGGGGGAGGTTGGTACTTTTGGCAGCAAAACGCGTCTTCCATCTTAAATGTACTGAACGTGTGTGATCATGCCCTCACAGTTTCAGCTATACATCCGGAATCTCTCCAAGACTCGAGATTCGATGGCACTGGAGCTCGAGCGGGAAAATGAAATGCTCCGCTCCAATCTGATCGAGATCAATCTGCAACAAGGTTCACTTTCTTTCCAATATATAACAGAAACGCCTTATTATACTTCTTCAGTAAACACTAATCTGCTTCCATTGGTGCACACAGAGGCTCAGAAGAGTGAGATAGCGGAGATGTTGGTGCAGGAAGGTTTGGCGGAGCTCATAGCCAGCAGCCTGAGTGAGCAGGTGGCGTACCTCCTTGCAGACCAAGCTGCTCTCAGGGAGAAGATTCAAGCCCTGGAAGATAGGGACTCGGATACCCGAAATGTCCAGTGTGCTCAGAAGCAAAGAACTCCTGATGAAAATGCAGAAAAGGTGAGATTTCTCACAAAAAAATATATTTTATTGTTAAAGCAATGTGACAAAACGTTTTGGCTGTGAACCTTATTCTCCTCCACAAGGTGACACCACTGCAACGTTGGTGTTCTTGGAAGAGGAGTTTTAGGAAGGCTTCACAGGCCACGAAGGTATGTTCCATTTGGATAAAATTCTTGGAGAAAATTTGAGTTAATTGACCTTCCCCATTGCATTTCTTGCTTTATTAATATTCACATGCGTTCGCTCACAGATAAAGATCCTGTTTATGCTTGTTCTGTCGCCTTGTTAGGATGATAACCAAGCCACAAAGGACAAAACTTTTAAGGACGGAGAGCGGAGTTTGCTGGAGAGGGACCTGGACGAGGCCTCCACCAGGCTGAACCTGGCTCACAAGGAGATCCGCCGCCTCATTGACGAGCTCGAGTCGGCTCACGTGACCAAGAAGACCTACGGTAAGAGCTTCAGAAATATTCTCGCACGTTTGTGTGTTTCTGAACTACGTGTGCTCAGAAAAAAAATATTTTTTCTATCAGAGTCCGAGCTCCATGGGGCACAGGTGGAAGCTGAGCAGCTTAGGCAGGAGTTGGAGAAGCTGAAACACTGCGGTAACACAAGATCCTCTCACAGTTTTACTGTGCTCATGGTTTCTACAGAGCTGACAGTCTTTAAGATGTTTGGATTTAAACAGTGTAATCGCTGCAGTGAGTTATCAGTGGAAAATAACTGTTAAAAATGGCAGTCAACCTGTCAGTCTGTTCACAGTGAAACCTCACCTTCATGTCATTAGCAGATTAATTACATTATCAGAAGCAGCTTTATTCTATCCACATTCACTGGATACGAGCAATCGCACGCTCTGATTGGCTACTCTACTACTAGGCAGGGGCACAGATACGTTTTTTGAACTGGGGGGGACAAAGCTGCCAGCAAACCAACCCCAACCCCACCATGTGTTGACTTTCTAACTATGCCTGTGTGTTGCGTGAGCGGCAGTCAGTCAACAACTCTTCGCAAAGTTTCCTTATGAAACAATATGCTCGCTGAAATTATGGCAGGGAACGCCAGATTAAACATTAAAACTGCCTTCTGAGCACTGTATCTACAGGCTACCACCGAAAGGAGGCTACCAGAAAGGCATCTCTACTCCGTACGATTTTACTTTCACTACGACATTACTTTGAACAGACTATCAAAAAATTGCAAGGTGATATGATAAAGTAAGGCACAGTTTACTTACAGTCGTTGTTTTTTGAAAAAACGATGCAATCGTTTTCTGCCTTTTCGGTTTGGCACCCTTCATCATGCCGTGTTGGGGTCCTGAACTAGGAGCTGTCCCCGATATGCCTGTCAAACTTGTTGTAGGTAACCATAGCAACCAAGCTCGAGCTCGCAACCTGTGCAGTCTGCGCAGCTCAACCAACCGAATATCAGTCTTTGTTTTGTTTTATGTGAGTTGTTGCAACTATGTATGTACTGCTGTGCACCTCAATAAACCGAATGGTAATTAGTCTTTTGATTTTTCCGTGAGGTTTGCCTTATGCAAAGAAAGACAGCATAGATGTTTTTTCCTCCCTATAAGTGGGGGGGACCGAACGAGGTGAATTTAAATTTGGGTGGGACGAATCCCACCCGTCCCCCCCTCTATCTGCGCCCGTGCTACTAGGATATCCGCTCATATACTATGAGTAGAGAAACACACCCCCCCCCAAAAAAAATATGGAGTACAAGTTTTTGATGGGGCGGCACGCTGGTGTAGTGGTTAGTGCTGTCGCCTCACAGCAAGAAGGTCCTGGGTCCGGGGCCGGCGAGGGCCTTTCTGTGTGGAGTTTGCATGTTCTCCCCATGTCCGCGTGGGTTTCCTCCGGGTGCTCCGGTTTCCCCCACAGTCCAAAGACATGCAGGTTAGGTTAACTGGTGACTCTAAATTGACCGTAGGTGTGAATGTGAGTGTGAATGGTTGTCTGTGTCTATGTGTCAGCCCTGTGATGACCTGGCGACTTGTCCAGGGTGTACCCCGCCTTTCGCCCGTAGTCAGCTGGGATAGGCTCCAGCTCGCCTGCGACCCTGTAGAAGGATAAAGCGGCTAGAGATGATGAGATTTCACTGGTTTGTTTACATGCTAAGCATTAACGATTTTGTTGGACATTTTGTATAAAAGTTTTTTTTATTTATTGAATTTGCAAAAAAATAAAAATGTGTTTCTCAAAATCCAGTGAATGTGGATAGAATAAAAATTATTCCACTCAGTCTAATCGTACATGACTTATAGACAACTCGATTTCGTGGAATAACTTTATTGTAAATTTATTTATTTTTGCAAACCACAAGATGGAGCTGTTTCTGATGCTTCAAGGTTTCAGGGCATTTCCCAATACAGTCATTTCCTCTTCAAGGTTGTAAGGTATGTTTTATGTTCGTAATATACATGACATTTAAAAAAAAAAAAACCTGTAAAACTTGTCCTCAGATTTGGACGAGGTTCAAGCGGTTAAGGAGACGAACGAGCTCCATCATCTGAGGGACACTGTTCACACCATGCATGCAGAACGTGCACAACTCCTAGAGCTGGTATAAAATCACAGAGTTAAAGATAAGAAATTTTATTTTTATTATTATATTCACCAAAACAAAATGTATTTTTTTGAATCATCAGATTGAGAGAAACTTCAAGGAGTTGGACAGTGAGGATGAGGACTTGATCCATGCTTTGACCCAGAAACTGACACCGGTAGTGCAAACATCTCGTTCTCTTAGCCGTATTACATCTGGATCATGTTTAAAAAGTCCTTCCCCCCCCACACACAAGACCCATCACACTCGCCCTCCACCCAAAGGCAAGAACAAGAAAGAAAAGGACGTTCATAAAAGGTACCCTTTCTAATAGACATTTTCAGGGGTTAACATTATTAGCAACAATTTTTTGGTCAACCAGACATCCTGTTTCCCACCAGCTTGAGTCATTCTGATTTTCCAGGTACCCAGAGAAGCTAGAAGAAGGGCTCAGCAGCTTGCAGGAGCTCAATCTGAAGTTCGAGGCAGAGCTTGAGCAGGAGACTATGATGAGAAAGAAGATTAAGGAGGCAGAACAGCAGATTTTGGAGCTCCAGGACACCACCAGCAGCATGCAGCATCTTCAGCAAAAGGTGTGGGTTGAATCAGAAACATCTCAAGCACATCATGTAACACAGGTGAAAGGAACCAAAATGATAAAAAATGGATTTGAGAGATCAGCAAACCTGAGATGTTTTCTTCTTTACAGAGTTCCCAGGAACAAGAGAACCTGAAGGTATCTAACATGGATTGTGGAGATCATGTAAATTCCACATGGATTGTAGAGGGTCTGCAGGCTGTTTTAATTACCCAAGTGTGTGGTTTTTGTTTTTTTTCCCCTCCTCCAGCCAAAACAGGACATAAAGAAGCTGGAGGACTTTTGTGAGGAGCTCCAGCAGGTCCAAAATAACCTTCACTCTCAAGCTAGGTACAAAACCACGTGTGCACACACCCCTCAGGCATGACCGTCTTTTGTTAAACAGCTCTAACATGACCTGACAGGATTTCCTTGAAGTATTTGTCACTGCTAATGCTAAAGAGATGGCTAGTTTGAGGTAACCTGACTGGATTTCTGAGAGGATTCCTAAATGTTTGTCATTTTTCTGCCAAGTTTAGCCAGCTAGCTAACAATCTGACAGGACTTAAGTCCTATTTGGTTTGTATTTATAATTGTGACCGCTAACAATAGCCACCCAACTAACATGGCGTTAAAATCCTCTCATGTTTAGTCAAACTCTAAACTTTCCTAAGTAATAAAGCTAGCCAGATACAGAACCCTGATTGGAATTTTTTTAATAATATCTTTACAGGATTTCTGAGAGGATTTTCATGCTAACTAACATGAGCTAACCTAGTAGAATTTCTGAGACAACTTTTAATAATGCTTACAATTTTGACTGCTAATGCTAATCTGACAGGATTTTAAAGAAAATGTAAAATGAGATGTTTTATAAATGTAATCTTAACTGCTAGGTAGCTGATGTGTGTTTATTTTTTTAGAAAATATGAGATGATGAAGGTGCACCACAGAGAAAAACTTGGAAAAGCTAAACGGGTGCATCTCCAAGAGCTGACCTGGCGTGATCAGAAGATCACAGAGCAGGAAGGCGAGCTGGACATCCTCACAAAGCGACTTGAGAAGGTAAATCAGTGGTGGTTGATGATGGCGAGACTAGAAAAGAGGCGGGTTACATAAGCATCATTATAAATGAGAGCTAATGTTTCTCACCAGGAGAGTGACCTGGTGAAAATGGTGATGGCTGAGAATGAAGCTCTGCTTCTGACCAAGAAAACGCTGCTTGAGCAGCTGAACGAAGCAGAAGAGAACAGCAAAAACACAGACGACCAAGTTTTTGCTCTGCGGCTAAGGTACAGAATACCCATCAGATCACTGTGTACTTTACAAACAAACTTGGATTAAAAGAATAAGTGTCTTTTCAGGGTTGAGCTCCTGGAGAAGAACAACATACAGCAGTGGGAGATGAACATGCTGAAGTCCGTGCAGATTTTCAAGCTCGAAAGACTGCTGTGGGACATGGAATCTCTCAGAAGCATTCAGGTAGATAATGGAATGTATTATGGTCTGCTCCCCCAATCAGATTGTTCCTTGCATGTTATGCTAACTTTATTATCCACAATGAGTGTCCTGAACACCGACAACCAAGTTCTTCCACTCCAAACGTCTTCATGGAGCTCGCTTTATGTACAGCTGCATTGTAACATACAGTTGTGTTCAAAATAATAGCAGTGCGTTTAAAAACGTGAGTAAAGCTCAAAATCCTTATAATAGTTTTTATTTCCATGCATTGGGAACACTGCACATTATATTCTACATCAAAACATGAAGAAAAATGTATGAATATTTTAATTACTTTACAGAAAATGAAGAAAAATGAACATTGGGCTGTTCAAAAAAATAGCAGTGTCTGCATTTTTCATTACAAACTCCAAATATTTACTGTATAAACTGAAAAATCTTAAGGATTTAGTATTCCTGTGAATCACTAAACTAATATTTAGTTGTATAACCACGGTTTCTGAGAACTTCTGGCACCTGTGAACAGGTATTCCAGCCCAGGATGATTTGACAACATTCCACAATTCCTCTGCATTTCTTGGTTTTGCCTCAGAAACAGCATTTTTGATGTCACCCCACAAGTTTTCTATCGGATTAAGGTCCGGGGATTGGGCTGGCCACTCCATAACTTTCATTTTGTTGGTCTTGAACCCTGATGCTGCTCGCTTACTGGTGTGTTTGGGGTCGTTGTCTTGTTGAAACACCCATTTCAAGGGCATTTCCTCTTCAGCATAAGGCAACATGACCTCTTCAAGTATTTTGATATATGCAAACTGATCCATGATCCCTGGTATGCGATAAATAGGCCCGGCACCATAGTAAGAGAGACATCCCCATATCATGATGCTTGCACCACCATGCTTCACTGTCTTCAGAGTGGACTGTGGCTTGAATTCAGTGTTTGGGGGTCGTCTGAAAAACTGTCTGCGGCTCTTGGACCCAAAAAGAACAATTTTACTTTCATCAGTCCACAAAATGTTTTTCCATTTCTCTTTAGGCCAGTCGATGCGTTCTTTGGCAAATTGTATCCTCTTCAGCATGTCTTTTTTTTTTTAACAGTGGAACTTTGCGGGAGCTTCTTGCTGATAGATTAGCTTCACACAGGCGTCTTCTAATTGTCACAGTACCCACAGGTAACTTCAGACCGTCTTTGATCACCCTGGAGCTGATCATTGGCTGAGTCTTTGCCATTCTGGCTATTCTTCGATCCATTCGAATGGTAGTCTTCTGTTTTCTTCCACGTCTCTCTGGCTTTGCTGTCCATTTTAAAGCACTGGAGATCATTTTAGCTGAGCAGCCCATCATTTTCTGCACTTCTTTACAGTATACGTTTTACCTCTCCAATCAACGTTTTAATCAAAGCACGCTGTTCTTCTGAACAATGTCTGGAACGACCCATGTTTCTCAGGTTTTCAGAGAGAAATGGATGTGCAACATGTGCTGGCTTCATCCTTAAATTAGGGCCACCTGACTGACCTCACTAATTAAACTCCACACTGCTATTATTTTGAACACACCCCTTTTCACTTAATTATTCAATTACACAGACTCAGGAGCATGCATATCATGAATGTTGGTTTTCTATGACTCTACTACACCTACTGGTAAATTATTTGCCATGTAGTAATATAATTTCCACCAAAAACAGTGATTGATCTGGTATTATTTTGAACACAAGTGTAATTGTGTGTCCACATACTTTTGGCCCTACAGTGTTGATGTGTTTCATATTGCGAGTTGGAGCTCGTTTTTGTTTAGAGTGAAGATTTCTCCAACATTTTAGTTCTTCTTTCATACAGTACCTGAGGAAAATTCACAGGAATCACCTCAACGGCCCAAAGCTTCAGGTAAAACGAGTTGGATCCAATTTAGGCTCTTCATTTCTCTCAACAAGACAAGCTAGCATGACCCTGAGTTTTTCTCACTTGCTAAGAAATGTTACAAGCCATCTTTTGTTTACAGTGAAAGGGAGCTTGAAATGTCCATCACGCAGAAGACAACAGACGGCCTATATGAACATCTTTACACACAACCTGGGGTGATGTAAAGGAGGCAAGAACGGTAAAAAGCACTATTTATTATGAAATTTAACAAAATGAGAGACAAACCCACCAAGCAGAATTTTCAGATTTATTTGTTCTTTTTTATAAGTCCATTTCTAAGTCTCGACTTTGCATATTATAGCAGCCAAGACAAACTTTTCAGAGTACCACAATGCAAGACAATTAAAAAAAAAAAATTGTAATAGCTAGATTTTTTTAATATAAAGGGGTTAAACACAAGTACTTTAGATTATTTACAGAATCATGCTAGGAAATTTTTATTTTTTAAAAATGTATACAGTACTGAGTACAATGAACACCAATATGGTAGACATGGATAAGATAAACAATTAGTGATAAAATATTTAAGGCTTGACTGTATAGAAAATAATGGTAATTAATACTTAAATGTGATGATATCAAACGTATATACACACAAGTGTGGGAGATGTGACAGGAGCTGTAGAGTACTGTGCAAAAGTTTTAGCCCACCTGAGCAAATTGTGTTTAAAGCTATTTATCTGGGGAAGATTTTAAAACCATTGAATGCCTTTTCAGATCACACCAAGATATTAGTTTGGGCCTCCATTCATCGTGAAACTGCTGCAGTATAAGAGGAAACGCACTGGAACATGCAGTTACTTTTTTTTTTTTAAATAATCGACTCTACCTGCCTGCCCTGCTGTTCTCTAGTGTTTTTCGCATCCAGATAAAGAGCTGAGACTTTTGCACAGTACTGTAGAATAGAAAGGTAGAGCCTGAACTTTTTGCAGTGGGATCGACTGATTTATGTACACCAGCATTCTCCCCCATTCACCCCAAATTACTGTGTGTTTTTGGCACATCATTTTAACCCTATGATCTTTCAAAAGGTTTGTAGCTTAATAATAAATGCCAAAAAAGTAGTATAAAAGGAATGACTATTTTCATCTAAACCAGAAGATAGAAAACGATCTTGGACTTGGTCCGTGCTCTAAAAGGTCTCAGCGTATGAGTTTATAACCACTGCATAACATCTAATGTCCAAAAAAAATTAGCTGCCAAGAACTATAGCCTTTTTACTGTCCAATAATTAGACTGAATGTTTTCTCTTTTTTTTTTTTTTTAGCCACAAGGCCTCAAAGTGCTGCAAAAACTGTCTTTGGATGTCTCTACCATGTCCTCACCCCACTCTCTCTAAAACTCCATGCCGAGGTAGAGAGAGACAACAAGTGATAGTGCGAATAAAAACAACGACATCGGGACGAGGTGAGCAGAGAAGGAACTGACCAGGTTCAGATGAGCGAGATACGGATGGGGATGCTGGGAGACTCGTTCCGGGGGGGCGAGTGCTGAGTCACCAGGTGCTCCACAACGGTGTGTTTAGACATGTGCTTCATCAGATAGGTCTCCTGGAACAGGGGGAAAATCATTGGTATGGTTGTTGGTACCAGATGGACTGGTCTGAGCTTAGTAAATCAAATCAGCACTCTGTACAACTGTGGGGAGTTGAAAAGCGTGATTAGTTGAGTTATTATTATCCTCCCTGGCAGTTCAATCCAATTTTCCTCTGACACCGTTCTGTAAAAACTTTAGGACAAATTAATCAGAAATTAAATAAAAAGTCGGGGTGACAGAGCCTTCAAGCTGAAGAGAAATTCTCTTCACTCAAATATTTGATGGTAAGAACATTTTTTTTAATCGAATTTGCTAAAAATGCTGATCGATAGAATAAATGTAGAGAGAAATGATTATAGTTAAGGTACATACGGAGGTGTAGGCTCGGCCACACATGCTGCAGCAGTACGCCTTGGCGTTTTTGATGGCGTGAGCAGCTAAGTGGATCTGCAGAGAGGCGGAGTCAGAGTAGGCGCGATAGCAGTTGGAGCACTTGTAAGGCTTGTCTTTATTGTGGGACCTCTGGTGAGACTGCAAGACAAAAGAGGAGAGAGAAACATTAAAATTTTACACCATTTGTATGCGTTACTCACCTATTGTACAGATGCTGTTTAAAAGCATATTACTGGTTTTCAAATTCATTAAGACATTTATTTCTGAACCGTGTAATATTACACTCAGCGTCATGAAAGGAGGAATAATTCCCCTCTTTTCTACAAACCTTAAAAAGTGTGTTTTAGGGACATCACTGTACCAGATGAACAGTTTGAGATTATGCCTCACCTGCAGATTGGAAAGTTGCGTGAAGGCTTTATCGCAGCCCGGCTGGATACATTTATATGGCCGGTCACCCGTGTGGATTCTGCAGATGTATTTCAGAGAAATGACAAACAAGGTGATAATTACTGATTTTTGAATTTCTAGGAAAAAGGGCAGGTTTATTATTAAAAGGTCCATAAAGGAGTTTTACTAAGAATCTTTTGTGAAAGGAATCTGTAGCTGTGTCAGAAAATACAAAAAGTGAATGTAATGCTTTAAAATGAATATTTTGTTATCAAACTATCGATAAATCGCAGTGTCCGGATCTCGAAAAAAGGCAGCCTTGCCCCGGGGCTAATCTTGCATGACTCCATGCTTGTTTACTCAATGCAACTGGACATTAAGTTCACGAATTTCTGAGAAATCACACTAAAAGTGACAGTGGGTGATGTTTGTGCAAACAAAACAGGTAGATTTCATGTGGTTCTTGCAGGATTCAGTAAGTTAAATTTTAGACTTAAGACCATTATGAAAAATTTTTAGACCAACACGAAGCATTACAACCTGCCCTACCCCCGCCCTTCCCAAAAAAAGACAATCGAGTTCAATTCTCAAAACAAAGTCATTTGTATTGGCAAACTGACTATCAGGGATACAAACTGATTGTGTGCTTATTTGTGTCATATGGCAACATTAGTACAACATTAGTACATTATGTCACATAGCAACAAAAGTACAAGACAATAGAGTGATAAAGGGCATTTGTGCAGTAAATGCAGTCTGTAGGGGTTTGGGTTTTTTCCCCTAACTGCAACAGAACTCATTTAAAAACTTTTGGTTAGTGGTGTTCTGGTAATAAAACAGCGTTATTATATAATGCACTGTTGTCAGATGATGACTTTCTTGATTGCTCATGTGAACCCCATGCTGCAAACCACAGCATCGCAGACCTCCACTTGCTGTAGCAACCATTTCAACCATATTAATAGTTAAAACATACGTAGTAGCCCCGTAGCACACTTGCTTCCAGTTAAACAGCAAACTCACGCAAGGCGGCAGCGATTTACTAATGAAATCAAGTCATACCTTGCGAGAGGTAAACAAGGGAGACAGCAGGTTTTTAAGCAGTAGCGGAGCAAACAGGCCATTTGAGACAGAGGTGTAAAATCATTGCAAAATATGAGTGCAAAATTAATAAAGCCAGGAAAGACAGAATTGGGGAGAGAATAATATATTAAAAAAAAAGAGCACTGTTCGAAAGCTGAATACGCTGACTGGACTCATGCGCTCCATGTTGTCATGGTAATGTTGACGACATGTAATGTGCACGCTAAGATTGTCTACAGTGCAGGGGCTTCAAAGTTTGGGAGAATAGCAGGGTACAAATAATTTACAGCAGGGTGCAAAATGGTAAAATGTCTGCCAATTGTTTAAAATTGAGTGATATGTTAAATATTAAGTTATTACTGAAAAACTATTGATTAAAAAACCAGACACTGAGAACTGGTCCTATAAACAACTTTACCAATATAAAAGATTACCAGGACTACAAAAATGCAGAAAAATAGGCTTTACTTATCCAAATGCACCTGTTGGTTCAAAAGTTAAAGTGCAGAGAACCTCACAGCACAACATGAAGTTACCTTAAAATATAATATAAATGCCTCAGCTTTCATGTAAGAAAAAAAACTATTAATACTAGTGCTGTGTGCAGGCAGTCTCTCCTGAAGACTAAATTAAACAATAATTATAAACTAATAAAATAAATGGCTCAGGCTTCATAGAAGAAAAAAACAATTTGAACAGAATCTCACAGTATGATGCTGAAGCTGCCTAAACAATGGGAAATAAAATACCATTTTGGCAAAAACGTTGGCATCCATTAATTTCTCGTATTAAGTAAAAAAAAAAAATATGTTGCCAGATACTGCTGACGTTTTACAGCCCAAAATATGTTCAAAACCCGCCAAAATGCACTTGAAACCGCCCAATCTGGCAACACAGTAATGGCTGCACTCATGTCGAGGATGTAAACAAAGTTGATGCGGCAACGGACATACATGACATAGTGGATGTAATTTATGTTCACAACTTTTTTTGCTGTCAGAAATATTTAATATTAAATTTTGTGACTCGACTGACAATAGCCGGCGGCATAACAAGCCACAGACGGCAATTTGCCGCCGGTGCCCGGCTACTTTTGAGCCCGCTGACAGTGTGAAAGCTCTCTGCGCTAATGTGAGCGGCTATTTAACCAACCATTCCAGCCCAACACGGCTCCTTTTAGTGATAGTGTGCTTCAGCCTATTGCTCGCAGAACGTTCTCGTTTTTCATACTTACGGCGGTGCTTGAAAGTTTGTGAACCCTTTAGAATTTTCTATATTTCTGCATAAATATGACCTAAAACATCAGATTTTCACACAAGTCCTAAAAGTAGATAAAGAGAACCCAGTTAAACAAATGAGACAAAATTATAATACTTGGTCATTTATTTATTGAGGAAAATGATCCAGTATTACATATCTGTGAGTGGCAAAAGTATGTGAACCTCTTTACTCACTATTATTCGACGCGCTATCCACACTCTTCATCGCACTGCCAACACAACCGCTAACCTTCTCTGACGGCCACAGACTGCATAAACTCGGCGGGAACTTAGAAGGTAGAACTACGGTAGGCGTAGTGAACAAACTGGACCGTTGCATACTTGCCGCGATCATCGGTGATTGAAGTTTTTTAGCAGGCAGACAACGCAACCGGCACATTTTTTATTAATGTTCTGCAGGCACTTCTAGGAATGGACTGAGCGGATGTAAGAATTTTAGACTTGGATAAATTAAATTTTAGACCTGGGATGAAAATGTGTGTTTTTTAGACATTTTAAGGCCTAAAATTTAACTTTCTGGATTTTAGACTTTTTTAGACCCCGCGGGAACCCTGACTAATAATAAATCTGATTCGTCACCATCAAAACGACTACATGGGAATTACTGAAACAAAAAGAAACCCGTTTATTTAATAGATGACGTGATCTGACATTTAGACAGTTCACCTAGTCCTCTATTATCACCCACTTCATATTTTCTTTCAATAAGTACACTTATTCAGTGTACATTTTATTTTTCTGCATTTACTGAGGTACATGTAAATATTTTCTCTGTATTTTGCAGCAGCCAGCTGAGAATAAAAATCCACAAACCAATCTGTGTTTCCAGTGTTCTCTGGCTGGTGGTGCGCTATCGGCAGTGACCGGGACTGTCATGAACTAGCATCTGTTTCTCATCTTGGGGGCTCAAAAAGATGACCATGATAATCATCTGCCCCTTAATCCGCCATACAAGAATCAGAATTCTCTCCAAAACATGATTCCATATCGAGACTGATCCAACCACTGCTGTGCACATGAACGAAATTGTTACACGCGTGACTTCACGCACCCCTTCGGGATTCTCCATCAATTTATGGCCTTTTGGATCAGCTATGATTTGTGATTTGAAGACACTGCAACACCCATGAGATCAATATCTGGGTTGAAAAAAAAATGTTTTATATAAATCTAAGACTTTTTTTTTTTTTTATTTAAACACCAAACTTGACCGCTCTCTCTCTCTTTTTTTTTTTATACATTCAGGGGCGGAGCTAAGGGGTGGCCACCCCAGGGCCGGACAATAAAATTTATAAAACCGATATGTCCCACCAAATGTTAGTTCCGCCCACTGGATTTTTGTTCCGCCTATTTGGTTTCTGCAGGGATGCATATTACCGTAGCACACAAACATTTCGTGCGTTCAAGCAGCAGGTGGATGAGCAGGTTGTCGTCACGGTGGTGGTATCAGATAGTCATGCTCTAGTCCGACAACATAACCTACGGTACGTGAACATGCGATTAATTTGGGAGGCAAGTTATTCATCTCTCATACTCTCCAAGTTCTCTCACTTTGTAGACCTACAGTTACAATTCTGTCCTCAGACAATTCAGAGTTCCAGAAACCTCCACTCTGTCCGGAGTTTTCGAAAGTATCCGTTTTCAGTGACTGAAACCTTCGTTTACATGTAAATGCAACCGTATAGATAGATATGCGTCTTTATAGATATCCGGCTACAGTGGGATTTGCGCTGTGCGCACACGTACTGGACAGAAAGATCCAAGCAGGCATCGAAAAGCCTTCAAGCGTACTTGATGTGACGAAAATACTTGAGCCAAATCGTGAAGTTTTCCATGAACTATTCAGGTTGTATAGAATCGCAGTCACCATCCCTGTGAGCACAGCTTCATGTGAAAGAAGTTTCTCTGCACTGAAACTCATTAAAACGTACTTGAGGTCAACGATGGGTGACAGTAGGTTGAAGAGCTTAGGCTCGCTCAGTGTGGAGTCTCGCCGAGCCAAACGCCTAAACTTGGATGAGTTTGTGAATCACTTTGCTCGCTCTAACCGCAGAATACAACTTTAAAGTTTGTCTGTTACATGAAAATATAGGAGGAGATGTTGTGCGTTACTGGTGGGAGTACACATTGATTAATAATTGTCACACTCATACATTCTCTCAACACACACTCTCCCCTACCCCTCTCTCTTACACACACCACATTTCTATATTTACATGTAACACACTCACTCATACACAACACTTATGCACTCTCTCAACACACTATCTCACTCTCTCACACACGACTCATGTACTGTCTTAACACTATCTCTCAACACACACTGTCTTTCTCTCACTAGAAGATACAACTCATGCACTCAACACACCCTCTCTTACACACACACACCACTCATGCATGATGCACTATATTTCTATATTTACATGCAACACACTCACTGGTATACACAACACTCGTGCACTCTGAACACACTCACCCATGCACTACATTTCTATATTCACATATAACACGCACAACACTCATGCACTCTGAACATTCTCTCTCTCTCTCACACACACACACACACCTCATGCACTCTGAACATTCTCTCTCTCTCACACACACACACACACACCTCATGCACTCTGAACCTACACACACTCTCACACACACACACACACACACACACACACACACAACACTCATGCACTCTGAACCTACACACTCTCTCACACACACACACACTCATGCACTCTGAACATACACTCACACAAAACACTCATGCACTCTGAACTAGGGCTGCACGATATATCGAAAATCTATCGTTATCGCAAAATCAAGGCTTGCAATAGACATATCGCAAAAAATACTTAAATTTCGATATACGCCATAATTATTACCATAAATATCACCAATTATTACCATAATAATCTGCGCCATTTGAACATTTTGAATGTCAACAACTGGTTCGGGAAAAGACCGCCCCCTCGGAAGTAATTGCAATGCATGGCCTACTGGTTTAATAGAGAGTGAAGTCGTGATGGCTGAAGGTGGTAGCGAGCCAAGCTTGTGCGAGGAACTGGTGCCAAAACGAAAAGGCACGTCTTTGATTTGGAAGCATTTTGGTTTCAAGAGAGACGACGTGTTGCAAGCACAGGTATTTTGCAAGACATGTAATACAATGGTAGCAACCACCAGAGGAAACACTACGAACCTCTATAGTCACCTACAGCACAAACAAACCATTGTATGAAGAGGTTCACGCTAGCAATAGTAGCAAACAAGCAGGCGGTACGCAAAGTTTAACACCTAAAATTAAAATAAGTTCAATTGAGCAGAGCTTTGCAGCCGTCACCCCTTATGAAAAACATTCTAAGCGTCATAAGGAAATAACGGGGGGCATCGCACGCTATTTAACAAAGGACATGATCCCTATGAGTGCAGTAAGCGGAGCTGGTTTTGTGGACATGATTGGGATACTTGACCGAAGGTATCAAATTCCCTCGCGGAACTACTTTTCTCAAGTTGCCATCCCACAAATGTACGACGCGTGTCGAAAATCGGTTATGCTTGAATTAAGTGGAGTTGACTACTTCGCGAGTACCACAGACCTATGGTCAAGTCGTAATACAGAGCCCTACACGAGTTTCACGGTCCATTTCCTCACACAAGATTTTGAGCTCAAAACACGGTGCATGGAGACTATGTACTTCCCACATGCACACTAGGGTTGGGCGGTATTACGGTAAGAAGGTATCCCGAGGTATCCAAAAGTACCAACGGTATTGGTCTCATTACCGTCATTTTAAAAAATATATATAATATCTAAATAAATATGGAGTACATGAGGTCATAATATAAAATAATAAATTGAAGATCATCCCGAATAACTGTGTGATCGTATTTTCACTAATTCTATCAATTTCCTAAAGAAGTTCTCATCGCGTGCAGGTCGTTACCATGGCAACCCTGCGTGACATTTGGAGTCTGACGGAAAGTTTCGCAAGAGACTGAGACCGCGGTTGAAAGATGGCAAGTCAAGATAACGAGCTAGTGGCAAAAAAAAAAAAATACAACATCGGCAGTGTGGCAGTATTTTGGTTTCAAACCAAACGAAAAGGGAGAGCCAGCAAACACAGATGAAGCTGTGTGTAAAGTATGTAAGAAGACGGTCACGGCGCGAGAGGGGAACAAGTTATGTTAGATCAAGACAACGTTTTAAGCAAGGTAAGGCCATTTGATTATTAATTTCCCCGCCATGGCATGACGTGGGCCCATATGATTTTGCCTTGTGCAGCTATCACGCATTTGAATTAGGTTCGCCTCATTTGCGCTGAATGGTTTATCGTGCAGTCTAAACGGACTTGGGTGTTGGTCGATTCTTTTTCTTTTCTTTTTTTTTTTTATTTCCCATGCTTGAAAGGGTATGATCCTGCTCATCGTGTACTTTTTTTTTTGATGGAGTAGGTGAAATAGTGCTGCAAATGGCGTTTCAATGCAGACATGTGTAAACGACAGTTGAATGCTATTTTCAAGATGAAGGAAGAGTTGCGTGATGCTTTGAAATATCTCTTAATCCATTCATCAATGCACAAAATTCGCTTTGCTGCTTAATCCATACCACAATGCACACAATTCGCTATGCTGCTTTTAAATAGTACATTTGAGGCATAGGCGCAGGTCTGGACAAGGTCCGCCGGTATAGGCGCACGTTACACAGTAGGCCGAAACAAAATATTTTTTTCTCGGTAATACCGTATACCCCGGGAAAACACAGACAGTTTAAGGCCCAATCCCAATTCTAATTTCTACCCCTTCCCCTCCGCCTTCCCCTTGAAACTGAGCTACAAGGGATAGGGCTTGAAATTCAACCCTTACGTATTGGGATAGCCCTTCAACGATCGCATACGTCATCGCGTACCTCCGTCAGCGTTTACGTTAGCAAAACGCGACCAAATGCGTCATTGGCTGCGACCAGCCGCTACAGTCAGAGGCAGAACCAGAAATCTCTGCTGGCAGGGTGTGATTTGTTAACTAACACCACTGAATGGGATATCTTTGGCGCTTCGTGCACCACATCCGACAGAATGAGGTGTCAGAACACTCATGTAAACAATAAAAGCGAGAATAACAGAACAAAACGTACGCAGTCAAGCAACCGAAAACAATACTCACTCCCAAAGCTTTTTAGCAGCAGCTTGGATTTCAGAAATCGCTGCTCATTCTCAGCTCGAAAGCAAATCAAGCGGCGTGTTTCCTCTGGATAACAACTTAAAACACGTAAATAATGGAGAAAATACATTTATGACAATCTTTCGCCGCGGGAACCGCCATCTTTCTGAAATCCGCATGAAATCTCGCTGAAATCCGCATGGCATTGTGGGAAATCACTCAAACCCCTTCGTTCGGAGTCAGCTCCAGGAAAATCTCCGTTTGGAGGGGTACAGAAGCCCTACCCCTTCCCCTACCCCTCCGCGTTAACTGGGATTGGGATACCCCTTCACGTGAACGCGCAAAATGGAGGGGAAGGGCCAAGGGGTTGGGCCAAGGGGTGAAATGGGATTCGGCCTAAAGGTATCAAAATTTGGATACCACCCAACCCTAATGCACACACTGGGGAAAATATAGCGCTCGGATTGCGTGAAGTATTAGCCAGTTGGAATTTACGCGAAGATCAACAAGTGTGTATAACCACCGATAACGGAGCCAACATAGTGAAGGCCACTGAACTGAACAGCTGGCTTAGACTTCAGTGTTTCGGCCACAGGCTGCACCTGGCCATCGGTAAGTAACCTCGCTCTAACTGCTTGTTTCTATGCATATACTGTATTGTTTGGTGAAAAGGGTCGGCCCCTACAAGAAAGAAAGTAAACTAATTTTTCAATATTAAGAATTTTTATTGCATTGCACGTTATACAGCAGCCTATAGTGTAGTAATTCACATGGAATGCCTCGCTGTTTACGGAGGCTTTGGTCCAGTATCGGTGCGTGTAGGCCTACCACAAGAATTAATACCGTTTATTTTTGTCTCTACAATTTAACATCCCTCCAGCTCGTAGCTCAAATTTTATTCTCTCTGGTTCCAATTCGAGTAGCTGTAACATTATTATGGAGGCTCCCCCTACTGTCATTTACTAGTTAGTGTTTAAGCATCGTCTTGTTCAGATCATTGACGATTGTGGAGGCACGGCATATTCTGTTATATCTACGCACTATGCAAACATACTATGGCTAGTTTCTACTGTTGTTATTTCGATTCTATATTCATTGCAGAATTACCAAATCGCACTTAAGGTGTGTTTAGTGTCTATTTTAATAATCAAATTAGTGATTTTACTTGTAGGGACTAGGGAATGATGTAGGGTTATTTTTTTTGGTTTTTTAAACTTAATCATTCATGTTGCCTACGTTTTTTTCTTCTGCCTTCTCTTTAGAAAACGCAGTAAAAGATGATGGCCGCATTGCTCGAGCAACTGGACTTTGCAAAAAGATAGCGAGTCATTTTTCCCATAGCTGGAAAATGAAAATGGCTCTGAAAAAGGCACAGCAGGAGCACAACCTCCCAGAACACACTCTCATCACAGAATGCCCCACAAGGTGGGGGTCCAGGCAAAAGATGATAGAGTCCTTGAGCAGCACCGGGCTTTATCAGACGTCCTCTCAGAAGACAGAAAGTCCAGGCATTTGGTTCCAACCTGGCAGGACCTGGATGTGCTCGAATCTGTGAATCAGGCATTACAGCCTCTTGAAGAATTCACAGATGCACTCTCAGGTGAAAGTTATGTAAGTGTTTCGTATGTGAAACCAGTTCTTCATCTGCTGAAGACATCCGTTCTGGCCGAGAAACAAGACGACTCTGAATTAACAAGATCCATTAAAATAAAAATTCTGAACTACGTGATCTGTAAATACGATGACTCTGCAACCCAGGAACTTCTGGATATGGCATGCTTCATGGATCCAAGATTCAAAGCAAACTATATACACAGCGACAAAGTTTCACACACAAAGACAAGAGTTATGGCAGAAATGCAAACAACAACATCTGCCCCTCGGACCTGCTTGATCCATCCTGGTGCCCTGTGTCTGGTCGGAGTTTTATCGCCCCACTCCTGTGAAGGACGGCCCCATGAGGACAGTTGAGGGTTATACCTGTTAAAACTGTTAATATTATAGTCAGGCTGTGTTGTTGTTGCCCAAATGAGGATGGGTTCCCTTTTGAGTCTGGTTCCTCTCGAGGTTTCTTCCTCATGTCGTCTGAGGGAGTTTTTCCTCGCCACCGTCGCCACAGGCTTCATCATTGGGGATAGATTAGGGATAAAATTAGCTCATGTTTTAAGTCATTCAAATTCTGTAAAGCTGCTTTGCGACAATGTTTATTGTTAAAAGCGCTGTGCAAATAAACTTGATTTGATTTGACATTGAAGGTGCTTTATATTCTTCATTACACATGCTTATTGCATAATGTTGAAACATGGCATATGACCAATATGTAGTGGGGGACTTTTTTCACTCTGTATTGTAGGAAGGACAGCTGTCTGATACTGGGGCCCAGAGTGTGGATCCACCTTGCACCACTTCAAAGAAAGCAAGAAAATCACTGGGCAGTTTCTTCAAAAAGGCCCCAATCCCCGTTTCACCTTCTGCACAACTGGAACAAGCCATAGAAGCTGAGCTGAACAGCTACTTGCTGTCTCGTACCATAGACAGTGAGGCAGACCCCCTAGCCTGGTGGAGACTACACATGGTGAACTTCCCACAGCTAAAGTAAACTGGCCAGAAAGTATCTGTGCATACCTGCAAGCAGTTCACCTTCAGAAAGACTGTTTAGCACATCAGGGAATATTGTGACATGCGAACGCACATGCTTAAAGCCAAGCAAGGTGAACATGCTTGTTTTCCTTGCCAAAAACTTGCCTTAACGTAAGCGCACACAATTTGTTCTTATAGTATTACGGTAGGTAATCCATGTTGTGGCTGATTTCCCGTTGCACTAGCCGTTTTGGCCAAGAATTCACCATTTATATATTATTTTTATTGATATTTTGTTTTTTGTTTAATGTAATTTCATTTGAATACTTTAAGCTGTTTTCAGGTTTTTGTTTATTGTTGAACATTCATGGATTTGTGGACATAATTGTAGGTGTAGCCACATTTTTCCAAATAAAAATAATAATAGAAACAATGCATTCATTTTTTAATGGCATAGCAGGTACAGTGCAGGATGGTGATTAAAAAATATAATAATATTTTTTGTTAAAAATTTACCGTATTTTTCGGACTATAAGTCGCACTTTTTTCATGGTTCGGCTGGCCATGCGACTTATACTCCGGTGCGACGTATATACGTTTTTTTTTTTTTTCACCGCGGAATAACTGGAGCTGATGCTGAGTCTGACGACAGCCACGCAGAAGAAGAGGAAACGGCGCTTCATCTGCCGCTGGAGGCAGAGTTGTTCAGAAGCGACACCGAGGATGAGGAATTCAATGGATTTGGAGTGAAATCATCAGCTTGATAAACTTGATTGACCTGTGTTTTATTATTAATGATAGGCCTATAGTTATTTAAATAAGTTATGTAGTGATTTTAGGCAGTGCTTAATTTGTGAAGTGGGAGGTCCCAGAATGCAGGAGGTGGGTGGGTCCGATGACTCAAAAAAAAAAAAAAAAAAGGCGGGGGATGGTTTACTATAACTTTACGCACATGCGCTTATTGTGTGTGTAAAATAATAATAATAATAATAATAATAATAATAATAATATCAGACATTATGATCTTAGAAAACGCTTTAGTGACAAACAGTTACAGACAGTAATATGTCGTATTATATTATAAAATATTAATTTTTATTAGTCTATATATTAAATTATATATTACATTTATCTTCTAAAATAACAGACTGTACTCATCACAACCGGTTTATTTCACCATTGGAGATCAGATCACACAAGACATGAGTTAAATGACTCATTTTAAGGATTTAAGTAGGGGATTTAAAAGCGGTTGTTGTTGTTTTTTTTCACTAGATGGTTGTTTTTACTACCGTACCTGTCTTTGGAGATGATATACCTATAGCCTACTTGACCTCTGATTTGATGAAATAAAATTCGACAAAAATGAAGAATGACACTCCTCGATGATGACTACAGCTTTAATAACACAGATGAAAGAGCCATGGGGCGATAATAAGCCCTGCCGGTAAAAATATTCTAAAAGCAAACTGATTAATGCATCAGTAATAGGCTACTAATATTAGTTATAATAATAATAATAATAATAATAATAATATAGGCTATTAGTAATAACGATAGTGATAGTATTAAAGATAGTAGTAGATATTTAAAATAATCAGACTAGGCTACTTACAGGGCAAAGGGCGCGTTATCACTGCTCAGCTGTTCGTTTATTAAATAAACAATGCAGTCACGCAGTAACCACGCGCCGCTTATCAGATACAATCACAGATTCCATGAATAGAATAACCCTTCAAAAAAGTGCGACTTATAGTCCGGTGTGACGTGTATATATGTTTTTTTCGTCTTCATAATGCATTTTTTGGCTGATGGGACTTAAACTCCGGAGCGACGTATAGTCTGGAAAATACGGTACATATCGCAAGTCATATTGCAATCGCAGTAATCAGTAATGTTATCGCATATCGCAATTTTTTCCAATATCGTGCAGCCCTACTCTGAACATACACTCTCTCACGCACACACACAACACTCATGCACTCTGAACATACACTCTCTCTCACACACACACACACACACACACTTATGCACTTAATTTGTGTTTACATGCAACATATCTTCACACACAATCCGTATACTACAGCTCATCTACATCATGTTACATCAGCGTAACACTTTCTCTCACTCACACACACATTTTGTAACTCAACACATTTAGTTTGTACAGTACTTACAATGGACAATATCACAGCACGTTGTATGTACGAGTTAAGTAGACAAGTATTTTCCTTTTCCTGAGCAAAGCACTCTTTATTCAAGCGTGACTAATATCCTTACTACTTCCCAGGTGCCTGGGGCAGGTGATCTTTTAGTTTTTACTTTTGCATTTTAGTAGTGATCGTTAAAATCCTGATGCTTAACTAGAGTAAACAAGTTGGATGGTTTCTTTGTTTTGCAGATGCTTTATGTTCCATAAATAATTTCTGACCTGTTGGCTCACATGGGTTTTGTTCACGAGTTAGGCACCAGAATACAGGAAATCAAATCTAGCTAATTCAAAATTTCCCAGGGGAGGACACCCCCCTTTATTTATTCACAGCATGGCCACCCCTTGTATATCCTTGGCCCCCTTTGGCCACCCCATGTAAAAAAAAATCCTGGCTACGGCACTGTATACATTAGTTATATTTAGGGCGGCACGGTGGTGTAGCGGTTAGCGCTGTCGCCTCACAGCAAGCCCAGCGGCCGGCGAGGGCCTTTCTGTGCGGAGTTTGCAAGTTCTCCCTGCGTGCTCCAGTTTCCCCCACAGTCCAAAGACATGCAGGTTAGGTTAACATAGGACGGCCTTGGGCTGAGGTGCCCAAGAGTGGCGGCGCGTACGTATGCAGCGGCTTTGCTCTCCTGTGATAAACTAGATTTCATTGTACATTTGTGCAGTTACATTCTATTCTACATTTAGTAAGTTACATGAAAGTTTGACAACCACGAGCCTAAAGGTCACAAAGTCCTAAAATTGAGGATAACAGAAGAAATCCTCTGTTTCAATTTCACATCAGAAATAAAATGCATTTATTTGCTCACAAGCTTCTTTGTTTTCCTGATGGTTCACGAAAACTTTTAATAAACTATCCAGTAGGATACGCAGGATAAACGCAGGCTGGATGCTGCCTCAGATTACAGCTTAAGTTAAAAAAAAAACACCTTTAGTGTTCTCGCTTTAAAATAAGACGGAGAAAGAGAGGCTTTGGAGTATTTTTGCTAGTGTTTGACAGGAGAAAAGAGATCACAATTTGCATTGTAATGTACGCAGTTTGAATCAAGTCCATCAGGCAGATAAGAGCGGAGGCTTTGGGCAGCAAAAGTAAAACAAAACTAAACTGCCACGAAAATAAATGAAATGATGCATGCAGATTGAGCTCACCTGGTGTGTTGCTGTAGGTGTGAGAGCTGGCGGAAGGATTTCTCGCAGTAAGAGCAGTGATAAGGCTTCACCCCCAGGTGGATGCGTAAATGCTGCGCCAGGTACGAGGCATTGGCGAACGACTTGGTGCAGTGAGGACACTTGTGAGGCTTGGCCTCCGTGTGCGACTTGGAGTGAATCTGCATATCTGACTTGGAAAAGAAAGTCAGTGGACACACTTTACACCTGGAGGGAAAGCAAAAAAAAAACACACACACACACGGTTGCAAGTTAAAACTCATGCAAAGCACCGGCACCTGGTGTTCATTTTCTGTCACGTAGCACTACACTTGAAAACAGGAAGTGTTGAGTGATGGATATGACCAGCAAAATACTATTTTAACATTTGATAACCCTGAGAACAGAGCTGGGATGCCAAAGCTTAACACATATACAGTATCCTTTATTTTATTATTATTTTTTTTTTTACCTGTATGATTTGCCCTCTTTAGCCGTGATGGTTACAGATGACTGGTCAGCTCCTGACGCCAGGATGGGGTAGGGCACAACCAGCAGAGGACCGGAAGCATTTTCCGCTTTGATCTTCTTGCGGCCTCGTCCTCCGCTTTTTGGGGGTGGTCCTAGCAGTCCCACCAACCCACTGCTGTTTTTAATAGGCTCCGCCCTGACTGCGCCGGCCAACCCTGAGAGGAGGTTTGTGGAAGGTGCTGATCCCTGGCGTATGTGGCTGCTGGAGGATGTGGGCGTGGCCACGGACTCTGTCGTGTTCTGACTGCCGGTACGAGACGATAGCGCTATACCTGATCATCAGAAAGAGCCATGCAATACCTTTAATTCTGCCAACACTTAATAACAAGCAATAACTGGTTAAAGGTGCAATCAGTGACTTTGACCCTGTAAAGCCACGCCCAAAAAACACATTCACACTCACCATAGGCTAGGATGCCTTCCTGGTGCAAGATGCGGCGCTTTTAGTCTTTTGAAATGACAAGCAATTAAAAATGCCCTCATTCTGATGGGTAAAATGTTTGGGGGTTTTTTTCACAAAAGAAAAAAATTCTAATTAGTGTTAATGATTAATAAAACACTAACAATTTGGTCGACTATATTATACAGCTTTCAATCTTCTATTTAGCTGATTTTAATGGAAAAAATAATTTATCTGTGTCACGATTTTAATTCTACACAGGAGGCAGGGTGTAAATATTAAGAGCAATATTTTACACAAAATAGAAGGAACAGTAGTGAGACATGAAAATGCAAGAAACAGAAAATGTTTTGAGAAGACATGTCAGTGGATTTTTTTAACATGTCATTTTCCTTCTCAATAAAGGCATATAAGGTGGAAAAACCTGCTGCGTTTTGTATTTTCTGTTACTAGCCTTGCATTTGTCAGCGATTAATCAATAACGGTTTGTAAATATTCACAATGATCACTCAATGAAAGTAGCTCAAACCTAATTCTGTCTAAAAATCACTTCAGTAACCAACTCAATCCGACCGGTAATAATACAGAACTGAGACACACCCTACTGAATCAGTAAACTCCGTTACCTGACAGATGGTTCGCTCTTGATGGCTGGTCTATAATCTGTCGCAAATGCCAGTCTTCCCACAGTCCTCTTGCTTTTAAGGCCGACTTGTCGTCCAGGTTCAAGTTCACGTCGCCGAGAATGCGTCCTGGGAGAAACGTGAAGGAAAAACAGGTCTGTTTGTAAGAGGGCTTTGTTATAGCGTGTGGCGGTGTTGTAGAAGTGCACTTCTGGGCTAAATGTCAGAATTAATTCTGCCACTGAACCTGTGACTGAAGAAACTAATGATTAAATGTATATTTGGTGTTAATAATCACTGGTGTTTTTGGAAGAGATCTCACAGTTAGTCACTGTGTATGATCAGATGGTTCAGTTGAATACTGACAGATTTTATGGAAAAGTCACTCTCAAAAGCCCAATTACGGAAAAAGGACACTGCGGTTCCTTTTTTGTGTGTGTTATATACACACACACGCATGCATACAAGCAAGTGCAAAATATATTTGTAATAAACTTTTCATTAAATGTTTACCACTGGCTTGTGTTCGTTTTTAAATCGTTAATTAATACCGTGAAATCGTGATTTATTCATTTTTTAATTCAGTAATCATACTATGAAAATGCCAAAATGTATTTCAAGCATCTCTAATCATTGGTGCACTTTGTGTAATAACATGTGAAGAACAGCACTGAAATCTCCATCAAAAACACACGGATTTGATTAATTCAGAAATCGACGACTTCCGGATACACCGGAAGGACTTCGCCCCCTAGTGGCGGCCGTGTTGTATTGCGTTTACATATTGCTTGCAAAGAAAAGTACTGCTACATAATGTGTAATTTAAAATATATATATTTTAAGTTGAAAATTTATTTCCTGTACATATCTGCGGCACATATGACACATCTGTTACTTATACATGCAATTATCAAGCTAGCTAATTATCAAGAACTCCAGCTGTATTCCTGATTAGCTCACATCCGCTAGCTAGCAATTTCATTAAAAAACGTTCTAAATAAATCACTCCTTATTATAACTTATGCATGTTACGAAAATGCGAGTGTTTTTGTAGCAAATATGTGTTTTAAAATACGAAACGGTTAATAACTCACACTTTATGGCTTTTTTTTTTTAAACAAAACGTGTTACTTCCGGTGGCACCCTGAGACAGTCGATTCTCACAGCATTCAAAACGAACGACTTCCGGTTTGTTGTCGTTCGCCGGAAGTAGTGAAAAGAAAATTTTTGCCTACATTTAATTGATGGTCAAAACGTTTATACAGAGTTGTTTTACCAACATTTTTGAAGTAAATTAATGTTTATTACACTTGTTAATAAAAAGGATACAACCAAATATCACCAAGAAGTCTTATTTAAGTCGAGGACTAGCATGTTCGGCTATGGCCAGGACTAATTAAAGACTTTTATTTAAGAATTCTTATATAAATAAATACACATAATACTGCCTGGGGCGGCACGGTGGTGTAGTGGTTAGCGCTGTCGCCTCACAGCAAGAAGGTCCTGGGTTCGAGCCCCGTGGCCGGCGAGGGCCTTTCTGTGCAGAGTTTGCATGTTCTCCCCGTGTCCGCGTGGGTTTCCTCCGGGTGCTCCGGTTTCCCCCACAGTCCAAAGACATGCAGGTTAGGTTAACTGGTGACTCTAAATTGAGCGTAGGTGTGAATGTGAGTGTGAATGGTTGTCTGTGTCTATGTGTCAGCCCTGTGATGACCTGGCGACTTGTCCAGGGTGTACCCCGCCTTTCGCCCGTAGTCAGCTGGGATAGGCTCCAGCTCGCCTGCGACCCTGTAGAAGGATAAAGCGGCTAGAGATAATGAGATGAGATGAATGAGATAATACTGCCTCAGGTGGATATAATCTAAACAGAAGATATTTAGATTACATATCTGAATCAGACCAGAGCTGTTTGTTGTTTCATCCTTAACTTCAACAACAAAACCTTGAATCCTAACACTGAGGATGTGAGCTACTGCTACAGGATAGAACAACATGATGACAAATATATTAAAATACTAATGTTATGCCTCCCCAAACAGCCACTGTATCACATCAGGTTATTATCAGCTAGAACTGTTGGTTTATTAGAAGTATGAAGTGATGTGATTGACACACGATCTCATGCCTGTTACCTGCGACGGAGCTGGACGCGGGTCGGGCGTGCAGGGCCACATCAGGCTGCGTTGGGCTATGAGGAGGAAGGCCAGGCATCTGCTGAAGCTTGGGCACTGCCATGCTGTGCGTCCCACCTTCCGCAGGCGTCGGGGGAACCAGCAAGGGCTGCTGGGATTGAACCGAAGTAGGGGGCAAGTGTGGAGGTCTGATTTTCTCAGCCATCAGCTGCTCTTTGATCTTGTTAATTAGAACAAGGTTGTCCAGCTGAGAACAGTGAACGCAGGGACATTTAAATAGTTTGAGTAACCCTCTACTGGTTCATACCAGCCTAGGAATGGCTGCTTGCTAAGCTGGTACTAGAACAAGCCTGGTACACTGCGGTGATTAAGTAAACAGTTGGCTAAAAATCCAAATTACACAATATTCCGTTTAATCAGAACGTACTCAATCAGCAATGACATTTCTGATGTTGACGTTTACTTCTTTAGATTTGCACTGAAGCGCCGACACTAACGTAGCTAAGAAGTAGTGGAATACTCTCTCCTGCAGAAAGTTTTCTGTAAATATCTGCCTCAAAATGTCCCACAGAACTGCTGATGTAGTTTACATCATACAATATAAAGATGGACGGGGGGGCATCGTGGCTCAGGTGGATAAGGCGCCATACCATAAATCCGGGGACCCGGGTTCGATCCCTCCCCGTCTCTCTCTCCCGCTCATTTCCTGTCTCTACACTGTCCTATCCAATAAAGGTGCAAAAAGCCCAAAAAAATATCTTTAAAAAAAATAATAAAGATGGACAGGACTGACTGTGTTACATTATGGAAGGGCCAGCCATCTTAAAATTACATTTTCTTTTAGTTTAAACTTTTAATATTTACATTAGAAAGATAGATTCCCTGCACTAATTTGGACAAAGTTGTTTATTGTAAAAAAAAAAAAAAAGTGTTATACTTCTTTATCATGACATTTAAAATAAACTTTATGGACAGTCAGGCGTTTATAGTTATGTAAAAGATTTTGGATGAGATCCATTAGCCTTGGAGCGCTAGAGAAAATAAATAAATAAATAAATAAATAAATAGTACATTGTTTTGGTTGACAACATTTGGGGTAACGGGAACATTGTATAAATTAGATTTTTTTTTTACTAAACAACTCCTTTAATTCAAGACTTATGTGAGCACAAGGGCTAAACTGTAATTCTGAGACTCAAATCAACATACAAGAAAGAAATGTGAGATAAAATAAATAGCATTTATCAAAGCTGTAATGCGTCGTTTAGTGATTTAAGTAATGTAATGTAATGTAATATTCATGAATTAAAGCCTCTCACCTGGCCAGGCATTGCAGGGGGTGGAGGCCAGAAGTATGGGTTATTAAACCGTGGCTCAGCCATGCTGGGAAAAAGAAAACAATGCAAACACTCTCGGTTACATTCGGTTCAACATCCAGCCGCTACAGCTTGTTCACCATTATAGTATTCAGACATAGAGTAAGCTCATTTCTTCGATATTAAAACTGCTCTCGGAATACATACAGGAAATGTTTATATTCAACTGCACACGCATCAGGATGGTAAACTAGTATTTATATAATGGTGTGATGTACTGTACGTACTGTTGAGATCAGAGCTCGAGTCTTGTTCAAAGTGTCATGTGAGGTGTTATATGAAAATAACTGACTTTATCACACTTGTTATAGCGGATATAAACAGTCGTCCCGGGGGGGACCCCACCACACCACACAGCTTGTCATGTCATGAATATTTAGCAGGTACTAATATATGAAATCACACACCATATTTTACATGTTTATAACCGGTTAGGCTCTAGGTAGAGTATGTAGAATTTGCTGATGTAGACAGTAACATAACTGATACGAAGATGGAAATGACGTGGTGACCACAAAGAAAAAGTCAGTCATTAGTGTGACCAGTGCAGAACAACACACTCTGTTTCAGTGGTTAATCTATATCTGGAGGGGAAGAAACATCTCTCAGCTACACACATCTTGCAGCTTGCTGAAGTGAAGCAATCCTGGGTAAACAGAGCCCCTCCTCGTCCTCCATCCTTCCCCAAGTCATGACCCTACAAACAAAACTGGCAGCACACCATCACTCATGAGCACAAACCAGCTCATGTAAAAGCCCCTGAAAGAAACACGCATGTGCATTTACACAAAGTCGTCACATAACGCAGTCTAAAAAAAAAAAAACCTAAAAAACCAAAAGAACCTTCCCCTCGAGTTCCAACAGGAAGTGAAACAGACACTCAACCACCATTAAGAAAACATTCTGCAAAAGTCTGGGGTTCATACGCCTGGACATATCATCTTTATTATTTTTGGCTTGTGCAAATGAACTCCTCTGTGCAGACCCCTCGTCAAACAGCCTTCAACCCGGAGCATGCTGCCAAAACATGCACGGCCTCGCGTTGCGGGGCAAAAAAAAAAAAAAAAAGAATCCATAATGCCTGAAAGCGATATTCCTCAAATAATCCAGGCTTGTGGAAAGATTTTTAGAAGGCCGAGTTATTTCTCAGAGAGAAGTGGTGAACGGAGCTATGACTGCAAGCTAATGCACATTATCTTGTATATTAAACTCATTTTCACACTTGGGCTGCATAGACAAAAATAGCTTAATGACCATGCTGCGATTGTGTTGCACGTTACACACTTGAGCACTGCAACTTGTGATGACACATTTACACTTGTGTTCATACTCGGTATGTGACTGTCCATTTCCCATCTAAATACTGTCCATGATACAGAGACAAGGTAAAGCGACGGATACAAATCATAGCTAAAAAAAAAAAAATCCTGTACTGCGTGTGGTCCGACGTTTTATCAGTTCCCCACTCACTACTTTAGAAAACTTGGATCACATAACGTCGGTTTCATCTTATCCCGTCATATACAAAAATCTTATTAAACAGAGACATTATGCAGAAAAATAAATCTTGGAAGGAAGGAACAGAGCTCATGAGTGGGTCTGGTGAGAATACGGCACTAGTACACGTAGTGACACTGACTACTTTTAGACACATTAATACCAGAAAAACAATCCATTTCAGAAAGTATGACATCATAAGAGTGAATATAGTTCACATAATATTGAATGCGAGATCAGTAAAACAGACGATATAAATCGCCCAGCCCTTTCCGACAGCAACATGATAGATTGTTGTACGGAAAGGAAAGCAATGTTAATGTTACAAGTGTATCTTATGGCATAACCTCGGTTTCATCTTATCCCGTCATATACAAAATCTTATTAAACACAGACTTATGCAGAAAAATAAATCTTGGAAGGAAGTAACAGCGTTCATGAGTGGGTCCGGTGAGAATACGGCGCTAGTACACGTAGCTTGTTTTGTTTACAAAACCAAGCACTTAACATGGATACAACTTGAGCAGAAGTGGAATGGATAAATCATATAGTGGATGTAGGTTATACCGTACATTTTGGTTACTACACTCAGTCGAGTTTATTTGTATAGCGCTTTTAACAATAAACATTATCGCAAAGCAGCTTTACAGAATTTGAACAACTTAAAATATATGAGCTAATTTTATCCCTAATCTGTCCCCAATGATGAAGCCTGTGGTGACGGTGGCGAGGAAAAACTCCCACAGACGACATGAGGAAGAAACCTCGAGAGGAACCAGACTCAAAAGGGAACCCATCCTCATTTGGGCAACAACAGACAACATGACTATAACATTAACAGTTTTAACATGAAGTCAGCTTCGTTGATCCTATAAACTACATAAATTCACTAGAATTTAAAAAGAAAAAAAAGCTGGCCAGGCCACACCCACACACGACAGACTATAGCCACAAGTGATACTGACTACTTTTAGACACATTAATACCAGAAAAACAATCCATTTCAGAAAGTATGACATCATAAGAGTGAAAATAATTCACATAATATTGAATGCGAGATCAGTATTGCAATAACAATGAACAAACGATATATCGCCCGGCCCTTTCTGACAGCAACATGATCGATTACTGTATGGAAAGAAAAGCAATCTTACGTTCAGACCCATTCAAGGAATTTTGCAACAAATGAAGCTTAAATGTTGTGAAAACAAACAAACAAACAAATCTGCACAGAAGGTCACCATGTAACAGTTCTATGTTATTATCATCATCTCATTATCTGTAGCCGCTTTATCCTGTTCTACAGGGTCGCAGGCGAGCTGGAGCCTATCCCAGCTGACTACGGGCGAAAGGCGGGGTACACCCTGGACAAGTCGCCAGGTCATCACAGGGCTGACACATAGACACAGACAACCATTCACACTCACATTCACACCTACGCTCAATTTAGAGTCACCAGTTAACCTAACCTGCATGTCTTTGGACTGTGGGGGAAACCGGAGCACCCGGAGGAAACCCACGCGGACACGGGGAGAACATGCAAACTCCGCACAGAAAGGCCCTCGCCGGCCACAGGGCTCGAACCCAGAACCTTCGTGCTGTGAGGTGACAGCGCTAACCACTACACCACCGTGCCGCCCCTCTATGTTATTGTATGGAAAGAAAAGCAAATCTTAAACGTTACAAGTGTCTCTTATGTTCAGACCCATTCAAGGAATTTTGCAACAAATGAAGCTTAATTGCTGCGAAATAAAAAACAAAATCTAATCTGCACAGAAGAAGAAGGGGGTCAGCATGTAACATTTCTATAGGCCTAGGAGCTGAATGTATAACCAGGTTATAGTGCTATACAAACCCAAACAAAGCCTGGATTAGGAATAAAGACAGACCTGGAAATCTTTAAAGTGAAATCAAATCAATGATGCAACCAACAGCGTGCTTTATTTTTGTTAAATATCACAGAGAGAGAGAGAGAGAGAGAGAGAAAGAGAGAGGGTGCAGGGCTCGAGCATGGCAACACACCACCACTGAAATCAGAAATCCGTGTCAAAATATATACACACATGCAAAAATATTGGCAACCTTTTGTAACATACATACACTCCCCGTCCTCTCCGACTGTCCCGATTATCGCCTTAAAATCCCCGACGAAACCCGAGATCACAACTTGGGCTACTTAACTTTTCTCCTTTTAATCTATCGGCATCTTGGAAGTTTTATCGTCACCTTTTTGTTAACACACAAATAAAACGCAAAGTCAAAAAAGCGCATGAAAAACAAACCGTGCTTTGGAGTCTGGAGGAAGAAAAGCGCGCTGCGCACCGAGCCTGGGCCGCCTCTCCCACATTCTCAGACAGTTTTATTAAAAAATTCAGACAAAAGGAAAACAAAAATGGCAGCCTGTCTTTATTTTTATAAAGGAACCAGACGCCATATTCTGCAGATCCACCACATCTGCACGCACAAACCAGCGGTGAGAACTGAACGGCTCGCGCGACACCTTAAAGAAGCCATGCGTTTATTTGCATTAAGAGCCTCGAATGATTGTTTACTTAGAGCTGCAGGTTTGAATAGCCCGGCTCCAAGAGGGGGGAAAAGAGTGAGAGAGGGAGAGAGAGAGACGGAAGAAAAAAAAACACGAGACTTCCTTCAACAATCATGCCGCACAAAATCGAGAAGAGGAACAGCACGCAGACTCCGGGCTGGATTTTTCCCCTTAAAATTCAATTAACTATAATAGCCAAATAACATCCGGTAATTATCACAGCTGGACAACACACTATTATAACGCACTACAAAAAAACAAAAAATCCACATGTCAGACGCTTGTGTTCAGCCATTCCCCTGCTTTAGATTTTCTTTTTCTTTTTTTTTTATTTGAACTTTTCCGAGCTCTGGGATAACTCCGACAAATCCCACAACACCGTGCGCAAAATGCGCAAAATAACAAACGCGCCACTAATCAAAGAGACACGAACTCACCCCCCACTGGGTCAATCCTCAATCAATGGAGGGGGGTTTTTAATTTAAAAAAAAAAAAAAAAGAAAGGTAAAGATCTTCTTTCAGCTCGCTTTCAGTCGGAGTTCAGACCTTCCGGGTCGCCTACTGTTCACTTCTGGGTGCTGCAGGCACAGAGCTCAAACTCATCACCACCACCATGATATCGGTTCAACTCCGAAAAGAGTCAAATGATGTCACAAAAGGCCAAAAAGAATATCCGTGCATGCAGATTTTTCATTCAGTTTCATTTTGTGTGTGTGTGTGTGTGTGTGTGTGTGTGTGTGTGTTAATAAAAGGACTTGTGTAAACATTCATTTTGCAATAATAATAATAATTCTAACAAAAAAACACCCCTATTGATACCTTAAACATGTTTTAAATAAACACAGCATTGACCTCCTCATGTGAAAGATACAGCCAAGTGCAAAAGTTTGCATACACTTTCACCTGTGTGCAGATGCAAATTTAATTCACAGAAGCAAATCTGTGTTAACACCAAACAGATGTAAAGACGAGAACAAGTGCTCAAACAGACTGTGTGTTTTATATATATATATATATATATATATATATATATATATATATATATATATATATAAATACATATACACACCGTGGGGGGAAACCCACCCACCCAGACACAGAAAGGCCCCTGCCAGCCACTGCACTCGACCCCAGAACCTTGTTGCTGTGAGGTGACAGTGCTAACGCACCGTGTGTGTGTGTGATTATGAAATAGAAATATATTTTTAAATGTATTTATTTTCACCTAGAAATCATGAGGAATGTAAACTTTTCTCTTCAATTGTACTCCAGGTCCAAACAGCGCCCCCTTGAGGACACCAGCCCAGTGACACGAAATGGTACAGATTATTCGCTTCCTGTTTGATTTACATTTATTCACTCCATCCATTATCTGTAGCCACTTATCCTGTCCTACAGGGTCGCAGGCAAGCTGGAGCCTATCCCAGCTGACTATGGGCAAGAGGCGGGGCACACCCTAGACAAGTCGCCAGGTTCTTGTAGGGCTAACACAGACGTTCACAGTTAATTTAGAGCCACCAGTTATCCTAACCTGCATGCCTTTGGACTGTGAGGGAAACCGGAGCAAACACATGTGGACACGGGTAGAACATGCAAACTCCACACGGAAAGGCCCTTACTGGTCACTGGGCTCAAACCCAGAACCTTCTTACTGTGAGGCGACAGTGCTAACCACTACACCACCGTGCCGCCCCCATTTAGTCACTCATTAAGTTCATATAAAGCAACTTCACTTTTAGAAAAATAGGGCACTAAATAAACAACCATTCTTTGTCTCTGGGGTGGTGCTGCTGCCAAAAGTTCATCTTTTATACCTTTACTGAGAAAACTGTAGTGTATGATGCAAACTTTACTGTAAAAGGTCATTATAGTTCAGTTATATACCGTAATGTTCATTCCATCCATCCATTATCTGTAGCCGCTTATCCTGTGCAGGGCTGCAGGCGAGCTGGATCCTATCCCAGTTGACTACGGGCGAAAGGCGGGGTACACCCTGGACAAGTCGCCAGATCATCACAGGGCTGACACACAGACACAGACAACCATTCACACTCACATTCACACCTACGCTCAATTTAGAGTCACCAGTTAACCTAACCTGCATGTCTTTGGACTGTGGGGGAAACCGGAGCACCCGGAGTGAACATGCAAGCTCCATACAGAAAGGCCCCCTTCGGCCACTGGGCTCGAACCCAGAACCTTTTTTGCTGGGAGGCAACAGTGCGAACCACTACACCACCATGCCACCCCTATTGTAATGTTATACTATATAATCACAATTCCAGGTGAAATAGCGTATATATTAAAAAGATACACACTAAGGCCCAATCCCAATTCTAATTTCTACCCCTCCCCCTTCCCCTCCCCCTTCCCCTTGGCCCTTCCCCTTGAAACTGAGCTACAAGGGATAGGGCTTGAAATTCAACCCTTACGTATTGGGATAGCCCTTCAACGATCGCATACGTCATCGCGTACCTCCGTCAGCGTTTACGTTAGCAAAACGCGACCAAATGCGTCATTGGCTGCGACCAGCCGCTACATTCAGAGCCAGAGGCAGAACCAGAAATCTCTGCTGGCAGGGTGTGATTTGTTAACTAACACCACTGAATGGAATATCGCTTCGTGCACCACATCCGACAGAATGAGGTGTCAGAACACTCATGTAAACAATAAAAGCGAGAATAACAGAACAAAACGTACGCAGTCAAGCAACCGAAAACAATACTCACTCCCAAAGCTTTTTAGCAGCAGCTTGGATTTCAGAAATCGCTGCTCATTCTCAGCTCGAAAGCGAATCAAGCGGCGTGTTTCCTCTGGATAACAACTTAAAACACGTAAATAATGGAGAAAATACATTTATGACAATCTTTCGCCGCGGGAACCGCCATCTTTCTGAAATCCGCATGAAATCTCGCTGAAATCCGCATGGCATTGTGGGAAATCACTCAAACCCCTTCGTTCGGAGTCAGCTCCAGGAAAATCTCTGTTTGGAGGGGTACAGAAGCCCTACCCCTTCCCCTCTGCGTTAACTGGGATTGGGATACCCCTACCCCTTCACGTGAACGCGCAAAATGGAGGGGAAGGGCCAAGGGGTTGGTCCAAGGGGTGAAATGGGATTCGGCCTAAGAGTGCCATCCCAGCAGCAAGGAAAGGTACAACATGGAGCTGTTCAATGACACCAAATGAAAATTAGCTAAAATAAATGGGAATCTTTGTAAAGCTTCCCAATATCTCATCTCATCTCATTATCTCTAGCCGCTTTATCCTTCTACAGGGTCGCAGGCAAGCTGGAGCCTATCCCAGCTGACTACGGGCGAAAGGCGGGGTACACCCTGGACAAGTCGCCAGGTCATCACAGGGCTGACACATAGACACAGACAACCATTCACACTCACATTCACACCTACGCTCAATTTAGAGTCACCAGTTAACCTAACCTGCATGTCTTTGGACTGTGGGGGAAACCGGAGCACCCGGAGGAAACCCACGCGGACACGGGGAGAACATGCAAACTCCGCACAGAAAGGCCCTCGCCGGCCCCGGGGCTCGAACCCAGGACCTTCTTGCTGTGAGGCGACAGCGCTAACCACTACACCACCGTGCCGCCCGCTTCCCAATATGATGTTGCCTTTTCTTAAGTATTACCCAGATTGTAGGGTTTTTACATTATTATTGTTCTGACTTTGTAAATATTGCTGAATTCTTAAACCTGCAATGACTACTAGTTCTTCTTCCAGCTGCTCCCATTAGGAGTCACCACAGCAGATCATCATGATCTACATATTTGATTTGGCATAGGCTTTTACACCAGCTGCCCTTCCTGATGCAACCCTCCCCAGTCTATCCACCAAGTACACACTGGCTTGTGCAACCCCAGTGGCTGAGTATTTTACACAATCTGCATGTCTCTGGATTGCGGGGGAAACCAGAGCACCCAGAGGAAACCCACAAAGACATGGAGAACATCCAAACTCCACACATAAAGCCCCCCGTTGGTCATGAGATTCGAACCCAGAACCTTCTTCTTGTAAGGAGACAGTGCTAACCACTGTACCACCATACAACCCTTAATACTGCATTTACTGACCATCATTAAAAAGGCAGACTACTGTTTAAAAATCTTTCAGGCTGTATTTGGGGAAGCCATGGCCTAATGGTTGGAGAAGCAGCTTTAGGAATAAAAGGTCACTGGTTTAATTCCCTAGACCAGCAGGAATAGCTGAAGTGCCCTTGAGCAAGGTACAGAACCCTCAACTGCTCCTCAGACTGCTCTGGGTGTGTTGTACATCCCTCTGGATAAGAGCATCTGCTAAATGGCATTGATGTAATGTAATGTATTCGTCATGGGTGGATTTTTTGTATCTTTATTTACCTTTAATCCAATCAAAACTCCGTTGAAGGTGGTACCTTCAAGTTTATACCTTTTGCCTCAAAAGGCACGTCATTTACCTTTAATGCTTTACTCTAAAAACATGACATCATGGTCCATTTATGCTTCTTAAGTGATTTTTCATGGCCGACTATACCCACATTTCAAGGTGAATTTCCAAGATATGTATTAAAGACTGCAAGTTTATTTATGGAGGCAAGTTTCATACACAAGCAATTCAAAGTGTTTTGCATAGATAACTAAAAGGAAAATAAGACCGTGTGGATCGGAGAGGGCTGAGTGGTTTCTGTTCTTTAAGTAGATCTGAGATTTGTATCTCAAGTGAGTGAGTCATTTATACAGAAGAAGAACAGCAGCACGGTGGTGTAGTGGTTCGCACTGTCACCTCACAGCAAGCAGGCTCTGGGTTCGAGCCCAGTGGCCGACGGGGGCCTTTCTGTGTGGAGTTTGCATGTTCTCCCCGTGGGTTTCCTCTGGGTGCTCTGGTTTCCCTCACAGTCCAAAGACATGCAGTTAAGGTTAACATGGGAGAGCCATGGACTGAAGTGCCCAAGAGTGGCGGCGTGCACGTACACAGTGGCTTTGCTCTCCCATGACAAACTAAATTTCGTTGTACATTTGTGTAGTGATCATAAAGGCATTCTTCTTCTGTATATATGTTTCATAAATACTTTCAGTCGGTAAATCGGACATTGAGGTGGGACAGACCTGAACATGGTACACACGGTATAGAACCCCAAGCTGAAGCTCGGTACCAAATATCAAGCAGATATGATTTGTAGTTGCTGAGAAAAGTGTTAGGAAAATTTTGTAAATCCATCCTATGTTTCGTAAATACATGGTCGCTAAACAAGAAGTTGATGTGCGACAGACCTGAAAACAGTACGCACGATATAGAACCCCAAGCTGAAGTTTGGTACCAAATGGCTATGATTTGTGGTTGCTGAGAAAAAGGGTGTTTCGGACAGACGGAGATACTGACGGACAGGTAAACCAGTATACCCCTGCTCCAAAGGGGGGGGGGGAACCCCATGCATCCATGATACAACAACGAGGAAAAGCATTGTGGTACCTTTCCTTCTACATGTTTCTCACTGAGATGTTTGATCCCCCCCCACCCTAGTCGTTTTTTTGCTGTTCAGCAGAAGATGGCAGCATTACCAAATTCTCCCCAACTTTGTTTTATTTCACATCCAGTAAACCCAGTGATGACTCTGGGTATTTCCTAAAACGTCCTTGAAAACAGAGCCGAGTCAGCTCTAATCCAGCACACCTGCCCCAAATAATTAGGTCTGATTAACCAGATTAGTGTGTGGTGTGGCTGAAATATGTCTTCCTGCCTCAACCACAACAATATCTATAGATACATCCATTAAAACGACCAACTCCTCTGTACCAACACCTACAAACCCAATGACTCAAACCCACACAATCAGAGGAGACAATGAGAAATTACTGCAGTTGCAAATTATTTTGCACCCCTTCTGGGCTTGTTTCTGATCTACAGATACACCCTTTTCCATACTCGTGTGCTTGCACACGCCCACACCAAAAACAGGTGAGGCAAAGGGAGGGGGTAACCTGTATAGACACGTCCCACAAGGGGCGGGTTTGACACAACACACACTCTTTTTAACCTAGAAGGATGATTGGTTGTGCACACACACACTGAAGGTTACTCTGGATTTCTCAGGTAAGGTTGATTTTCTATAAAGCTTTCGCTCACTAGTTTCCTCTCTTTCCTTCTCCCTGAGCTGTTGGTCAGAAAGTGCAAGCAATCTTAACAGGTTCAGCCATGCATTACTGCAGGCAAAGTAACACAGTCAGGATTCCTCAGCGTGTGTGTGGGTTACTCAGACAATCTTCTTATAAGATCTAAGTATAATCACGTCTAGTGTATGTACTGGATATCCGAATTCAGCACTCCCTCAGGTGATGGTACAAACATGCACCCACATCACAGCGACAAGGAAAACTACCTTTAATTTGGTACCTTTCTGTCTGAGTTCTAATTTGCATTTGGTGACTTGACTATTTGATTTTTTTTTTTTTTTTAAATAGCTTGTGTGACACAATGTACAGCTTCCTGTGCACTCCGATAGATAGACAGATAGATAAGCAAGGCAAGTTTATTTATATAGCACACTTCATACACAGCGGCAGTTCAATGTGCTTTACAGAGGTAAAAGCAAAACAGTAAACAATAGAAAATAAAATTACATAAAATAAAGGGGGAAGAAGAGAGAGAAAAATAAGAATTAAACAATAGTAGAAATAAAATGAAGTAAAAGTTCAGTAAAAAAAAACAGCAGAATAAAATAGAATAAAAGTAAAGTTTAAAACATGCAGAGACTGTAAAAGTTAAGTAAAGTTTAAAACGTAAAGATGACGATATTTATCAGTTAACAGAAAGCATCTGAGAACAGCTTGGTCTTTAATCTAGATTTGAAGCTGCCAACAGCAGGAGCATAGATAGATAAATAGATTTTTTTTTCCCCCCCCCATAATCCTGATATTGATACTGGAATAAATTGTCCTGATTCACATTATCTGCACTTTTGTACCACAAGTAACAAACAGTAAAGTTAGAAATTTGAGCTTAATTATTTTGTCCTAAATTTTTTTTCTTCTCACGTAGACGTTCAATAAAGAGAACATGAAACTTTAATGCACGTTTAACTTTAGTGCACGTTAAACGTGCACTACTGATTTTTGCTGGTACTTGCATCATTTCATTATTTGATGTATTTGTACTCTAATTCACAATACTTTTTTCTACAAACAGAACACGTGATCGTTTATACTATTACCAATAAAGCACTTTCTAGTCAGAGCTCAAAATCAGTATTTTGACTTTTTTTTAAAAAATAAAACAATCTACAGTAACTTAAGATACTTCAAATCAAGTCTAAGACACAGATTGTAATCATGATGTAAAAACCTCTATAATGCTGGCATTCATAATGTTTAAATGTCAACGTGTGTCTCAGGACGGAGACGGTTCAGTTTTGTGCCAAATCTTTTACTTTAACATCTCATTTTGAAAGAACTAGACTTAGCTGCTCACATCATCTATCTATCTCTCTCTCTCACACACGAAGAGAAGAAAAATCTGGCACACAAAAAGGTGAATACTGTAATCCCTGTAAATACCATTTGCTGGTATTTACAGGTCAGATGCCATGATAAGATCTCAAAAATCACCACAATTCTCAGACATTTCTACGATATGCAGCATGTAGTTTAAACAATGTTTAGGAATAATTTTCCAGCAATACAGTGGAGTAGTGTAGCATTTATCTAAAGTGTTAACATTTTATTAAAAAATGCAAATTTATTTACAGATTAAGTACATTTTATCCAATCAGCTGCATGCAGGCAGTTTTTATTTAAAAAAAAAAAAATCATATCCACAATATCTTGACATGCAACTTCTCAATAGTATATTGTAATACCGTTCAGCCTTACTGACATTTTACTGCACCGTTTAGATGATTTAGAATTAATTTTAAGAAGAATATATTCCCAGCCCTCCTGGTTACATTTCCTGTAGTGGCCCAGTGTATGAAAACCTTAAATGAATGAATGATTTATTCTCTGTTTTGAACTGTGATCCTGATTCAAGTTCAGTCAAATAAAGAGTTTGTATAAGGTGCTCCTCTGAATAACACGACTGCAGTTTGTGTCAAACACACAAGGCTTGTAATGAGTGCACGGTTATTACAGAAGGCTTAATAAGATTATAACATGGCTGGACATGATCTGTATATCCAGACTCTCAGTACTGTGCAAAAGTAGTACAAGTGACGTATTGTCGTGGCTGCTTTCACCAAATGAACCTGTGTGATAATGGAAGAGATGGAGAGAGTGGACTTGAGAAATCAACAAACTTGCTGGAGAGGAAGAGATTATATGGATGCTTGCACCAAATGAAAGGGAATAAAGGAAGACTTTGAGCTCAATCTATGGATTTACAACCCCGATTCCAAAAAAGTTGGGACAAAGTACAAATTGTAAATAAAAACGGAATGCAATAATTTACAAATCTCAAAAACTGATATTGTATTCACAATAGAACATAGACAACATGTCAAATGTCGAAAGGGACACATTTTGAAATTTCATGTCAAATATTGGCTCATTTTAAATTTCATGACAGCAACACATCTCAAAGTTGGGACAGGGGCAATAAGAGGCTGGAAAAGTTAAAGGTACAAAAAAGGAACAGCTGGAGGACCAAATTGCAACTCATTGGGTCAATTGGCAATAGGTCATTAACATGACTGGGTATAAAAAGAGCATCTTGGAGTGGCAGCGGCTCTCAGAAGTAAAGATGGGAAGAGGATCACCAATCCCCCTAATTCTGCACCGACAAATAGTGGAGCAATATCAGAAAGGAGTTCGACAGTGTAAAATTGCAAAGAGTTTGAACATATCATCTACAGTGCATAATATCATCAAAAGATTCAGAGAATCAGGAAGAATCTCTGTGCGTAAGGGTCAAGGCCAGAAAACCATACTGGGTGCGCATGATCTTCGGGCCCTTAGACGGCACTGCATCACATACAGGCATGCTTCTGTATTGGAAATCACAAAATGGGCTCAGGAATATTTCCAGAGAACATTATCTGTGAACACAATTCACCGTGCCATCCGCCGTTGCCAGCTAAAACTCTATAGTTCAAAGAAGAAGCCGTATCTAAACATGATCCAGAAGCGCAGACGTCTTCTCTGGGCCAAGGCTCATTTAAAATGGACTGTGGCAAAGTGGAAAACTGTTCTGTGGTCAGACGAATCAAAATTTGAAGTTCTTTATGGAAATCAGGGACACCGTGTCATTCGGACTAAAGAGGAGAAGGACGACCCAAATTGTTATCAGCGCTCAGTTCAGAAGCCTGCATCTCTGATGGTATGGGGTTGCATTAGTGCGTGTGGCATGGGCAGCTTACACATCTGGAAAGACACCATCAATGCTGAAAGGTATATCCAGGTTCTAGAGCAACATATGCTCCCATCCAGACGACGTCCCTTTCAGGGAAGACCTTGCATTTTCCAACATGACAATGCCAAACCACATACTGCATCAATTACAGCATCATGGCTGCGTAGAAGAAGGGTCCGGGTACTGAACTGGCCAGCCTGCAGTCCAGATCTTTCACCCATAGAAAACATTTGGCGCATCATAAAACAGAAGATACGACAAAAAAGACCCAAGACAGTTGAGCAACTAGAATCCTACATTAGACAAGAATGGGTTAACATTCCTATCCCTAAACTTGAGCAACTTGTCTCCTCAGTCCCCAGACGTTTACAGACTGTTGTAAAGAGAAAAGGGGATGTCTCACAGTGGGAAACATGGCCTTGTCCCAACTTTTTTGAGATGTGTTGTTGTCATGAAATTTAAAATCACCTAATTTTTCTCTTTAAATGACATTTTCTCAGTTTAAACATTTGATATGTCATCTATGTTCTATTCTGAATAAAATATGGAATTTTGAAACTTCCACATTGCATTCCGTTTTTATTTACAATTTGTCCCAACTTTTTTGGAATCGGGGTTGTATAGTGGGATAGACTGGAGGTAGTTGGATCATAATAATGGTGGAATTCCTGATAATGAAGATTTTTGTTATAAAATTAATAATGGTGGCAGTGATTTATTATAATAAATGTTTCTCATTGAAACCAACCTCCACAACTTGGAGATTTTGTCATTCAATTGTGATCCGAAAAGACAATACGGTCATTTATACGACTAATGCTACTACTATTCCTCCTAAAGCACTTTCCATTCAGAGTTAAAAATCAGTATTTTTAAATAAAGCAATCTACAGTAACTTAAGATACTTCAAATAAAGTCTAGGACACAAAGATTATAATATCACGATGTACCATAAAAACCTCTATAATGCTGCTGTTCTTAATACTTAAACAAATGTGTATGCCTCAGGATGGACAGTACTGTCAAAGTATTAGGTACCCTATGTTTTTTGTTTTTCATACAAATTTTGTTACAGATTTCTATTTTGACTTCTACATTATTGAGTCAAAATATTACAAAAACATGAGTTCCAAACATTTTTTTCCCCAGCACAAAATTATAATGTCGCAGAAAAAGAAGAAAAAAGTTTGCATGTAATCTAAGCAGCATACTCCATCAGAGCACTTTTCAGATGAAAAAAGAAAACATAATGATGAAGGCTACTGGGTTTTGGTGCAAAATGAAGAAGCGAGTGTGACAGTGTCCAGAAGAACTGGTTCTCCAAGATGCTCAGTAAAACCTACAGCTCATTTCCACATAAAACTGGACCTGAGATTACTGTGTGTGCGTGTTCTGTTTTTTAAACCAAAGGGTCGTCTCACACCAAATATTGACTCTGTATATTGATTATGGCTTACTGATTAGTTTTATTTTTTTTTTAATGTTAAAACATTTAATTTCATTATTTTTGAAGGCACCTTTGCACTACATGTTTGTTTGTTTACATTTATTGCCATTTAAGCATCTATGGCTATTTCATGGCCAATACAGGTAATAAATATCACATAAAATTAAAACCAATAATGAAATAAATAAATAAATAAATACATCAAATACGTTTGTACACATCAATGCACTTCAAAAAGTTTAAAACCTTTAAAGGTGAAACCTTATTAAAAATATCTAGCATTGTGCTTTCTTTAAAAAACTTCTGCCTTTGTATTCTAAGAGCAGGGCAAGACAAAATGTGCTTAATTGATAAGAGATCACCACAAAGATCGCAAAGTGGAGGTTCACCTCCAGTTAACAGAAAACCATGTGTTAGTCTAGAGTGTCCAATTCTACCCCTTGTGTAGACAACTTGGTCATGTCTACATGAAAAAGATTGAATAGTCACTTGTTTCACATTAGTGCATATTTCTTTCAGCTTGTTGCCAACACAGTTAGTCCAATCGGCTTGCCATTTGTCACTTATGTAGGAAGAGAGAACAGGTCTGATATCAGAGACAGGGATTTGGCATTCAGAAATCTCTTCATTCAGGGCTCCTTTAGCAGCATTATCTGCTTTTTCATTACCAGTCAAACCCACATGGCCAGGGACCCAACAAAAAATAATGTCCATATTGATTTTAGTTAGGTATTCCACTTTTTCAAGTATGTTGACAATAAGAGGGTGGTCAGTCTTTAAGAACTCCAATGCCTGTAGGCATGATCTAGAATCTGTGCAAATCAAGGCTTTTTGCAGTTTGGACTCTTCAATGTATTCAAGACTTAAGAGCAAGGCTTGGGCTTCGGCTGTAAAAATTGAGCACAGATTTGGGATGCGTATTCCACACTGATTAGAGGCGACTACCATTGCTGAGGACACACAGGTATCAGTTTTTGAGCCATCAGTATAGATCGGAGTGTGCAAGGGGAAGCGCTGTCTTACATCAAGGAAGCAACTCTGGTACTCGTTTGGGTGTGTGTTAGATTTCTTTCTGTGACTCAGGTCCTGTACAATTACAGGTTTTCTCAAGGTCCAAGGGGGAATGGAACAAAGGGAAGAGGATGTTAGTCCATCCAAATCAACATTCAGATCCTGAAGGAAAGGTTTAATTCTTAATCCGAAAGGTCTGATAGACCGCGGTCTGGCTTCATAAAAGTCCAAATACTGTGGCTGAAAGACAGTGGGGTATGCCGGGTTATCTCTGTTCCCTTTGATTTTGACTGCATATTGAAGTGCAAGTTTCAAGCGTCGCAATTTAAGGGATGGTTCTCTTGCTTCTACATAAAGACTCTGCACTGGAGAGGTTCTAAAGGCCCCTAGGACCAGTCTTAAACCTTGGTGGTGAACAGTATCCAGCATCGTAATGTAAGATTGTCTTGCTGATCCATAGACAATACTGCCATAATCCAAACGGGATCTCACAAGTGCTCTATACAGGCGTAGCAGTATAGTCCACTCTGCCCCCCACTTTGTCTTTGCCAGTACCTTTAAAATGTCCAAAGATTTAAAACGTCTCTTTTTAAGAGTCTTTATATGTGGAATAAAGGATAGTTTATTGTCAAGTATCAGACCAAGGAATTTAACCTCTTTCACAACTTGGATTGTGGCACCTTCCATATACAGCAATGGGTCATGATGTAAAGCTCGAAGTTGGCAAAAATGAGTGCAAACAGTCTTGGACTTAGAGAATTTGAAGCCATTTTCAATGGACCAATTGCTGATTTTATTTATGCACAGCTGGAGTTGCCTTTCGATTATACTCATGTATTTTCCTCTATAGCAAATACAGAGGTCATCAACATACAGGCTGCAAAAAAGATTTGGGTTGATTTCCTTCACAATACTATTGATTTTAATACTGAAGAGAGTGACTGAAAGGATGCTTCCCTGGGGAACTCCTTGTTCTTGCAAGTGTGGTGTTGAGAAAGTTGTACCCAATTGAACTTGAAAAAATCTATTAGACAAAAAATGAGAGATAAAAATGGGCAGACGACCTCTGAACCCCATGTAATACAAGTCCCTTAAAATGCCATATTTCCAAGTAGTATCGTATGCCTTTTCAAGGTCAAAAAACACTGCTATAACATGTTCCTTTTTGACAAATCCATCCTGTATATAGGCCTCCAATCTAATAAGATGGTCCATGGTGCTCTTTCCTTGCCTGAAGCCACATTGAAATGCACTCAAATGTCGTTCTGACTCGATCATCCACACAAGTCTTTTATTCACCATTCTTTCCATAGTTTTGCATAGGCAGCTTGTTAATGCAATAGGACGGTAATTGGTGGGATCAGTATGATCTTTGCCGGGTTTTGGAATGGGAATCACAAATGCTGTCTTCCAGGACTCAGGTATTGTTCCTGATTCCCAAATCACATTAAATATTGCGAGGAGATGAAATAGCACAATGGACGGTAAGTGTTTCAAGAATTGATAGTGAATCATATCAGGGCCCACTGCAGTGTCATGACAGTTTCTTATGGCGCATAGGAGTTCATCCATAGAGAATGGCTGGTTGTATGGTTCGGTGTTGTCTGATAAGAAATTCAGGGCTTTGGCCTCCTCCTTTCTGCGCATGGCTTGAAATTCAGGATTGCAGTTTTCCACAGAGGAATTCTTTTCAAATGTCTCTGCAAGTTTATCAGCAATGTCTTGCTTGGATGTCAAAAGACCTGTGTGACATTTTAGATGTTGAACTCTTGCAGTTCCCCCTTTAGTTTTCATCTTTCTGATAAAACTCCAGACTTTTTTTGAGGATGCATCCCTTGTAAGGCTTGAAACATACTGTCTCCAGCTTTGTGATTTTGCATCATTCATAGTTCTACGTGCTTGGGCTCGTGCAATTTTCAATCTGGTGAGATTTGCTGTTGTTGGGTGCTTGTTGAACACCCTCTCTGCCTTTTTCCGGGCATCAATGGCCTTTTTACAATCATTAAACCATGGGTTTGACCTGCGGTGGGGCTTTCCTGAAGTTTTTGGGACAGCTTCCTCTGCAATAGAGATCAACGTTTTAGTGAAGTGATCGACTGGATTGTCAATATCTTGGGGCACGTGACCCAGTAGGACATCACAACGGTAATGAAAGAGACTCCAGTTTGCTTTTTGAAGTTGCCACCTTGGAGGTCTGAACTGTGCATCTGTATCAGTTGATGACATGATCAGGGGGAAATGATCACTCCCACATAAGTCATCCAGTGGTCGCCAGGAAAAGTCAAGAAAAAGGTCAGGATCACATGGATAGATCAATTGCTGAGTATGTGCCATGGCCTGGATGTAAATAGGTAAAAGATCCATCATTCCAGAGGCATAAGTCAGTTTTAGTAATGAAGTCCTCCATAGCCTTGCCTTTAGCATTTGAGGAGGTCCCTCCCCATGCAGGATTATGAGCATTAAAATCTCCTAAAAACATATATGGAGGAGGTAGTTGTGCCAATAAATTGTCCAGGTCCTGCAAGGTTACTGTGACATCCGGTGGAATATAGATTGAACACAAGGTAACTACCTTATGAAGTGTTAGTCGTACTGCAACTACTTGTAGATGGGTAGTGACTACAAGATGACTATGAATTATGTCATTTCGCACTAATATAGCTGCCCCACCAGAGGGACGCTGAACATTTGGACCATAAGCATTAAACGTTGAGTAATTCTTTAAAGTCATAGTGTGGCTTAGAGCTAGGTATATCTCTTGAAGGCAGAAGGCCAAAGGATTAAAAAGAGCAGCTAGTCGCTGCAGCTCAGAAAAATTGGCTTTAAAACCACGACAGTTCCATTGAATAATATGGTTGGTTATGGTCATGTGGGGAAGATTGGAACAGGACCTTTGCTCCTACTTTTGGGGGAGAAGCTCCGGCTGCGATGGGTTGAGGGTTCCTTCAGTTCCACATCCATAGAACTTCCATTCCTGACTTGACTCGATTTAGGTTGGGAAGAATTAGTAGTTGATTTCTTTTTTTCTTTTGACGGTTGGGATGATTCCAACATGGCCGAAGTTTGGCTGGCAGAAGACTGCGAGTTTTTGTTTTTACTGGAGGTTGAAGATTTATTTCCTCTGATCAATTGTGGTTTGTCCTTATACATCCAGGTGAAGTCTGTGACAGTCAATTTCCTTCATAGTGGGTTTTACAACAGAGGCAAAGGACTGCTGGAACTTGTATCCACAAAACCCTTCCACCTCCTTTCTTGCTTGTGGATAACTTATTTTCTTTGTAACCCTAATTCTTTGAATTTCTTTTTCTTTTATCCAGACTTGCACTACATGTAACTAAGACTTTTGCACAGGACTGTAATGTGAACTTGAAGGTGTTATATTCAGTTATAACTTGCACCATGGGACACGAGAGTTTTAATGTTCTTTACGAACCTCATTTAAATTCTGATTATGTGTGAGGTGACGTGTAATTTAAAAATCACATGCACAGCTTTTTGTGACGGTGATATTCTCGTAATAAATGTTATGACTGATTTTCTTTCTGGGTCAGCTTCATCACTATGAAACCGTGTGTTAGTCAAAGAGTTTCCAGGAGCTCAAGGCCAAAAGCTGAAAGCAAATACAAGAGCAAACAGTGCATCAAGAAAACCACTGTGGTGAGATCAGATGTAAACTAGGGGTGGGACATCACCCTGCTTCGTATCAGACATTTGTACCAAGCAATATGCAAGATAATGTATGCTATAGGTTTAAAAAGGGGAAGGAAAAAACTCAATGTCTAGGAAAATAACTGCAAAAGTCTTAGGCATGTGTAAAGAAATGCTAATGACCGAAAATGGATTCAAAAATAATGAAATTAAAAGCTTCAACATTAAAGAATTACTATAAACAGGAAGCAGTAACCCATAATCAGTATAACAAGGTCGATATTTGATGTGAGACGACTTTATAATAATAAGTAAGTCTCCGGTCCAGTGAGTGCAGTTTTATGCGGAAATGATCTGTAGGTTTTACTGAGCATCTTACAGAACCAGCCACAGTTCTTCTGGACACTCGCGTCTTCATTTTACACCAAAACCCAGTAGCCTTCATTATGTTTTCTTTTTTAACCTGAAAAAGTACTCTTTTACGGAATATGCTGCTCAGATTACATGCAAACTTTTTTTTTTTTTTTCTGCAACATTTAATTTTGTGTTTGGGGGGGGGGGACATTTGGAACTCAAATTTTTTTTGTACTGACTCGATAATGTAGAAATCATAAAATAGAAGTCTATGAAATGGGGGGCTAAGACTTTTACACAGTACTGTATATCAATGGAAAAGCAGCAGTGTGACTTTTATACAGTGCAGGAGAAAACACAGGATTTATCCCTGTGCAAAAAACCTGAAGGGTGCAGAGAATTGTGTGCAAATAAATAAATAAAAGCATCACCCAGCCTTAATGCAAACTACATACGAGTGTATTTGCATGACGTATTACAAGATGTAAATCCAAGGATTTTATTTTCACATCACTGTGTAAATGAATGTACTGTAACTTCGTCACTTCCTTCCTTCTTGTCCTTTTTGATGTAAATCCAAAGCAGAAACTGCTTGATAGATTTCCTTATTCACAGCTCCTGTTTCAGCACAAGAATCATACATTAACAGTCGTGCAATAAACACAAGACTGTCATACAGCAATAAACTGTAAATGGTACTTCTGATTTTACAGCGTCGCAGTTAAACACGCGCTCACTCCCATGGAGAGCAAATCTGATCTTTAGAAAATGACAATCTTGACTGTATCCGTTTTGTCTTTGCCTAGAACAATTATTACACTGTACAAATGCTACAACCCCGATTCCAAAAAAGTTGGGACAAAGTACAAATTGTAAATAAAAACGGAATGCAATAATTTACAAATCTCAAACTGATATTGTATTCACAATAGAACATAGACAACATATCAACTATCGAAAGTGAGACATTTTGAAATTTCATGCCAAATATTGGCTCATTTGAAATTTCATGACAGCAACACATCTCAAAGTTGGGACAGGGGCAATAAGAGGCTGGAAAAGTTAAAGGTACAAAAAAGGAACAGCTGGAGGACCAAATTGCAACTCATTAGGTCAATTGGCAATAGGTCATTAACATGACTGGGTATAAAAAGAGCATCTTGGAGTGGCAGCGGCTCTCAGAAGTAAAGATGGGAAGAGGATCACCAATCCCCCTAATTCTGCACCGACAAATAGTGGAGCAATATCAGAAAGGAGTTCGACAGTGTACAATTGCAGAGTTTGAACATATCATCTACAGTGCATAATATCATCAAAAGATTCAGAGAATCTGGAAGAATCTCTGTGCGTAAGGGTCAAGGCCGGAAAACCATACTGGGTGCCCGTGATCTTCGAGCCCTTAGACGGCACTGCATCACATACAGGCATGCTTCTGTACTGGAAATCACAAAATGGGCTCAGGAATATTTCCAGAGAACATTATCTGTGAACACAATTCACCGTGCCAGCCGCCGTTGCCAGCTAAAACTCTATAGTTCAAAGAAGAAGCCGTATCTAAACATGATCCAGAAGCGCAGACGTCTTCTCTGGGCCAAGGCTCATTTAAAATGGACTGTGGCAAAGTGGAAAACTGTTCTGTGGTCAGACGAATCAAAATGTGAAGTTCTTTATGGAAATCAGGGACGCCGTGTCATTCGGACTAAAGAGGGGAAGGACGACCCAAGTTGTTATCAGCGCTCAGTTCAGAAGCCTGCATCTCTGATGGTATGGGGTTGCATTAGTGCGTGTGGCATGGGCAGCTTACACATCTGGAAAGACACCATCAATGCTGAAAGGTATATCCAGGTTCTAGAGCAACATATGCTCCCATCCAGACGACGTCTCTTTCAGGGAAGACCTTGCATTTTCCAACATGACAATGCCAAACCACATACTGCATCAATTACAGCATCATGGCTGCGTAGAAGAAGGGTCCGGGTACTGAACTGGCCAGCCTGCAGTCCAGATCTTTCACCCATAGAAAACATTTGGCGCATCATAAAACGGAAGATATGACAAAAAAGACCTAAGACAGTTGAGCAACTAGAATCCTACATTAGACAAGAATGGGTTAACATTCCTATCCCTAAACTTGAGCAACTTGTCTCCTCAGTCCCCAGACGTTTACAGACTGTTGTAAAGAGAAAAGGGGATGTCTCACAGTGGGAAACATGGCCTTGTCCCAACTTTTTTGAGATGTGTTGTCATGAAATTTAAAAATCACCTAATTTTTCTCTTTAAATGATATATTTTCTCAGTTTAAACATTTGACATGTCATCTATGTTCTATTCTGAATAAAATATGAAATTTTGAAACTCCCACATCATTGCATTCCATTTTTATTTACAATTTGTACTTTGTCCCAACTTTTTTGGAATCGGGGTTGTACATTTTCCACTAAGGTTTCTTTAACTGACTTCATTTAGCGCATTAGATAACATTTAACCAGACTGTCAAGGCCGTAGGAGCTCATCTGGCCTGCCACCAAAACCACCATGACGACCAAAACATCAAACAGAACTGAAATGTGACAGTGAGAGACAGACAGACAGACAGACAGACAGACAGACAGACAGGACCAACCTCCACAACAAACTGTTTACAACAAGATCAAAGGTCTGCATTTTGTTCCCCGAGGGAAGATCGACCCAAAACACCAATCCCAACTGAATTCACATGATAAATGAGAGGAGATATAGTTCTACTTAGAAGAAAGTTTGAGAAAATTAAGTTGGCCTAATGAGTAATTTGTTCACAAAAAATTGGCAATACAATGACCGAGTTTTGTGCAGAAGGTCGAGTTCTTTCAAATAAAATAATCAGAACTAAAATCCACTGAGAACTGAGGGAGGAGACGCGATTTAACTGAAAGTTGAAAACAAATTAACAGGAAAATCGACAACCAACCAACCAACCAAATTTTGTTCAAGATCGACCCAAAACATTGATCAGAACTGGAATCGGACGAGAAATGAGAAGATACAATTCTGAGGGGTCTGGAAAATTTGTTAACTTGGCCTAATTAGTAACTCGTTAGCAAAAAATTTAACAAAACCACCAAGTTTTATGCGGCATGATGAGTTCTTTCAAACAAAACAATTGGAACGGAAATCTGTCAGTTCTCCACGGGAGATGTGATTTAACTGAATTGTGGACGACGGACACTGCGCCATGGCAACAGCTCACCTTCTTCGGCCAGTGGGCCCATGTGTGATGGAGACGTGACACACTGCCAAGTTGTTACGGGAAGTTGTTGAAAAGAGTATTGAGACCACTGAGCTCTAGCGCCAGGCCATTTCCAGGAAATAAGTGTTTGGGTCATGGCAACAGCGTGTGTATGTCAGCCTCGGTTCGGAGGTTTCAGTTTCAAAAACTAAGGAGGTAAGAGTCGAATAACAAAAGTACAGACTTTTTTTTTTTTTTTTTCTTTTCTGATTTTTTTTTTTTTTAATTGTTCACTTTTGGATTATGCTTCATTTTTGTGGCTACTGCCTCTGTGTGTGTTTTTTTTTATATATATATATATATAAAATAAATATGCATTATATTTACTGTATGGACATGGGATCAGAATTTTATTTACAAGCAGTAGCCACATGTACCCATAGGATACCTTTTTTTTTTTTTTTTTTAAGAATTATCGCATTTTTCACAAATTGCTCCTGTCATTTTGACAGTTTTACATTCTAAGCGGAAATGATTGAACGTTTTGTATCAAGTTTTTATTTATCAAATTTGCAAAAAAAAAATTGTCAAAATACAACGAAATGTGAGTGGAATAACATTCTATCCAATCTCGTCGTCTATGGCTTCTAGATAACTCAGTGCTACGCGCCTCATCGTCTATCAGCTCATGTACGACTCCATTTCGTTGAATAACTTAATTGTAATGTAGTCTGTTAACAATAAACCTTTCTTACTAAGCAGCATACAACCAGTATAAACTGTTAAATGTAGTTCTGATTGAGTTGCAACTCGACATCCAAATGATCAAAAATGTACTTTTCCCAAAACTTTCTATTCCCAGATATCAAATGTACACCAGCGTAATCTATCCTGCCATTAAAATGTAATACTCAGCAGGGCCTTGTAGACGTCACTCAAAGCATAAAGGTCACGCTGAGCTGCACTGCAACATCAGTGTTTTTGCAGATTTACATCATTCAGCAATGTTTATGCATAAACAGCGGATTTTTACCTGCTAGTCTCATTTCCTTCCATCACTTTTCCTCTTCACATGGACTGACATGTCACAACTGGACCATAACATTTTCTATACCAGCAGCTCTGGCAATCTCACAGCTACAAATCCCAGGTCGTTTGAATACATTATTGTTTCCATAGTAGCAGCTCATTCACAGGGATGGGTACGAATGACGCTCCACATACAGTGGTGCTTGAAAGTTTGTGAACCCTTTAGAATTTGTTGCTGCATAAATATGACCTAAAACATCATCAGATTTTCACACAAGTCCTAAAAGTAGATAAAGAGAACCCAGTTAAACAAATGAGACAAAAATATTATACTTGGTCATTTATTTATTGAGGAAAATGATCCAATATTGCATATCTGTGAGTGGCAAAAGTACGTGAACCTCTGCTTTCAGTATCTGGTGTGACCCCCTTGTGCAGCAATAACTGCAACTAAACGTTTGCGGTAACTGTTGATCAGTCCTGCACACCGGCTTGGAGGAATTTTAGCCCGTTCCTCCGTACAGAACAGCTTCAACTCTGGGATGTTGGTGGGTTTCCTCACATGAACTGCTCACTTCAGGTCCTTCCACAACATTTCCATTGGATTAAGGTCAGGACTGACTTGGCCATTCCAAAACATTACCTTTATTCTTCTTTAACCATTCTTTGGTAGAACGACTTGTGTGCTTAGGGTCGTTTGTCTTGCTGCATGACCCACCTTCTCTTGAGATTCAGAGACTGTCCACACGGCAACGGATTCAGGTGAATCTGATAAAATTGTTTATCGTTTTGGCCTGGCGTCCACACGGCACTGGTGTTTTGGGTGCCCCAAAACGATATTTTTTTTTTGAGAACGGGTTCCAGAGTGGAAAAATCTGGCAACGGCGCCATTGCGAAGTCGTCTGGATGAGTAGAACGGATTTGTTTACGATGACGTCACAACCACATGACTAGAACAAGCAGCACTCTCGCTGTTTTGTATGACCCACTGCATTGCATTCACTTTTGTATACAGCTTTTCTTTTAAATAAACAAGTAACTGAACCATTTCTTGAATTTCTTTTTTTATTGGATAAGACTGCTTTTCAAAATGTTCACACACAATAAGAAAATTAAGTTATATAAAACTATGCACACTAATAAAACTAATTTGTACACACAGAAGGCACGATTTCCTCGCGTAGTCACAGCCATCTTGTTGTTGTGTGTTCCTGTGAGTGCTTCACGCCGGGTAGAAGAAGGGGTTTATGCACATGCGTCCTACTTCTTCTATTGTTCTGGTGTCTCCGATGGGACCGTCTTACAGCGCACATAGAGGTGTGGCATGTGTATTGCATCATTTTCAGCAAGCGTTGCATTGCCATACGAACCTGATATTTTACTGATCCGTTGCCTATGTGGACACGATATTTTTTTTAATAAAGTCTCGTTGCCATGTGGATGTAGCCTCAGTTCATGGACCGATGTCCTGACATTTTCCTTTAGAATTTGCTGGTATAATTCAGAATTCATTGTTCCATCAATGACGGCAAGCCGTCCTGGCCCAGATGCAGCAAAACAGGCCAAAACCATGATACTACCACCACCAGGTTTCACAGATGGGATAAGGTTCTTATGCTGGAATGCAGTGTTTTCCTTTCTCCAAACATAACGCTTCTCATTTAAGCCAAAAAGTTCTATTTTGGTCTTATCCATCCACAAAACATTTTTCCAATAGCCTTCTGGCTTGTCCACGTGATCTTTAACAAACTGCAGACGAGCAGCAATGTTCTTTTTGAAGAGCAGTGGCTTTCTCCTTGCAACCCTGCCATGCACACCATTATTGTTCAGTGTTCTCCTGATGGTGGACTCATGAACATTAGCCAATGTGAGAGAGGCCTTCAGTTGCTTAAAAGTTACCCTGGGGTCCTTTTGTGACCTCGCCGACTATTACACACCTTGCTCTTGGAGTGATCTTTGTTGGTCGACCACTCCTGGGGAGGGTAACAATGGTCTTGAATTTCCTCCATTTGTACACAGTCTGTCTGACTGTGGATTGGTGGAGTCCAAACTCTTTAGAGATGGTTTTGTAACCTTTTCCAGTCTGATGAGCATCAACAACGCTTTTTCTGAGGTCCTCAGAAATCTCCTTTGTTCATGCCATGATATACTTCCACAAACATGTTGTGAAGCTCAGACTTTGATAGATCCCTGTTCTTTAAATAAAACAGGGTGCCCACTCACACCTGATTGTCATCCCATTGATTGAAAACACCTGACTCTAATTTCACCTTCAAATTAACTGCTAATCCTAGAGGTTCACATACTTTTGCCACTCACAGATATGTAATATTGGATCATTTTCCTCAATAAATAAATGACCAAGTATAATAATTTTGTCTCATTTGTTTAACTGGGTTCTCTTTATCTACTTTTAGGACTTGTGTGAAAATCTGATGTTTTAGGTCATATTTATGCAGAAATATAAAGGGTTCACAAACTTTCAAGCACCACTATAAACGGATTAAGAAATGAAATATGGTGACGTCTCCTTCCAGGAAACATTCATTTAACGTTTATGGAAGGAGTCTCCAGTGTCAGCGCTTTAACAGTCCGAGATAAAGCTGGAAGATTTCCCAGATCTTCAGTACAGAGGAGTTGTGGTTTCTTGGTAACATGACAAACTGTGGGTTCCCCCCACTCCTCTTATTAACTTTGAGAGGATTTAAAAAAAAAAAAGCTGGTGAGGGGACGTTGTTTATCGCTGCTATAAAGTAACTCGTTTCCCCAGACATTCCATAACTTCAAATAAAAGAGACACGCGATACTGAGGTCACTGATGAGAGGAACCAAACACCTCAGGATGTGCTGTTAGAGGAAAACTTCAGGGTCATGACCTTTAACTCTGCTTCCCTGTTGTTGATTATTTTCCTTTTCCAGCACAACTCTTAAGTGTTTTATTCCTTACTACATCTTTAATATAACAAATGTCTTTATTTCTCTGGAATTAAATTACAAAAAGTGGGCGAAGAGGAAGCATGGCACTTTCATTCAGTTGAATGTGCAGCTCGTTACGACTGCATTAAGTAATATTACTTGGTAGGAATGTTGGGTGTTGATCTGAATGTCTACTGTAGCTGCAAAACAGGTCTGGGTTAAACAAATGAAATGAAAATCTGTAGTCACCTTGGAGCTGTTATTTGGGAGAGAATCCAATGCAAGGTACAGTACTGGGTGTGGGAGAAAAGTCATCACGTCAAGACATTTCTATAACAGACTTTTTTTTTTTCCCCTCTACAAGCTTAAACTTTCCTTTGTTAAGGAAAAACACAATCCAAATATAAAGGTATTACATTAAATACAACTTAAACATTTACAAGGATTGAAGCTACAACAAACAAGGCATGACCAGAGATTGCAGAGAGTACATGTGTTCTTTACTTAAGTAGAAGTACAGATACTTGTGAAAAATTCAAGATAAGTGGCCCTTTGAAGGACATTTCAACCAGCTGTTTCTGTGCAAAGCTACTGAACCTCATGTAATAATTATAATAAATATCTACTGATCTACACTCACCGGCCACTTTAATAGGAATTTTTAAATGGGTTGATTCTAAGATTCCTGTTGGCTGCAGGACTGGAACCCAATGTGTTGTCCTTTCTGCTGTTGCATGCTGAGATGCTTTTCTGCTCACCATGGTTGTAAAGAGTGATGCGTTGCCAATTTGGCCATTTTCCTCTGGCTTCTCTCATCAACAAGGCATTTGTTTCCACCCACAGAACTGTCACTCACTCGATGCTTTTCGCACCATTCTCATCTCATTATCTCTAGCCGCTTTATCCTGTTCTACAGGGTCGCAGGCGAGCTGGAGCCTATCCCAGCTGACTACGGGCGAAAGGCGGGGTTCACCCTGGACAAGTCGCCAGGTCATCACAGGGCTGACACATAGACACAGACAACCATTCACACTCACATTCACACCTACGGTCAATTTAGAGTCACCAGTTAACCTAACCTGCATGTCTTTGGACTGTGGGGGAAACCGGAGCACCCGGAGGAAACCCACGCGGACACGGGGAGAACATGCAAACTCCGCACAGAAAGGCCCTCGCCGGCCACGGGGCTCGAACCCGGACCTTCTTGCTGTGAGGCGACAGCGCTAACCACTAGACCACCGTGCCGCCCTTTTCGCGCCATCCTGTCTGTGTAAACTCTAGAGCAGCCTTTCTCAACCGGGGTGCCGTCAAAAAATTATATATTCTAACATTGAAATAAATAAAATGAATTAAAATTCCAAAAAACGATAGTTACACTAATGCAGATCATCGCTGCCTCATGCATCATCAAAATTTGTCTCACGGCCCCCTTTCCCATGTCACTGCCAGGGTCAGTGTGACTGCGTATATTTTATATGGGGGTGCCTTGAGAATTTGCATACTTCTGAAGGGTGCCGTGACTGAAAAAAGGTTGAGAAACGCTGCTCTAGAGACTCTTGTGATCAGCAGTCTCTGAAATACTCAAACCAGCAGTCCATCTGGCTCAAACCATCACCCATGCTACAGTGAAAGAAAGTCACACAAAAATTGAGATCACAATTTTTTTTCCCCATTCTGATGTTTGAACAGGGCAGCACGGTGGTGTAGTGGTTAGCGCTGTCGCCTCACAGCAAGAAGGTCCGGGTTCGAGCCCCGTGGCCGGCGAGGGCCTTTCTGTGCGGAGTTTGCATGTTCTCCCCGTGTCCGCGTGGGTTTCCTCCGGGTGCTCCGGTTTCCCCCACAGTCCAAAGACATGCAGGTTAGGTTAACTGGTGACTCTAAATTGACCGTAGGTGTGAATGTGAGTGTGAATGGTTGTCTGTGTGTCAGCCCTGTGATGACCTGGCGACTTGTCCAGGGTGAACCCCGCCTTTCGCCCGTAGTCAGCTGGGATAGGATCCAGCATGTACAGCATCATGCTCACCTTGACAACACAGCTGTATATGATAACTTGCAGCTATCTTTACCTGACTAACTGCTCCTTACACACTGGCTAATAACTTGTTTGAAGTGAAGAGCACGTCACATACAGCTAAAGTGCTGGGGATTTAACTCGAACAACGTGGTATGGTTCACACGCAAACTTTCAAGTGTACAAGTTCAAAGAAAACCCGGTCATCTGAGTTTACTGAATTTGAACGCAGCTCGTGTTTTGATTTCAGAGTCAGGGTTGCCAGATTGGGTTTGTGTAATTGGTGTTGTACTATTGTTCCATACGTTTAGATTGAAATCGGTCTTGAAATCAGCACAATGCTACAAAATGAAGAATTCCTCAGATGCATGAAAACTAAAGTCCTCCGATTTGAAAATGTAAGGTGTAGCAAGTACAAATGTGTTAAATGTAGGCAGTAAAAGTAGAGGGGCGGCATGGTGGTGTAGTGGTTAGCGCTGTCGCCTCACAGCAAGAAGATCCTGGGTTCGAGCCCCGGGGCCGGCGAGGGCCTTTCTGTGCGGAGTTTGCATGTTCTCCCCGTGTCCGCGTGGGTTTCCTCCGGGTGCTCCGGTTTCCCCCACAGTCCAAAGACATGCAGGTTAGGTTAACTGGTGACTCTAAATTGAGCGTAGGTGTGAATGTGAGTGTGAATGGTTGTCTGTGTCTATGTGTCAGCCCTGTGATGACCTGGCGACTTGTCCAGGGTGTACCCCGCCTTTCGCCCGTAGTCAGCTGGGATAGGCTCCAGCTTGCCTGCGACCCTGTAGAAGGATAAAGCGGCTAGAGATGATGAGATGAGTAAAAGTAGAGATACTTAAACTTTACAGTACCGTAACCAAGCGTTTGTACTTCATTGCATCCCGCCTGTGGACACGACCAGACTTTTGTGTAGCTCAGTATCGAAAAATACCCACATGGTTCCAGTACTAACAGTACTGGATTCTCTTGGGACAGATGTACATGAGAGAAATTAAAGCTTAGCCTTTACAACAAGGATTAAAAATGGGTGGCACAGTGGTCATCACTGCCGCCTCACAGGAACAGGGTTCTGGGTTTGAACCCTACGGCTGACGGGGCCTTTCAGTATGGAGTTTGCATGTTCTCCCCGTGTCTGCGTGGGTTTCATCCGGGTGCTCCGGTTTCCCCCACAGTCCAAAGACATGCAGATTGGGTTCCACAAGACAGTGCATACTTTGTGCTGGTCCTAAGCCTGGATAGATGGGAGAGGGTTGCGCAGGAAGGGCATCTGGTGTCCAGATCAAATATGTGGAACAGATCTGCTGAACGATCAGGAGCAGCCGGAAGATGATTTACAGCAAGGATTCAAAATCTTTGGCATACATAGTGCGCTGCATATACAGCTATGGAAAAAATTGAGACCACCAATGGTGACCACAGCATACGGTTTTGCGCGTCTGTGCGAGAAACGGAGATGCTCGTTTGTGTGCTTATGAGGCAATCAATGGGGTCGCGTTAATCTATTTAGTAGTTGTAGATTTTTGCGTGATTAAAAATCATGTCCTTGTCTGCGTAGTGTCCATACATGCAACACCAAATCCCACAATTCCTAGCAAACCGTCCTGGTTTCCTCTGTGACTCGTGGCAGTGTTGGGCAGGAACTTTGCTATAAGTAACCATTGTTAAACTAGTAATGTTTTTAGCTCATCTGGCCGACAGGTGATGAGTTTATGCCATCATGTGGTGTTGTCCAGCGTCGTCCACATTTCACAAAAATTGCTTCTTCTCTCTCAATCCTTCACCGATTTTCTTTTTGGCAGGAAGGTAGGTCTGCCTGGGGTGCATAAGATGTCTACCCAAATTTGCATAATTGCAATTAATCATGAAGATATGGAGTAATTAATCCCTAATGAGCAGTTTCCACACACAATCGCTGCTTCTCCCTCAATTCACTGATTTTGATTCTTTCTAGCATGAAGGTAGGGGCACCTAGGGTGCATAGAACTTCTACCCAGATTTGCTTCATTACAATTATTAATGAAGTTATGGACTAATAAGCAGCCCCGTCCCCCCCAAAAAAAGGCACTTAGTCAGTTCTTCACCGTTTTAGGTTCTTTCTGGAAAATAGGTCGGAATATTGCTTTTATATATATTTATTGTGCACGGTGGCCCACTTTAGATCGTTCCTTCTGGACTGGACGGGGCTGGAGTGAGCTGCGCAGTCACTGATGGTCTTGTTCAGGAGTGTGGTGGTAACGTTGCTGTTTTCTGAATCAACCAGCTTTTCAGTAGTGAAGCTCTTCAAGTACAGCTATGTTTTCCAGATGATTTCTGAAGCTCAGGCACAACAGCTCTTCATGCTGCGGTCTAAATAAACCTAAAGGCCGAAGTATTTTTATTGTAATTTGTGTCTGTGTGGAATTGCGCGTGTTGACTGATTTGTACATGTTGAAGGCCAAGGCGATGTGCAGCTAGAGAAGCTTTTCTGTATGATGATGTAAACACACACAGCAAACTATGCAAACACGCACACAAAGATGAACGTTCACCCACTATTGACAGCTGTTTTGTGTTATATGGATCACCTTTTTTGGCCAAACTAGTTTTGGAGCAGTGAGTTATGATCACAGGTTCCTGTTTAATATCCAACTAAACTTTTTTTTTTTTTCCTTTTAACCTCAGTATCTAATCGACTGACTGTTATACTGATCACTCAGATGATCGACTTTTAATTAAAATCATTTAAAAAATGGTGTGTATAGTAAGCGCCCTTTGCCATGTTGGTATAGCTCAGCTTGCCACACCTGAGCTGTCGTTAAGCTTCAGTTAATACAGTATAAAGCAACCTCGACACTTTCTCAGTAGCTTTCCAACACTGACTTGGATGATGAGAAAATGAAGCGGTATTTTGGTGCTAAACAAAACCCCAAATGAGCTCCCGAGGAAGAAACTCCAGAAGAACCACCAAATGAAAATAAGGGTGAAACAGGGAAGGTTACAGATATGCCTGAAAACCTTTTGTGGTTAAGGTTTGGATTTTGCCCTGTATGCAACATTTCATATCCTTTGCCAGTCTCTCTCTCACACACACACACACACACACACACACACACACACCTGTTTAAATGATAGACATTTTATACTCCTGCTACAAAACTCACCCTGTGTGGCACCAGTGCTGTGTGCAAAAACGATAAAGTTAATGTACAGCATTAATTGCACAACATAGCTGTGTATATAAACAAGTGTAAGCTACAGCTATTAGACATCAAAGACTGCACACAGGAAATGCGGTTACATGAAAAACTGTACCATGTCCTTTCAGGCGCTCTGACACACATAAAAAAAAAACAACACACACACAACACTGTGGCACATGATTGAGTGGCGCCGCCAGGCGTATGGCCGTACGCACTAGGCGTACCTTGGGGAGAGATTTTTTTTTTTAAATTATAATTGTCACCTGAATGCTTTGGCAATGCAACATAATTTGAGAGAGAGAGAGAGAGAGAGAGAGAGAGAGAGACGTGTGTGTGCCGGCGCATTTGTGCGCTTCAGGAGTGGGCGGGGTGTGCGTGACCAAGAAAGCTCATTGGTCAATGCAGATATACTTTTCTTGCACCACTGAGATTCTCTCCAGTTTTGAGAAACGGAGACAGACAATCGTCAGCAGTCAGAGCTTGTGCGAGAATTTATTGAGAAGCGAGTCAAAAATGAGTAAACGAACCCTGAAACAAACGAGCTTGTTTCAGACTTTTACGAAAAAGTCCAAAAGCAGTGATCCAGGGGTGTCATCTGCTTGCCAGTCCTCTCCAGTATCAGCTAGTAACACGGCACCGGCAGCTTCCACTCCTCCGCAACCTATAGCAGCAGTGCGCTGCAGCTGGATGCGAGCTCAGTTCCTTTGAGGGAATTGCCTTCATCTACCTCTGAGTTTGAAACTAGCCATACATCCAGTGAATTTCATATAAGAACACCTACATCTCCCCATGTCCCTTACGATCAGAAGTAGATGGTTGCTCCACCTTGCTGACAAATGAGCCATCAGATAGCTTTACTAAGTCAGCCCGATATCACTGACATCAGATTTATCAGACATGGGTAAACTTCAGGGGCGGTTCTAGCATCTGATCTTTGGGGGTGCTTGGCCCCCAGAGCTGACAGAGGCACCTGGCTTGAATGACAGTGTTTCCACGTTTATTTCCACGTTAGTTCCTCATCGGCGTGGAATCCAGTTAAAAAAACCACCATGTCGTAGCAAGCACTCGCGCAGACAGGCAACCCAATCAGAGAGGACTCAAGGAGGAGAGGGATTTTACTGCTCATAGAGCTATATCACCTAACAGGTGAATTCAAGAACACACAGCACACTCCCGCGCACACATTCATTGCGCAGTGCGCAAGGGCACTTATTTCTGAAAATTACATCCAAAAGCAGTGTTTTTGAGGGTGCTGAGCTAGGGGGTGCTGAGCTCGTTTTTGGGGGTGCTTGAGCACCCCCAAAAATAAGCTAAACACGCCCCTGGTAAACTTCAACCAGATGCCTTAAAATGCGCACCGGACTCTGTAAAGCGCAATGTCCTACAGAACCGCTTCAAACCAGACAGAGGGTGGGTGGGTGGCTCCTTCTACTCTGATTTTCGGTAAACTCAGAAAAATACCCGAGGAGTTTTTCAACGAGTCTAATAATGTACCCCACGTTGCGCTACAGTGTGTGTCAGGATAGCCTGTTCTGCGTTGCATGCATTCTGTTCTCGTCTGGTGATTTAATCCTTAGGACTAAACCACTCCGAGACTGGAGCAATGCCAAAAAAATCATCGCCAAACACATAGGCACACCAGAATGCCCAGTTGCGGGCTTCCGAATTTGTCCAAATATGTACAGGAAAAAAAAAAACCTTTCCATTTGTTCAGTATTGGACCGCTCCCATCAAGAGACAACAGAACGCAACAGGCATGGCATTCAGGCTATCATCGACTAATCGAGGCTGTAAAGAGTTTGTTTATTGTCGTGTGTAGTTCACATATGTTGTTCAAATATCAGCCTGTGTTCATGGAAGGCCATTGTTCAATTTCAAGTTAAAGTTCTATGGTTGTTTTGTGTATAAGCCTATAGATCGACTCTTCATAGACACTGCAGCACGCAAGCGTTGGTTTTTTTTGGGAGGGGGGGGATTACACCGCTAGTGCGGACCTTACAGCTCAACCCTGCAGGCGGCCCTGGCTAAGAAAGCAAACAGGTAGGTAATGCCTGAAATTTCTTAAAATAACCACCATCTTCCTGTCATGCACTTGCCTCACTTAATAAAAGCAGAGGACGGATTCGTAATTAAGGACCAATTTTCAATGAAGGTACTGCGCAGAGCAAGAAAAGTAGGCTTTTGTTTTCTGCCATATATACAGGAACAGTAATAACTTAACAATAGGCTCAAAAAATGTGACATCCAGGAGAAACGATGGCTCAGAAACCAACAGCTCAGGTTTCACACAGGTTTTATTTGTGGAATTTTAATACCAGTAGCAGTTTTATGCACATTCATGAATTCTTTTGTTCGTAACCACTGCTGAGTAACTCGAGTTGTTCCACACCAGGGCTTCAAATTTGTCCTTATTTTTGAAGCGCACCGCCATCCAATCTAACCTGACTCGACTTCAACAGGTCTTGGGGTGATTAATGCTTTTAGCTTCCTAAACAGGTTCTACTGGGAACAACTTCTGAACTTTAGAGGAACTTTTATACCTGGAGAATCTTTTAGGCCGTGTTGACGTTACATTAAATGTCATTTAGCAGACGCTGTTATCCAGAGCAATGTACAACCAACACACCCAGACAGGGGCGCAGATAGGATTTTTGAACTGGGGGGGACTGAGCTGTCAGCAAATACACTACCATTCAAAAGTTTGGCGTCACTTTGAAATGTGCTTATTTTTGAAAGAAAAGCACTGTTCTTTTCAATGAAGATCACTTTAAACTAATCAGAAATCCACTCTATACATTGCTAATGTGGTAAATGACTATTCTAGCTGCAAATGTCTGGTTTTTGGTGCAATATCTCCATAGGTGTATAGAGGCCCATTTCCAGCAACTCTCACTCCAGTGTTCTAATGGTACAATGTGTTTGCTCATTGCCTCAGAAGGCTAATGGATGATTAGAAAACCCTTGTACAATCATGTTAGCACAGCTGAAAACAGTTGAGCTCTTTAGAGAAGCTATAAAACTGACCTTCCTTTGAGCAGATTGAGTTTCTGGAGCATCACATTTGTGGGGTCGATTAAATGCTCAAAATGGCCAGAAAAATGTCTCGACTATATTTTCTATTCATTTTACAACTTATGGTGGGAAATAAAAGTGTGACTTTTCATGGAAAACACAAAATTGTCTGGGTGACCCCAAACTTTTGAACGGTAGTCTGTATACATGTTATTTCACCTCCCTCACTGCCATCACCAGGAACTACCTGCAGGCCAGGACAATAACATTATTTTAACATAGCCTATGGAAATCCAAAGTTTACACATTATCATCACGCACAGAAATTGCAAAACTAGTTTTAAAACCGCTAAGTTCCAACTGTTAAATATAGCGAGAGGCTGGGCTACGTGTGTGTGTGTGTGTGTGTGTGTGTGTGTGTAAAGTGTAAACCAGTGCATCCTGACTTTCTAACTATGCCTGTGTGTTGCGTGAGCGGCAGTCAGTCAACAACTCTTCGCAAAGTTTCCTTATGAAACACTATGCTCACTGAAATTATGGCAGGGAACGCCAGATTAAACATTAAAACTGCCTTCTGAGCACTGTATCTACAGGCTACCACCGAAAGAAGGAGGCTACCAGAAAGGCATCTCTACTCCGTATGATTTTACTTTCACTACAACATTACTTTGAACAGACTATCAAAAAATTGCAAGGTGGTATGATAAAGTAAGGCACAGTTTACTTAGTCTTTTTTTTTTTTTAAAAAAACAATGCAATTGTTTTCTGCCTTTTGGCACCCTTCATCATGCCGTGTTGGGGTCCTGAACTAAGAGGAGCTGTCCCCGATATGCCTATCAAACTTGTTGTGGGTAACCATAGCAACCAAGCTCGAGCTCGCAACCCGTGCAGTCTGCGCAGTTGCAACTATGTATGTACTGCTGTGCACCTCAATAAACCGAATGGTAATTAGTCTTTTTTTTTTTCATGAGGTTTGCCTTATGCAAAGAAAGACAGCATAGACGTTTTTTCCTCCCTATAAGTGGGGGGGACCAAATGAGGTGAATTTAAATCTGGGTGGGACGAATCCCACCCGTCCCCCCCTCTATCTGCGCCCGTGCACCCAGAGCAGTTGGGGGTTAGATGCCTTGCTCAGGGGCACTTCAGCCATTCCTGCTGGTCCAGGGAATCAAGCCCACAACCTTTTGGTCCCAAAGCTGCTTCTCTAACCACATTAGGCCATGGCTTCCCCAGGAGTACACTTGTTTTTAAAACGCATCTTGGGTGATTGGATCTCAAAACAACTGTTTACACCGTGTAGATCATTCATTCACATCCAAGGGATCCAACTGACTACTTTGGTCAGATTTTGCTCCTGCCACTAGAAAGTCAAAAGGCCCCACACAGTTATTACGTCAGTCTGTCCCCAGACAAAGGCCAGATTTGTTTAACACAGGCTTGCTAAGAAAACAAATGTTTTAAGAACTAATATACATGTGGGAAAATATGGAAATTAGGTATTTGTTTTCACTTGCGCCTGTATCTTGTGTCTCCTCCCCCCCCATACGACTGTGTCCTTCAACAGTCTGAAGAACCACCACATATGGGTGTGAAAGTCAGTTGTCCACATACTTCTAGCTCGTGTTTCTTGTTGGGAGGTTGACTAGACAGTGCTAGCGAGTCTTGTAGTTTATCAATACACTGCCTGTATAAGGCTGATTTATAGAGTTGTGTTAAAAAAAAAAAATAGTGCAGCAGATCATCAGTGATGAACTGATGAACCACTTATTAGTAGTCGTGATATTTCTGCATGGGAAATAATTTCCTTATTAGACATTGTAGTGTAATAGATAAACAGACCAAACTGTCATGACATGCATGATGCTTGTTCTGGGTAACTGCCTCATTCATTGAAACGGCCGAGTCCAAAATAATAGCAGTGTAGAGTTGAGAATGTACTCATTCATTCTGTGAAAAAAAAAAATGCATGTATCATTGTCCTTTATTAAGGAAGAAAGGAAGCAAATGTTTCTCAGAGTTATAAAATTTCCTTCTGAATTGCAAAGCAAAATGGGCCATTCCAAATGTTATTCGGAGGAACAACGTAATTCGATTTAAAAAGTTGATTGGAGAGGATAAAACGTATAAAGTGCAGCAAATGGCCGGATGCTCAGCGAAAATTCTCAAACGCTTTAAAATGGCAACAAAAACCCAGAAAACGTGGAAGCAACTCTTGTTAAAATAGATCGAAGAATAGTCAGAATGACAAAGATTCAGCCAAATATCACATCCAGAAAGATCAAAGATGATCTAAAATGGCCTGCAAGTACTGTTACGGTCAGACGTTTGATCGAAGCTCAGCCCTCAGCAAGAAGCATCATTATTGAAAAAAACGGCATGTGCAGAACCTGTTAAATCGCTGAGGAACACATTGATTGGCCCAAAGAGATGTGAAATAACATTCTACAGACTTTTGAGAGTAAAATTCCTCTTTTTGGGTCTTTTATATTCAGTCAGTCAGTGACCGTACATGAAACGACCCCCAGGTTCTGAATTCAAGCCACAAGTGGCACCAAAATCATGCTATGGAGATGTTTCATACTGCATTGTTGGAACCATTTATCATATCCCAGGGATCATGGATCAGCTTGAATACATAAATACTTGAAGAGCTTATGTTGCTGTATGCCGAAGAGGAAATGCCCCTGAAACGGGTGTTTTAACAAGACCACGACCCCAAACTCATGAAGCCAGTAACATCCCTGTTCCAGACAAAAAGGATTGACGTAATGGAGTGGCGGCTCAATCCCCTGACCTCAACCCCATCGAAATCCTGTGGGTGATGTTAAAAATGCAGTTTCTGAAGGAAAACCCAAAATTTTTACAGGAACTGCAGATCGCTGTTGGTTCATCCTGGGCTGAAATACCGGTTTATAGGCGCCAGATGTTGGTCGACTTGAAGCAACGCAGATGTACAGCAGTTTTCAAAAACGATAGTTCGGCAACCGGTTCAGTTTGAAGAGAAAAATGTGAAAACTGCTTAAAAAAAACAGATCAATATTCCTTTTCTTTGCTTCCTGTAACAGAAAAACAGACTTGATAAAACTTGTTAATGCGCCGATTTGGAATTTAATGTGTAATGTTTCTGCTACATTTGAAATATGGAAATAAAAGCTAAATTTAACGCACTATTTATTTGAACGCAACTGTATTGCATAGTGCTGGGTAATATCATGGCTTAGTATATGGAACGAGCGACTTCCGGTAAAACCGTGTGCTCTAATTGGTTCCTTGGTGGGCAGTATTTTCCTGTAATGCCCATGGGCGATTACAGACTTTCTCCAAGGGTGCCAGCTTTCAATGTTGCCAAAAAAAAAAAAAACTGGAAATCAAAATGGAATCAAAAACAGTCACCAAGTTATTCAAGAAATGAGCAACAAAGAGCATTCAGAAACCGCTAACAAATTCAGTTTTGAAACCGCCAGCCATTTATTCCGTGCTGTTTGTGTAACTACGCTACAAATATGATGTGACAGAAAGCAGTGTCACGCCTCGTTATAATGAGCATCTGTTTTAATCTTGAAAATAAAAAAAAGCCATATAATAAACTCCTCATTAACTCGCTTGCTCAGTCTTTACTGAGGTAAAGACCTCGTGCTCAGTTAATAAGTAGCCAAGAACAGCTTGACCTCCTTAACCAAGCATCACTGTCAGGTTTTGGTGCCTTTATAAAAAGTGACCGGGCGCTAAAACAGTTTGCAGGAATTGCCCAATTTCCTCAGCATTTTGTTCATGAAACACTTCAATTTTTATCCAGGCTGGGGGGGAAAAAAATCGTCCATGCAATAAAACCTCAATTACAGCTCATAATGCATATCCTGACTTTCAGTATTGTGATGGAATATTTCTTGCCATGTTACCCAACCCTGGTATATTGTTTACTTGAGGTTTCTGTTTCGAACTACATAAACTCTGGAATAACTTACACTTGAAACACCCTGAACTTTTCTTTTTCCTAATCGAGTGCTTACGTTTTGTTCTACAATGTCAGTTTTTCACAGCATGGAAGTCAGGAAAGCCAAATCAGACTGCAGTATTTAAGAGTCTGAAGCATTAGATTAGAGGTTTGATGGACAGTGGGTGGAGCATCTGAGGATGAAATGCTCTGATCATTACTAGATTGCGATCTCATTTGGAACTGTCTTATTATCTAGATGTTATAAAATATCAAAGTTCTTCAGTTTGTAGCTGTGGAGAACCCAAAAGCAAGACCTGTTAACCACAAAAGGCTCTTGAACGATTGTGTTTAATCTTGTTCTTCAGGGCTAAGGATGGACGGCGTCCTGGAGGCGACGATCGCTCTGTGTGGATGTAAAGTGCTGTGCAGCGTTCTGTGTCTTCCTGCTTTCAAAGACTCCATCTCCTCCGTCAGCCTGTGCTGTGTTTGCCTCTTATTCTTCACCGATCTCTCCATCACCAGTAAGCACGTTTCTAAAGATCCTCATCACATTGCTGTTTCCTGTCTCCATCCTGCTCATGTTCATCACCTTTCGTTCATGTTCTTCCAGTGTTCCTGGTGTATCTCTGGTCCACTGCACCCAGACCGATGTCTTTTCACCCGTCTTCAGACGTCATTGCCCTGCGCTTCATGCTGTTCCTCAGCGACACGTACGAGGCAGTGTTGATGCTGACTCCGCTGCTGGTGGCTGTGGAATTGCTGGTTCGTCTCCTATGGGACGGAGATTCTGCGACCTCAACTATGGATGAAACGGAAGCTCAAGAGGATGTGTTGCTTTTAAAGGATGTTCAAGGAGATGCCTGGGAGATAAGACGGGAACAGAAAGGAGAGCAGAAAGAGAACAATGCGGAGTTCTTAAAAGCTTTAGGTTTCCTTGGTTGCCTCATGCTATGGTTCATGTGTGGGACATATGCTGGGTTTAGTTGGAGGCAAGAGCTGGTGATGGTGAGATCCTGCCTGGAAAGCGGCAGCTTGCTCTCCACGTGCCTTCCCTGCCTCCTCACAGCTTCGTCACCAGTTAGCGGGCAACTAATTTGGGCGCTACCTGCTGCTGCTGTCTTGCTAGCATTCACTGCAGTTCTGAGCTTAACTGTAGTAAAGCTGACCTGCAGAACTGTTAATCCAGACCTACCGAAATGCCCAGAGAACTCTGATGCTGTCCAACAAACACAACCGCAAACGCATCCACCCATGCCCGAGGTGCCCTCTATTCCTGCTGTGAGCGTTTCGCACAATTGCAATGTTGACTCAGAAAAGACAGCGAGCAGCTGCGCCATTCACATCTCGCATAATAAGCGACGATGGGCTCACGGAAAGCCGGAGCCATTATCTCTGAAAACAGACAGCCGTAAATTAAAAAGCGAGAGCGTCATGCTCATTTTGCAACCGCATTGCACGGCCCCGCACCCTCACAAGAGCCAGCTTTGGCAGACTGTGAGGGAAAGTCCCTGCCTGAGAGGAGAACTAATGACAGGACTGTTTTGTGGGCTCCTGGTGTGTGTCTTTCCTACAATTCTCAGCACCAACATACTGCTCATCAGCAACCTGGACACTCTGGCTGTGTATGTTGTGAAACATCTGCTCACTCCGCTGCATGGTAGATGAGGGATGCATGTTCCCGCAGCACACCTCATACCAAACATTCTGGACATTCCAAGGTTATTTGTAAAACTGGAAACACTGGATGAGTAAGCACATGAATGAGCACTGGCTCCCACCCAAACCCTGTATTTTTATTATGAGTTAATCTTACTTAGGCACAGATGCTCCTGCGTCTTGTGACGCAAGAGGCAGTCACACTTGTCCAGCACTTTTGGTCCACAGCCAGTGTTATTGTACCTTTCCATCCTCTACCAACTAGTTGCAGATCTCTCAAATCGTTTGGTGCCAGTTCATTTTTGGACGCCCCCTCCGCCGTTGTTCCTGGGAATTCCATCATAGAACTTGGTTGATGGGAGTCTAACAATGTCCCAGCCAGCTCAGTCATCTACAAATTCATCAGTAAGCGTTTTATCTGGGGAATACTGGGCACATGGCAGGAAATCATCCAGGCATTCACCAGATCATCTGGCGGCACGTAAAGGAAACTGGAGGACACAGAGGAAACCCACATAGAGAACAGTTTATCCTGGTCAGGACGGTGGCGTTACCAGAGTCTATCCCAGGAACAAAGTGTGAAGTGGGAATACATATTGAATGGGAAAGCCAGGCCATCACACACACGGTCACTCCACCGGGGCAATTCAGCAGAGCCAATTCACACCTACTGGCATGTTTTTGGGAGGAAAGCCATATGGACACGGAGAGAACCTGAACAGAAACTAACCCAAACTCAGGATTGAACCCCAAAACACGGAGCTGAGACAGAGCAATATGTGCACAAAGGCTTTCACTGGGGGTTGTTTATAGTGGTGGTGAAAATATTGTCCGATTTGAGTACAGTTATGTTAAACCATGCTCTTCTGATTTGTAATGTTCAATAAAGAATGCAAGCCTTTATTAAAGCGAGACGGCCTTTTGATTTCATAAAATTAGTGAAATTTAGTTCCCTCTGAAATGTTTATTTCTGTAATATCTGACAAAATATCAGGCCGTTCTGTGGCGGGGAAGTTATTTAATTTGAGGGGATTAAAGCAAATAATGTGCATGGAATGAAATCGCTCGCTCAGTGCAGTCAAGCAGACAGAGGAAGTCCGTGTGTGTGTGCGCATGCGCAGGTTTCCCTTTGAGCGTGCACTGACAGTTCCATCATTCTGTCGCTAAACGAACAGCTGATCACACCGAGGTGCTCGCTGAGCGCCCATATTTATTAGTTTGGTCCCGCGTTTCCTTTCCTTCGTATATAACATAACGTCTTTTCGCTTTCTTTCCGTTACTGTAGTCGCTCTTTCACGTTTCATTCGCACACTCACGCCCTCCATTTTTCTCTCCTGTTTCAAATTTGTATCCCACAATGCCTTGCGTGAACAGGGAAAGCCCACCATGTGATGCATGATGTAGTATCTTGTATTGGGTCATGGTGAAGCAGGAAAAAATAGCACCACGTGGAGAAATTCATTAATTGTTTCCATTTTAAAAAAAGGAAATCTGTGATTTGAATTCAGTAGCTTTCAGTCACTAAAACAAAAATAATTTGGTGTTGGGGAAAATTCTTTTTATGACCTACACTTAAAATCTGAAAGGGAGTCTAGCTTTAAAAGAATAACTGCATGAGGACTGGAATATAATTACTTTATGACCAGCTGTTCTGGTGTTTCTGCTTTTGTATAATTGTTCCAAGCAGTAATTTTTGTTTTTAAATGGATAAAAATCAATCAATCAATAGCTACCAGTATCAGAATGAACATGTTTTAGACAACAGGTTTGATGAGTTTATGATTTTAGCAGCAAAACAAATCAGATTCTAATTAACTGTGACGCAGTTACACACACACACACACCGAGCCTTTATAGCAGTTACTGCAAAAACAAAACCTCAGAATTGGACTCTGAGTGCTACGCTTGCTTTAGCACCCATCACCCAAGACTAATTGAGCATGCACAGACACCTTCAAGCAAATTACTGAGAATTAGATTTAAAAAAAAAAAAATTTCCTGTACATAATGGAGTGTGAATGCTAACGGACGAGAGGCAACTTGTTTGGTATTAAAACAGTCAGCCCGTGTGCTATAACTCAAAGGCACTCGAGGCGTTTTTATTATCTGCATTAAAACACTGCCACTTACTGTCTGAACTCTGAACTCGACAACCAGTCAGATAACAACAAACAAGAAAGGATAGCATTTTTAAAACACTGCAGAAATTTTCAGACTCTCTGTACACTCACTGACTAATTGTGTTTAAACAAAAGTGCATTTGAATGCAGAGGTTTGCGATTGTTTATAACATGTCAAAGATTTAAAAAATTTTATCTAATAAGATAGTGTGTGAGGTTGCGAAGACATTCCTACTAGGGCTAAGTGATAGGATATCGATATTGAAATAAACATTACGATAGTTATTTGTCAGTGCTGACGTTAACAACCGGTTTTCCTTTTCTTTATGAAATATTCTGATTGGTCAGGTGCTGATTTAATTTTCAAGTATAAATACGGAGGTGATTGTAGGAAATCGCACACGCTGATCGAGCGAGCAATTCGGCAAAATGGCGACCAGTCACTGTACTGTAAGTGAGGAAGAATTACAAAACGGTGAAAGAAAATGCTGTTCCTAAAATAAAGGCACTAAAGATGCTATGAAGTTTGGTCTAAAACTATTCAAAAGGCAAGGTGGAATTAGGATTTATTATCGATTTCAAAACAAAGCATTTTGTGTGACTCTGTGTAGATAAGTGACAAGTCTGCGCTGCAAAGTTATTACATTTGCATAATAATAAAAAAAAGTCACCACCTGTGTATTTATACTAAAACAATTGTCTGCCTCAGGCTCAGTGAATAACCACCTTGACTTTATCTCGGTCATTATTCACGTCACCTTCAGCAAATAATTGTTAAATAAATACCGTGAGTGGATTTTTATTTCAGGAACCTCTAATCTGATCTAAAATTGTACCCAGTGTGAAATGATCGAAAAATTATATATTTCAGTGTTGTTGTTTTTTTGTGTCCCTTCTTTAATGTTCTGGAAACCAGTATATTACTGTATCTGGGGGGAAAAGAGTTGGAGCTATTCTGCTTTAAATTTTATAATTCACCACTTTCAGGAAAACATTCATGTTTCTTGTCAACTTTAAAATCAACCAACTGACTGATGGTTGGATGAAAACCCCAAATCTGGCCCTCAAAAATATTTATCGAGTCAAAGTTTGGAGACACAAATTTGACTGAAAAGTTAAACATCGAGTTTACAAGAGTAAAATGAACATTTTGAACCGAAAAAAGTACAGACTGATCCTGCATGAAGAGCGAGTTCACTAAGCCATCAATCATTCTGAGAAATACACGGCTCACGGAGAACGTGGCCTGCTGTGTGGATCATCAGTAATGATGCCACTGCATTGAACATGAAGGCAAGTTATGGTGATGATACACGGGGCAACTTTTTGGGCAATGTTGCCGAGCAATGTTGCTGGGCAATTGCGTTTTGACTCTTTTCTATTGAGATTGGGCAACATTGTTTCTTTCTGAATGGTTTTGATAATCTCTGGCAACTTTTTGAGATAAGCCAATCAGAACGCGAGTATCGAGTCATGTGACCTCCGGTGAGGTTCGGATCAGAAATTTCAAACAAATATGGCGGCCGCTCAGTGTCAGTGGAGTGAAGAGATGGAGAGACTCCTCATCTGTTTTTACGCCAGCAAGTTGTTATTTTAATATTCTATATGGAGGAATTTACCTCACCAAAGCTCTAAAAAATAACAGACAGCTTGATTAAATGGTCACAGCAAAAATTAAGACATCAATTTTTTTTTAGCTAACTGTAAACTGCCGTTGCTAACTGTTGTTGCCCATTGTTAGTTGCCCTGTGTCTCACCTAGTTGCCCGTTGCCAGCAACATTGCTCGGCAACATTGCCCAAAAAGTTGCCCCGTGTATCATCACCTTTAGCAATAAAAACAACAAGCTAACATACAAACCTTAACAACCAGCTAAAATAGAAACCTTACCTAGCTAACTGGCCTATTGAATTTAATGAGCTAGCTAATTTACAAAAATTACCTAGAGAACCAATTTAAAAACAAATATTCAAAATGTAACTACAAGCTAATTTACCAAATTTAAAATGAAATGTGTTTGTTTATAAATTTTCATGTGGGAGACAAAATCAGACATCCTGGCAGCATCATACCGAGGTGAACTAACATACATATATATATAAAAAATAAATAGCTAACTAATTTAACACGCTAACTTACAAATCTGTAAATTGGTCCAAAACTATTCAAAGGGAAAGTGGAATTGTGATTTATCGATTTTAAAACAAAATATTTTATGTGACTCGGCAGAGATAAGTGACAAGTCTGTGCTGCAAAGTTATTACATTTGCATGCTGCTTTTGAAGATTGAAATAAAATCGTATTTAATCATTTAAAAACTTATATATATTAGTGCTGTCAAGCGATTAAAATATTTAATCGCGATTAATGTCACGACTGTCATAGTTAACTCGCGATTAATCGCACATTTTTGTCACATGAAAAACCATGTAATTCTCTTATCAGCATAAGAAAGTGAATGGGCTTGCTCACCGTTCGAACTACGGCGGTACTCGGGGGATCCAAGATCCCCTGAAACAGACATGAGATCCCTTGAAAACATGATTTGGGAAATGTTGGGGGGTCTCTAAAATATTGGCAAAATGATGTTTATTGACATAGCAATCGTGTGTAACGGGAAGCATTTGCATATCCGAAGTGAGCGCACGATCGAGATCCGCGCTCTGAGACAAGCGCAAGCACCCCCCCCCCCCCCCCCCCCCCCCAAGGGAAAAAAAAGGGACCCCCCCCGAAAATATCGGCATAGTTCGAACACTGGTTGTACCAATGTTTTTTTTTTTTTTATTGCAGAGCATAACACGTCTTGTCACAGCAAAGCGGGGCTGGAGCCGCCGGTGGGAAAACAAAACCTAAGCCGAGCACCGTGGCTCTTCGGGGGAGGGCAGAGGACTCTGGCTGTGCAGGGCGTGGCATTACAGTCTAGCTGCTATTGTTTTTCTAAGCAAAGTCTCTGTTCCAAGTTCCTGGCAGTTTCAAAAGCTTATGAAAAACCTACATCATGTCACAGAGCGTTAATCTCGTCATAAAAAAATTATCACCGTTAAAATTGAGTCAAGTTAACGTGTTAATAACGCAACATTTTTGACAGCACTTATATAAAATATAAAAATCACCTGCGTATTTATACTAAAACAATTATCTGCGTCAGGCTCACTGAATGAATGCAAGCACTTGAAGGACTAGGACACTTATTATGAATGTTGACTTCAACAGATAACGAACCCTGAAACGACTAAGTAAAGAGCAGCGTCTCTCCCCAGGGATTTCAAACAGCATCCTGCTAAACTGTCATTTTGAAATAGCGTCAAAATCCACACTATACATGTTTCATAACTACATTGTTGGTAAACAGGAAGTCGATGTGCGACAGACCTGAAAATGGTAAACACTGTATAGAACCCCAAGCTGAAGCTCGGTACCAAATATCAAGCAGATGTGATTTGTAGTTGCTGAGAAAAATATATGTTATGAAAATTTTGTAAATCCATGCTACGTTTCATAAATACATTCAGTCAGTAAACAGGAAGTTGATGTGGGACAGACCTGAAAATGGTAAACACAGTACAGAACCCCAAGCTGAAGCTCGGTACCAAGTAGCTATAATTTGTGGTTGCTGAGAAAAAGGGTGTTTTGGACAGACGGAGATACGGATGGACAGGTAAACCAGTATAGCGCCCCCTCCTTCAGAGCGGGGGTATAATAATTATCTGCCTCAGGTTCAGCGAATAATCACTTCACCTCGTCTCTCTCGGTTATTATTCACAGATATTCACTTCGCCTTTGGTAAATAATTAAGTAACAGTATGAGGGTATTAACACACACATACGTTCTTAACATTTCTATGGTAACAGCTTGTTGACAGGGCCGTGTGCACACGCGTGCGTGACAGACGTTCCACACAAACAGATGAAAAACATCTAGCTGATGATACGGTGAAGTCTTCTGTCAGATGTTTAACAGTGATTGAAGGAGTCTCCAGTGTCAGCACTTCGTACCAGTCGGAGGTAAAGCTGGAACTAACAGCCCTTTTCCCACTGCATGGTACCAAATCTTTTTTTTTTTTTTTTCCATCAGACAAAAGTTGAGGACAGTACCTGGCACCAGTTACTTTTTTGGTCTGACATCCCTCGAGGGTCCAAGTGAGCTGAAGTGATTCCACAAGCTGACATGAAAACACAACAGACTGATCATCACTGTGTGAGACAGGACGTCCTGAACAAGCTCATGTCGTTAATCTCCTCGTGCACTTCAATACTCGGATCTCTTGTGCTGAATATCTGCCTATAGTTAGCATCTCCAAGCTCATTAGGTAACAAACATCCCTAATCATTACTAAAGATTTGTAGGAACAATGGAGAACGGGGAATTTTCCACTCTGTTTGGGTTATTTGGGATTTTTTTTTAAATTTCACACTAACTGAATGACCAGCAGAGACAACAAAGATGAAATTTGTTTCCCTGCTGTGACAAAAACAGCCACATAGCAAGAATCAGCATCCCTTCGATGTCCTCCATCGTTCCTACGTGTTGTGTTGATGTCACGGCAGTTTTAAGCAGCGTTGCTATGACAACCGGGTACATTTATCTGAAGTGGAAAACGAAGTGCCGGAACCAAAAAGCGAGTCGAGATGGTACCATGCAGTGGAAAAGGGTCATAAATTTTCAGGTCATCTTCAGAACAGAGTTTACGCTTTGTCGTTTTCTCAGTATCATGACAAGCTGTGTGTTTTTCACTTACTAACTTGGAGAGAAAGAGAGAAAAGAAATGCTAGTGACGGAAAGACCATTTACACTGCAAAAAATAAAAATCTTAGGAAGTTTATTTGTCTATTTTCAAGTTAAAACATCTTGCCACCCTTATTATAAGACATAATTGCCCAACAAGCAAAACCTCATTTAGCTAGAAAGGCTAGTTTTTAGACAGTCCATCTTGAAAATCTCGTATAGACAAAACGTCTTGAAAAAGTCTTATTTGGAGCACCTTTGAAAATAAAACAAGGTTTTTTTAAAACAAGTAAGTACATTTTGGACGTTTGTCAAATGCAGTTCATCTTGTTGCAAGAAAAAAACAACAACAAAGTATGCTTGTTTTGGGAATAAATGAACTTTACTGAAATCAGGCACAAAACAAAAAAAACAAACAAATAGTCAGTCCCCCGAAAATGCATTGTTGCTTTGGCGGTGTGTAAGCGCTGCAAGTCAAAATGCGTAGACGTTTGGTCACCCTGCATATCCTTAGTTTACTGCGACTGTTTTCTCAGTCATTCAGAGTGAGCTCCTTCTAGATGCTGTACAGTAGGGCTGCACAATATATTGAAAAAGTATCGATATCGCGATATAGTTTGCGATACATATACCGCAAAATTACTTAAATTTCGATAAAAGGCACATTTTTCTGTGCCGTCCAATCACATTTGAATGTCAACAAGCGCCGCGGGATAACTCCGCCCCCTATTGTAAAACAAGTAAAAGCCTCGTGGTGATGGCGGAAGGCGGGAGCAAGTGTGGGGAGACAAACTTGTGTGAGGAGGAACTGGTTTCCAAAAAAAAAAAAAAAAAAATATGCACGTCTGCTATTTGGAAGTACTTTGGATTCAGGAGGGGTGATGTACTGCAAACTCGGGTACTTTGCAAGACATGTACCTGTAAAACAGTGGTGGGGCGGCTCACTGGGACAAACACTGCTGTACAGCAGCATAAAAACATAAAACCGCGCTCGCTTGCTCACACACACACCACTGCTCTCTCACCCGCATGTGTTATTAACAGATTGTGTTTGAGTTTATGGTGAATCTGTGTCGCTCACCTTCATCTCCCAGGAGCCGCTGAAATTGCCATTTTGAATGCTTTATGTTAATGTAATGTAGTTTTCAGTTTTTTGTTTACTTCAACTTAAGACATTTTCTGCTGCGCTCACAAAAATTAAGAGATTTAAAGATGATTGATGGACACCATTGCAGGTGTAGCCATGTTTTTCCAATAAAAAATAATGTTGGAATGGAAGCGATGCATTGGGTGTTTTTTTTAAAATGCTAGATACAGGGCAGAACGGCGAGTAGAGGTAAGAAAAACATTATATATTTAATTATCGTGATACATATCGATATCGAGATATTCAGTCATGTTATCGAATATCGCATATTTTTCTGATATCGTGCAGCCCTACTGTACAGACTCTAGACCAGACAAGTGCCTTCAAAAAGGCTATGAGTGAGTGGAGGGCGTTTTAGTGAGGTCTTTTTGGAATGCTGTGAGTTAAGTTCAGTGTTTTTTGTTTGTTTGTGCCTGATCTTGTAAACCCCTCGTACACATGAATAGTCAGTGCCCCCAAAATGCACTGTTGCTTTGGCGTTGTGTAAGCACTGTAAGTCAAAATGCATAGACTTTTATTTATTTATTTATGGTGCCTGAGGTCCTGGGGAAGTGGAATCTTAAGAGATGTTTTAATGTTTGAATGTTGAAATGGGAAAAAAAATAAACTTGCTGCAATGCTACACGTGTCGTCAACTTGATTCAAGATAGTCTCTGGTCTCATATCTAGAGTATTTTACTAATTACAGGTCACAAAAGGAGAATCTTTTAAGCTAGCAATGCTTAGTTGTAGAATTTAACAATCCTAATATTAGTATATTTATCTTAAATTCAGTTTTTACTGCTAAGACTTTGTCATGAATTTAAGTGAAATACCCTTAAAATGAAATAAATAAAAATGACTTGAATGGCTAAATGTAAGAAGTACGATCTTGTTATAAGGATTATTTTGAGTTAATCAGATCTCGCATAACAAGTTCCCCAATCTTATTTTGGAATTATTTCATCTAAAAACAGGTTAGATTTTTCATCTTACTTTAAGAAATCTTACCAAGTCAAATTTGACTAGTTCCATTGGCAGATTTTTTTCACCTGATTCAAGCAAATATGCTTTGTTTTAATCTTTTATTTCTTATTTCTGAAAGGCCATTTTTTGCAGTGTATAGCTGCCATAACGGAACTGAGAACAGGAGCTAACTGGTTTCATGGACATTCCACAATATTAATAACAATTCTATCCACATTCGCTGGATATGAGCAATCGTACGCTCTGATTGACTACTCTACTACTAGGATATCAACTCGTATACCGGGAGTAGAGGAAAAACAAAATGGTGGAGCACGTAGATCTTTTTGAGCCATAATTTGTTGATTTTGGTGTTTGGACTGTCATGGGATAACAGGATTACTTCTTGAAATGATTTCAGTTTTGTTTTTGAGAAAATGAAACCAAAAATTTGAAAGAAACCAAACCAAACACAGGCTTACAGCTCATCAAAGCACATCGTCCACATGTTTGCTTTTTTTTGGCAAGTCATTGTTATTTCAGAATGACCGTCATTACGTTTCTTTGTGTAATCTGTGTGTACTCAACTGTCGCTCCACCAAACGTTCGAGGGGGAACCACCCCAGCCCTGAGTACCAGTCAGTGTCAGCACCATGAAAGGAAACCCCGGGCCTCGTCATGCACTTGTGTGTTCCTTTATGATGAAGGTGAGACAGATGAAAAGGTTAAAGACGTGCTGAAGCAAGCACAATGTGAAAAGAATACATCAAACGTTTACCACGGGCTCTTTTCCTCATTCGTTTGCTGTTCAGGGAACCAGGTGGCGTTTTTAATGTCGTAGTGCGTGTTTGTACAGTAAACCACTCAAACACTGCTCTCTTAACCTGCAAAACAAACATGATACACAGTGCAGGCTTGGAACAATGAGCAATACTGACAAGACATACGAATAATAAATCAGGGTCATTTCTGTAAGTGGTGCAAAAATATTTCCTCCTCTCCTTCACATGCATTAAATACAAAAAAAGATTTTTTATATATACACACACACATGATCCTCATAAAGCATCATTTCATTCTAACACTTAATGTCTTCCACCTGAGAGTCCTGAAGTTACACCTCTCGACACCAGAGGTCTCCCGGCACTGCGTCATGACATTTCCACTTCATTCGCTGAAAGAAAAAGCTGTAAAATGACACTGATTGAACAAACACACAAAACAACTTGGTTTTTTTTCCTCCTCAAACATCCACTGGAGACCCAGCAAACCACTTTTCAGCTTTTTCTAGGAGCGCTTCAGGCTAAACGCTAATCTGACAGTGAAGGAGTTTAACGTGCCAAAGGATTCAGGCCTGTGGAGACAAATCCAACCTACAGGAGCCATTGAGTCACTGAGACAGTGAGAAATTGCTTGCCTACATATCATACATGAGCAGTTAGTGTTTATTCTACTTGTAAAAAATACCTTAACGTGACATTAAGTACAGTAAATAGGATTCCTGCAGCTTAGGCAGGAATCTGGAATGAATATTTATAGCAGCTGTAGCATTTACACTGCATTAAGAGTCCCATGTGGATGAAGAACGTTCAGTAACAAGGTAATGAAACACACTGTTGTGCTGTTACAGGAGAATAATCTAATAACCAGGTGGCGCAATGAACCAAAGTCACCGCCGTCACATGGAAATCGATTACTTTCCCATAACAGCACATCCCGAAGTGTTTTATTCCTCTTACACCACCACCATTTTTAATCAATGTCACAAAGCATGAACAAGTACAGCTTTCCCAAAGCCCTGACATGGAGACGCCGTCCATAAACGTTGAGACAATGTCTCCTAACAGAAAACCAACAGTTGATTTCACAATCGCTCTCAGCGTCATCAACACTTCTCGTCCTGTTTTTATAAATACAAAAGGTGTCACTGTTCATCTGGCAAAATGTCAAGTCGAAGAGAACTCAACAGCCATCACTCCAAACAGTAGAGTGTTTGTACGTTTGAAACGCTGGAGGCAAAGGAGTATCATAGAACATCACGAGCAAAATCAAAAGGATCAAGTCTCAAAAGCAGATCTGATAAACATCAAAGTGAAATTTAAATCAGCTTGAGAAGTTAAAGGTCCCATGGCATGAAATTTTCACTTTCTGAGGTTTAGCGTTAAAATGAGTTCCTCTGACCTTCTTAAGTCACCCCAGTGGCTAGAAATTTCATAATGTGTAAACCAAACTATGCCCAACATTTGAGAATGGCGCGTCAAAACGGCGTGTTGATAAGCTCTTCCCTTTACTACGTCAGCAAGGGAGATGATCCCCACGCCCCCCCTCTGGATTCCCACCCACTGTATGGATTGCCCGCCCAACTCAAAAGTTACTGTTTGTCCTACCAAGCCTACTGCGCATGCGCAAAGCCTACTGCGCATGCGCAGAACACATGACTACATTTTGTAGTGAGGAGCCCATAGAAGACACAACATGGAAATTGCGCTGTACATGGATGTGACAACACAGAAAGGAGTCTGTTTTTACTGCCGACGGGAGAGCCCCTGAAGACGCAGTGGCTTAATTTTATTTACTTCAATAATACGCCGTCGAGTCTACCTAAGGCTGCTGGGCCATAGAAGGTTCACGCTGCACGCTGCATACTGCACACTACACGCTACACGCGTGTAAAGAAAAGTGGACAAACGTAGCATGACTTGCTCTGGGCCATAGAACGGCGTTCACGTTGCACGCTGCACACTTCACGCGTGAAGCATGAAATGAACATGCACACTTTTTTCTAGGCGTGAAGATGGAAATTCCAGTCAATGCATGCGGTCACCGCCGCACCAGCCAATCAGAACGGGTCTAGGGAGATAACTCTATGCTTTCAGGGGAAAACTTCAGAAAAAATATAATTGAATGGTATAATTGAAAAATAGTTCTTCATCGGGATTGTCAAGCAGATTATAGAATGTTCGGTGAAATTCACCACGGGTTTCTCTCAGAAGGAAGTGTTCTCGGCTCCAAATTCTGTTCCTTTTTCTCTTCCTCTGTCTCAGTAAAAGCAGAATGAGGCAATCGTCGTCATCCGAAGAGTCCGTATTGTTGGTTACTCGGTCAAAGTAGAACAGACGCAACACGTGAACATCCAAGCATGAAGTTTAATGGCCCAGGGTCCGGTTCTTCACGTGAACGTGTAGCGTGTAGCGTGCAGCATGCAGCGTGCAGCGTGAACCTTCTATGGCCCAGCTGCCTAAGACGGTGTATGTTTGTCAGAAGCATTTTCCTGATGAATGTTTCCACAACTTGGGACAGTACAGGGCAGGTTTTGCACATCAACTGTCACTGAAGCCTGGGTCCGTACCAAGCATCCCTGCCGCATCAGCCACAAACACCGAACAAGTAAGTGTATAACTGGTCGTTTTGCCGCGTTTTAAAATCGGTGCGTTAGCCTAGCAATGGCTACATTAGCTGTGCAGCTAACCGCTTCCTGCAGTTAGCCAGGTACATGGGCTCGAGTTGTACCATTTTTTTTTTTTTAGACAGGGCGGACGGACCAGGGCATTCGCCTGCCTGGTCGTGCCCGACGAGGAGCGCTCTCGGCCGGCTTGGGAGGCAGACGGCAGCCCCTCCCCCTCCCCCCATGGCACGCCCCCACCGTCTACCCTTCCCCGCCTCCTGCTTCTCATTAGCAAAACGACGCACTGGGAAAAGCGCTGAAATGGGGCTTTCTCCCAGGAGGCTATATCTACGTACCGAGGGTTCATTTCGAGAAAGGCTGCGGATATAACATCTGGAAACCTCCACGAGCCCGTTTAAAGCATCAACAAACCACCATGCCATGGGACCTTTAAGAGCTATGAAGATGAGGTACAGGTTGGGTTGGTCCTCCCCTTTTTTTCTCCTTACCCAGAAATTATAAGCAGGCAAGCTTTTACGCACAACTGTGCATCTTTAATGAAATTCCAGAACATCAGGAAAGACATCTGGGAAAGTAAGAAATCTTAAAACAGCTTTCGATACTTAGAGAGAGAATAAAATAAACAAGCAATTCTATTTTCGTCAGCAAGAAACTATTCTATCCACATTCACTGGATACGAGCAATCAGCTACTCTACTACTAGGATATCAGCTCATACACCGTGAGTAGAGAAAAACAAAATGGCAGAGCGTGTTGCTGAACCAACAGAGGATGAAATAAAAACTCTACTCAAAAACAAAACCCCAGAAAATACAATACAAAACAAAAAATATGGAATGAAAGTATCTGATGGTAAGAACGCATCTTATTTTTCAAGAATGATAGCATTTTCCACAAATTGCTCCAGTCATTTCGCCGGTTTGTTTACATTCTAAGCGGAAATGATAGATATTTTGCATAAAGTTTATCAAATTTCCAAAAAAAAAAAATGCTCCGTTTCTCAAAATCCAGTGAATGTGGAGAGAATAAAACAGTTATTCCACTCAATCTTGTCGTACATGGATTATAGACAACTCGGTGCTACGCGCCTCGTCAGTTATCAGCTCATGTACGACTCGATTTCGTGGAATAACTGAACTATATAGCAAGTACTTGATTGGATGCTACACTTTTTTTTAAAATAAATCAAGTCTCATTTATGTCTATTGTTTTTGCCTTAAATGTCAAATTTTATAATTAAAATAACATCTAAATTTTGTGACGCATCATTGCCTTCATTTTTGTTAACTTCACTCCACTTTATTATTATTTTTTAATTATTTTATTTTCTGTCAGGTTCAAATCCAGGGACTGAGCTGGTCAAGCATTTCTATATACAGCCAAGTTGTAACCTTTTGGCAGAGGCAACCAGGCTTTGGGTTTAAATATTCTGTGGAATTTATGCTGAAAATTATACAATTATTTACCTTTGGAAAAAAAAAAATGAATGAGGTGTTCGAGGAAAATACAATAATTTCTGTTCATGCTATTGAAGGGTGCCAAGATTTTTTTTCTTGCTGGCTCGCAGCACAGCCAAACAGGTCAATGTGTGTCCAAAATCCAAACTGGTATTAATTACGTGATACCCGAGAGCTCCTGATAAGCAGCGTCCCGAGTTTGGGGAGTCGTTTCTCCACTGTGATGTTTAAACGATTAAATTAAAAATGCAAGATGGATCGATTCATCCGACGTTGTGGCTGCTGTAATCTCAAAATAAAGAAATAAACAAAACACTGTTCATAGCGAGGTTAGGTTCACATCAGCCAAATAAATAATGCTGGAAAAGGTGAAGTGCAAGAAATGGTTTCACAAATACATGAGATGTTCTCGTCTTCTTTTGGACCACAGTAAAGAGACGACACGCCACATCACATTGTTGGTTTCATCGGTCTTTATTCGTACATTAAAACTTTTTTTTTTTTTCCATGAACGTCCAGCAGCGAGAGCACACCACAGTGCGTTTACACAACGATGGGTGCGAAGCATCAGTAATCCGGACACACAATCTTCATTCAGATTCATCACCGTTATCAATTATAATCATTAAAGTAAACATTGTAAAATTAATCAAATCAATCATCTTGCACACATTTCCCTAAACCCATCTGATAATGAGGGCTGAAGCCCCACACAGCTGTACAGATCCCTGCTCCAGGTGTGCTGGTTTACACACCCCATAATGCTGGGCACTGCCCAAACCCTTTAAACACAAATGGAGCAAACATCACACACACACACACACACACACACACACACACACACACACACACACACACACACACACACACACACACAACCCAGTAGTGCAGAGGTACAAAGTTAATATATGGAATGAAGAATGAAATGAAGAGAAGAGTGGGGGCAAAAACAATTAAGTTTGGTCTGCATTAGCACAAACAGTGCCAATAATTAGTGCTCGCTAGTGTCAAAGAAATGCATTTACACTTATTTTATCCTCTTCGCTCTTGTTGGTCTGGACAGTTCCACTACCATGCAGCGACTTTTTTTTTTTTTCCTTTTCCAGTTGCATTACAATAGAATTGTGGGCGGGACAAAATGATCTACAACAACCACCAACCAATCGCTGAGTCACGACTTCATTTTACCCAGGGTGCCAATACTTAAGATATCTTTTGGATCATAGTTAAGCAGGTTAACTTGGATCCAAACAGGAGCATTAAAATGTTTGTCTTAATTAATTGTCTTGTAATTAGTTGTCAATTAATTGCTCGTCTCCGCCTCCAGCATTAGCCAGTTTTCCTTCATCTTGCATCCTAAATGCTGGGAAGTGAATTTTCCTCTACGATCGACTGCATGCTCGTGTTCATTTTGGAACGCCCACTTTTCACAAGCCAATCACATCCTGATGAACAAAACTGAAGTCCCGCCCATTCAAACACTGTACATCACTTCAACCGGAAATACAGTACTGTGCAAAAGTCATACAAACGGTTATAGATTTCTATTTTACGACCTCGACATTATCAAGTCAAAACATCACAAAAACATTTTAGAGTTCTGAACGTTTGTTGAAACATTTCATTTTCAGACATTTTTCCATCGACGGCATTTCTTTACACGTGCCTAAGACTTTTGCACAGGACTGTACGTCACGAACATTGTGGGGAGGAAAAAAAAAAAAAAATCCATGAAATTCAGGGTTTCTGTGTCTGGACAAAAGTTGGTGGCTTTGCGCTTGTAAATAACTCGACTATCTAAGGCACTACGTCGATAAGAATGATAACTTTAACGTCTGACAGAAAAATAAGCATGTACACACAGCATCCTAGAGCCTTTGAGTAAATAACCTGGGAACTGGAAACTTCTACTGTACTTTGTGCGTCGAAGTTGTGCATCAGGATAAATATAACGACTGTTGACGACTAATTTAAATATCAGAGTTAATTGACAAGGCTCATCGAACATCAATCACTTATAAACTTCACTGAATCATTTATACAGCGGTGTGAAAACACAACGGTGATTCAGAAACTAAAATTTGATAAGAGGCATCATCACCTAACAGGACTGGTGCTGTTATTAGGGGAAACATTACATGTGCAACTTTTTTTTTTTTTGAAGCCGATATTCAAATCAGCTTTGCGTTTTGTACAGTGGAAAGTTTGTGAACCCTTTAGAGTTTTCTATATTTCTGCAGAAATATGACCTAAAACATCAGATTTTCACACAAGTCCTAAAAGTAGATAAAGAGAACCCAGTTAAACAAATGAGACAAAATTATTATATTATACTTTGCCATTTATTTATTTATTGAGGAAAATTATCCAAAATTACATATCTGAGTGCCAAAAGTATGTGAACCTCCAGGATGAGCAGTTAATTTGAAGGTGAAATTCGAGTCAGGTGTTTTCAGTCAGTGGGATGACAATCAGGTGTGAGTGGGCACCCTGTTTTATTTAAAGAACAGGGATCTATCAAAGTCTGATCTTCACAACACATGTTTGTGGAAGTGTATCATGGCACGAACAAAGGAGATTTCTGAGGACCTCAGAAAAAGCGGTGTTGATGCTAGTCAGGCTGGAAAAGGTTACAAAACCATCTCTAAAGAGTTTGGACTCCACCAATCCACAGTCAGACAGATTGTGTACAAATGGAGGAAATTCAAGACCATTGTTACCCTCCCCAGGAGTGGTCGACCAACAAAGATCACTCCAAGAGCAAGGCGTGTAATAGCGAGGTCACACAGGACCCCAGGGTAACTTTTAAGCAACTGAAGGCCTCTCTCACATTGGCTAATGTTAATGTTCATGAGTCCACCATCAGGAGAATACTGAACAACAAATGGTGTGCATGGCAGGGTTGCAAGGAGAAAGCCACTGCTCTCCAAAAAGAACATTGCTGCTCGTCTGCAGTTTGCTAAAGATCACGTGGACAAGCCAGAAAGCTATTGGAAAAATGTTTTGTGGATGGATGAGACCAAAATAGAACTTTTTGGTTTAAAAGAGAAGCGTTATGTTTGGAGAAAGGAAAACACTGCATTCCAGCATAAGAACCTTATCCCATCTGTGAAACATGGTGGTGGTAGTATCATGGTTTGGGCCTGTTTTGCTGCATCTGGGCCAGGACGGCTTGCCATCATTGATGGAACAATGAATTCTGAATTATACCAGCGAATTCTAAAGGAAAATGTCAGGACATCTGTCCATGAACTGAATCTCAAGAGAAGGTGGGTCATGCAGCAAGACAACGACCCTAAGCACACAAGTCGTTCTACCAAAGAATGGTTAAAGAACAATAAAGTTAATGTTTTGGAATGGCCAAGTCAAAGTCCTGACCTTAATCCAATGGAAATGTTGTGGAAGGACCTGAAGTGAGCAGTTCATGTGAGGAAACCCACCAACATCCCAGAGTTGAAGCTGTTCTGTACGGAGGAACGGGCTAAAATTCCTCCAAGCCGGTGTGCAGGACTGATCAACAGTTACCGCAAACGTTTAGTTGCAGTTATTGCTGCACAAGGGGGTCACACCAGATACCGACAGCAAAGGTTTGCATACTTTTGCCACTCACAGATATGTAATATTGGATCATTTTCCTCAATAAATAAATGACCAAGTATAATATTTTTGTCTCATTTGTTTAACTGGGTTCTCTTTATCTACTTTTAGGACTTGTGTGAAAATCTGATATTGTATGAGGTCATATTAATGCAGAAATATAGAAAATTCTAAAGGGTTCACAAACTTTCAAGCACCACTGTATATTGCTTATTTCAACTACATAAGATTTTTACTTTAAAGTCAAAGTAGACCTGCCAACATCGTTCAAAAAAATCCTAAAGAAAAAAAAAAATCACAACCTAGAGCACGTTGATGACCAAATTGCCCATAGTCCTGCCTTCTTGCTTTCCGTTGGCTCACAAAATGGTGACGTCTGCATTCACAGGTCAACGGTCGCTGAGATAAAGTCGAAAGTGAAACTGCATCTTTCACTTGCCAAGTCCTTTCCCTTCCAGTGAATCAGCTATACAGTTATAAAATTATAAGGTGCCGTATCTGAGGGGGGACGACACCCCACAAACGAAGTAATTCTCAGGTCATTCCCACATCACTGTTGCAAAAGGGGTCAGAAATCATACGGAAGAACCATAAATATCGTCATCCCTTTAAATTAAATTACACAGCCGGTGGAAGAGGCTTAACCAGGGAGCAAATATTTAACTCTAATTTGTGAATTTTATACCAGGGCATCATGAGTTGCATGACACATTCATTCATTTTTAAAGTAACATGATCAACATTTTGTCCAGTACATGGTTTCCTACCTTGCTGAAGGGTTTATTGCTGACATGGGAATAAAGCCACAACTACAGAGAAAATTTTCAAGGCTCCCTGAAGCATCAGCATGAAAGAAGACACGTTTTATAATTAGGCCGTAGAGAATATCGTCGCAATGAGCGTTTATACTGCGTTAGTGGCAACATCCCTTCAGGGCAAATGAACGAGGAGCAAAGTGCGTTCATGAACAGGCGTAGTGTTCTTTACAAAGAATTGTGCAGTATTTTCATGTAAGACTAACAGTAGAACCCATGAGGGGGTTGATCTCACCTCACCTGCCCTCACTGAACAGGGGGAAGTTTAAACAAAACCCCATTAACTATTTACAAGAAAAACTAACTCAAAATGTTTGGCCCTTGTGGTTTTGTTTTTAATATACATGGAATGGACTGAGTTTGAATTTTGGGGCGGGAGGAAGGGGGGGAAAAAAAAAATCATCTAGCCACTGCCTTGCACCGTTTCTGCCTCGTGAAACGTGCTCGAGTTGACAGATGGTCCGACGCAGTAACAGCCCTTGCTTGTTTTCTGTCTCTCTCTCTCACACACACGTCCCAGTGAGACATCCAGAGGGACAACAGCGTGACTTGGAATAAAGGAATGTCAGAAATGAACATAAGTAAAATAAATAAATAAATAAAAAAAAGTGAACGGGACAAGAAGAGCATCGAGTCACTCGGTCACCTGCAGTACGTTTGACGACAGCGTTTTATATCACAGCCTCGTTGGATTCTTTTAATTCTGAATGAATTTAACATAAAACTGCACTGTTGTAATCATTATCGTTTCTATAGTAACAGCTCATTCACAGAGACTTGCATGGAGGAAGTTGTGCACAAAGTCTCAAGCTAATAAATTGCAGTATAGCTTAAAAAAAATAATTGACAAACTACATTGTGTGTTTTTTTTTTTAAATATCTGAAGAACCAAGATGCTGGTGAAGGAAGGATCACTATAATGCAAGTGAGAACCTGATTCGCGGATGTCCCACAACATTAAACATGTTCTGCATCGTTCCTGAACTATAATCTCTGGTTGTGGTATAAAAGGAATAAAAAAAAAAACCCTCAGGCCGTGCCGTTACACCAGAACGCTCCACTCCTGCAGGGTAACAGGAACTCTGCTGGATTCTATTCCTTACATAACAGACAAGTGACGCAAGTTCGTTCTTCCTGCAGTGTCCTGGATCACAAACAGGACATGAAACAGAAGTGTCAGGGACAGAGTCGTCTCAACACACACACGCGCGCTGCAATTACTGCTGATCGACTGCAAGGATGTCTGCCGTGGATAAGTGTCACCTGGGCAGCAGAGGACGCGCCGTTCTTGTTTATTCTCAACGGAAAAGAATAAAAGCCTTATTTTAAAAAAAAACAAACACACAAATCACCTGGAAATGCACAAGACAGAATATGTGCTCCAAAAAAAAAAAAAAAAAAAGAATAGGACAGTGGTATACAGTACTGGACATTCCACAGAACATGCCAAAGCTGACCACATGAGGAATAAAAAGCGACATGTCTTCACATCTTGAGCTGCAATACAACAGAAGCTCTCTCTCTCTCTCCTCCATCTCTGAGCAGAAGAGTGCCGAGTGTGAGCACTTGGTCTCTGGAGGTTGACAGGATGTGAGTTGGAGCATTGTGTGTGTGTGTGTGTGTGTGTGTGTGTGTGTGTGTGTGTGTAGCAGCTGGGAGAGCGAGAGAAAGCCACGGCATGATTACAAATGACCAGAAACACTGAATGTACAAAAAGCCCACAGAGGAAATGTCGCATCAGAAAATGTGCCAGAATTTCCATCACCATTTTGTTGAATGCTAGAACTAAAAAATATTCGGGAGGTCACGGTGCTGTAAAGCACGTCTGACATTTTGAGTCAGAACTTAAAAATGCACCCAGAACACAAAAAAAAGGAAGAGAAAAAAAAAAAAAAAAAAACCACACACAAAAAAATACCCCACCCACCCCAAAACACTACTGGTCTTTTGAAGACTGACGCGTGAATCAGAAAAGCAGCCTATAGTCGCACGGTGTTGATCCGTAACGGCTGCACGTTCTTTCCGTTAGCGTGACTCTGACCAGGACTGAAGTACGGGAACAGCTTGGCAGAGAACTTCTCCCGGTACGTGTAGAGCCAGGACATGTCTTCAGCATTGTAGAAGACCAGCAGGCCTTTGGGGTAGTCTAGGTACACACCCACTTTCTCCAGCTTGCTTTTGACGTTGAGGCGGGTCCAGGGCTCGGTGCAGGCGCTGTACTGGTTGCCGTCGTGCATGACGATGCAGTAGAAGCCGCGGCTCGGGCTGATCTGGATGCTGCCCTTGCGGCTGACCGTCTCGTTGGCCACGCCGATCATCCACTGGGTCTTCTCAGAGACCATCACCTCCCAGTAGTGCACACCTGAGCAGAAGCCCTCGGCCCCCAGCACGGACACCTCCACGTCGAAGCGGCGCGGTGAGTCCTGCAGAGGCTGCGGGTGCAGGTTCCCGTACGCCACGATGGTGCAGTCGTCAGACAGGATCAGCCTCTGGTGGGCCGTCAACGGGTCCAGTGTCAAAGCGGCAGGCACTGGAACAGCAGTGAAGAAAAGAAAAAAAAAAAATCCATTAAAGGAGCTGTGGGTAATAATCTGTCGGGTGTTCTGATATCCTTTGCTAAATTTTCGATTCCAGTTCAAATGCCAGATGATGCCTTTCATCTACACTCACGGTTCAGGTTCTACATGAACACCCTAAAAAGCTGCACGTCCCAAAAACAGCCCTACCTCCCTCAACCTCCCCAGGATGCTGTAGCTTGGTACGCAAGTGCTGCGACAATAATCAAAGACTTGTGTAAAGTTGCTCTTTGATGAGTATTGTTAGAAGCACTATATAATAAAAAGAAAGCAAAACTCAAACACAGAATCATAACATCGTTTGTGGCAGACACAAACTTCATGGGTTAATTTACAGAAAGTGGTTTAACTCACACCAGGTTCACTGTGTGGTGTTAAATGCTTTGATTCAGATGCATTTAAATAAATAAATAAATAAACAAAAACATACATTCAAGGTTCTTTGTAAAAAAAAAAAAAAAAGAAAAGAAAAACCCAGTATTGAGAAACTGTCCAGACTCTGTGCATACACAGCTTTTTATAAAAGTATCTCTGAAGTTATAGGAAAGTCACAGGTCTGGAAATAATAAGTGGTTAAATATATTCTAGACTGCGGCTTGAAAATCCGTTTCCCATCGTCCAGCGCTGTCCTGCAGCAATCTAAAAAAACATTACAGGAGGTTCAGGTGTTGTGTGATTTAGTTGCAGGATCAGAAATTGTTTGTTTGGTGTCCGACTGCGAGCCTTTCTTTACCTTTAGAGAGAGAGAGAGACTGACCGACACACACAGAAAGAGATTGGGGGGGAAAGACACAGACAGAGAAAGACAACCAGACACAGAGAGAGAGAGACAGACTGACACACAGAGACTGGGGGGGGAAAGACAACCAAAGAGAGAGACAGACACACCGACTGACACACATAGAAAGAGATTGGGGGGGGGGGGGGGGGGAAGACACAGACAGAGAAAGACAACCAGACACACACAGAGAGAGAGAGAGACCGACTGACACACATAGAAAGAGATGGGGGGGGAAGACAGACAGAGAAAGACAACCAGACAGAGAGAGAGAGAGAGAGAGAGAGAGAGAGAGAGAGAGAGAGAAACCGACTGACACACATAGAAAGAGATGGGGGGGAAGACACAGACAGAGAAAGACAACCAGAGAGAGAGAGAGAAACCGACTGACACACATAGAAAGAGATGGGGGGGAAGACACAGACAGAGAAAGACAACCAGAGAGAGAGAGAGAGACAGACACACCAACTGACACACATAGAAAGAGATTGGGGGGGGGGGGGGGGGAGACACAGACAGAGAAAGACAACCAGACACACACAGAGAGAGAGAGACCGACTGACACACATAGAAAGAGATGGGGGGGGGGGGGGGAGACACAGACAGAGAAAGACAACCAGACACACACAGAGAGAGAGACCGACTGACACACATAGAAAGAGATGGGGGGGGAAGACAGACAGAGAAAGACAACCAGACAGAGAGAGAGAGAGAGAGAGAGAGAGAGAGAGAAACCAACTGACACACATAGAAAGAGATGGGGGGGAAGACACAGACAGAGAAAGACAACCAGAGAGAGAGAGAGAAACCGACTGACACACATAGAAAGAGATGGGGGGGAAGACACAGACAGAGAAAGACAACCAGAGAGAGAGAGAGACAGACACACCAACTGACACACATAGAAAGAGATTGGGGGGGGGGGGGGGGGGAGACACAGACAGAGAAAGACAACCAGACACACACAGAGAGAGAGAGACCGACTGACACACATAGAAAGAGATGGGGGGGGGGGGAGACACAGACAGAGAAAGACAACCAGACACACACAGAGAGAGAGACCGACTGACACACATAGAAAGAGATGGGGGGGGAAGACAGACAGAGAAAGACAACCAGACAGAGAGAGAGAGAGAGAGAGAGAGAAACCAACTGACACACATAGAAAGAGATGGGGGGGAAGACACAGACAGAGAAAGACAACCAGAGAGAGAGAGAGAAACCGACTGACACACAGAAAGAGATGGGGGGGAAGACACAGACAGAGAAAGACAACCAGAGAGAGAGGGAGAGAGACACAGACTGACACACACAGAGATTGGGGGGGGAAAGACGCAGACAGAGAAAGACAACCAGAGAGAGAGAGAGAGAGAGAGAGAGAGAGAGAGAGAGAGAGAGAGACCGACTGACACACACAGAAAGAGATTGGGGGGGGAAAGACACAGACAGAGAAAGACAACCAGACACAGAGAGAGAGAGAGAGAGAGAGAGACAGACTGACACACAGAGATTGGGGGGGGAAAGACAACCAAAGAGAGAGAGACAGACACACCGACTGACACACACAGAAAGAGATTGGGGGGGGGAAGACACAGACAGAGAAAGACAACCAGACACACACAGAGAGAGAGAGAGACCGACTGACACACATAGAAAGAGATGGGGGGGGGAGACAGACAGAGAAAGACAACCAGACAGAGAGAGAGAGAGAGAGAGAGAGAGAGAGAGAGAGAGAGAGAGAGAGAGAGAGAGAGAAACCGACTGACACACACAGAAAGAGATGGGGGGGAAGACACAGACAGAGAAAGACAACCAGAGAGAGAGAGAG